>NC_067284.1:13477706-13783852 GCF_020740795.1 Apus apus | reverse complement strand
TGAAATTCAGTGGACATTTTTTTGGACAAAACCCAAATTAAAGCCCCACCAAGAAGAAAAAGCAGAGGAAAGGAACTTAAGAGGCTGTGTGAGACACAGATTGGTTTTGGCCCTGCTTGAGAGCACTGAAGCTAGAAGGTGGTGGGGAAAGAATACAGTCACCGAGTCACTAGAAATTCAGAAACTGTGAAAGGAATTGGTCGCTGTGTATGTACCAAGAGCAATAACCCAGCTTCTCAACTGACTAGCAAATTAGCAGTGAGAGGTGTAAAAGAAGCAAGAAGAGGAAATGAGTAGGAGAGAAGACAGGCTGGTTAATCATCTTGGCTGGATGGATATGTGGCCCAGACCTGTTTTACTGCTTTAGGGTTGTAAAGTTCCTATACTTCTGCTCCCATCAGTTTGTTTCTTTAACTCCACTAAGAGGTGACTTCAGTTCAATTGTATTATTTGATAATCCCAGTCTCTATGGTGGGGGAAATTGTGCAATACACTGTTCTTCTTAGGCAACCTCTAGGTTTCAACAGCCATGGAAGATACACAGGCCTTCAGTCATTGTGTTTGGATGCAAAAGCACTTTAAAATTATTAGATTAAAACTAATAATGGCCATGCACCAATGTAGGTTAGAGGTGGACCTGCTGGAAAGCAGTTCTGAGGAGAAGGATCTGAGAGTGCTGGTAGACAGTATATTATCCATGAGCCAGGAACGTGCCCTTGCCACCAAGAGGGCCAATGGAATCCTGGAAGAATGTGGCCAGTAGGTCAAGAGAGGTCATTCTCCCCCTCTACTCTGCCCTGATGAGGCCACATCTGGAATACTGCATCCAGTTCTGGGCTCCCCAGTTAAAGAGAGACAGGGAACTACTAGAGAGAGTCCAGTGGGGGGCAACAAAGATGACTGGGGGATTGGAGCATCTCCCTTATGAGGAAAGACTGAGACACCTGGGACTCTTTAGCCTGGAGAAGAGAAGGCTGAGGGGAGAGCTTATTAATGCCTACAAGTATCCAAAGGGTGGACGGGAGGAGGATGGAGCCAGACTTTTTTCAGTAGTTCCCAGTGACAGGACAAGGGACAATGGGCACAAGCTGGAAAGTAGTAAGTTCCGTAAGAAAAAAACAAACAAACTTCAAAAGGACTAAAAATACTCACTAAAACAAAATAGACACACACACACTAAACACTAAAGACAACAACAAAAAAACCCCAACTCAACAAAAAAAACCCACCAGAAAGTATCTGTGCCTTAGGAGCAAATATCAGCATTCTTCTGTACCTGATGTGGCTACTTTTGTGCTTTCTGCAAGAGATGACTAAGATGACCTTAGTAATGCTCTTCCATCTTGATGTCTACCATTCTACTACTTCCCATTTAACAGTATGAGTGAAAGGTGCTGTGATGCTGTCCAACCAACCAACACAGATACTGACTGCAGAATGCATGCTCCTGATGCACAAGTGAACTACAAAAGCTCCTAAATATCAGACAGCTAAAAACACTGCACAAGAATGCAGTGCCAATAAAGATGACTGTAAACACTGCTAACCAACAGGCAAGGTGAAAAGGCAAAGCCAACTGGCCTCTCATCCATTTCTTTTAAGTAGCTCACAAACCATTAAATACGTAAGCACCTTTTAAAACATATCAGTTTCTTTATTCTGGCACATGGAATTCATACGTTTCTTTATTTTGGCACATGGAAGGAATGAGGTAAGGGTGACTGATGAAGTCTCTCAGCAGCTTCAAATTCTGACCAGTGTTGATAGCACTGCAGACCACAACATCTGCAACATGAGCTATGTCACTGTGCATAGAAGCTATTTGATGGAATCTATCTCAGTTCTTGCAGAAGGATGATGTGCTTGTAATACTAGGAAAATATGATCTTCAAAAATATATGTGTTCTGTTTAAAATGTCCTTGAACACTATCCTAATAATGTATCTATACAACTTTGTGCAAGACTCTGCTAACAAATAATAGTTGCATTAACATGGGAGGCATTAAACCCACGAGTTGAACATTTATTTCCTTACACTGTTTTTAACAAACTACTGAAAAATTCTCTTTGTTATGTGCTCCTCCCTAACAGAAACAGAGCAGGAACTCCAAGCATAATCACACCCCCCTGAAGTAACATGGGAGCCTGTCGTCCATTTCATACACCTTAGAAAAGAAAACCAGCTTCTCTATCAGGAGAGATAAATTGTTGTAGTTGCTTTCACATAGAATATGTTCTTGCTTTTATCTATACACTGCAACTATCATGATATTTAGAGGAATAAGAACATTGTATTACCTTTACTATTAATCCCTTTGAGTCAACCATCCATATCCTTTTGGTAGCTGCATCCTTAGATACCCCTTCTTTTTCCATAGCCATAACAATGAGGTTTGCTATCCCCAGTGCAGCCTGGGGGAAACAGAAGAAAAGGAGTACATGGAATCAGAAATTAAAGGAATCCCCTGCTTAATTGTTTCCTCTGCCCACCATTTTAGGTAATTTTCTTAATTTTATTCAACAATAGAACTGAATAATTGTTTTTTTCATAAAGTAAACACTAATGAACTGCTGCTGCTATTTGGTAATTAGAAACCATAATGTAGATAAATAGTATAGACAGAGCTTAAATCATTTAGATAAGTCACAGTATAGAAAACTCTTAAGATAGCATTTACAATGTGGAGAGCATAATAAATGCTGAAGTGCTAATAAAAAATGCTAAACTGAACATGTATTCCACATAATCATCTCAGAAGACATTCAATATTTTTTCTTCTTTGAAATGTTATTTTGTTCACTAGGTATTTTTTTTTTTGTAATTTAAACCAAAGGAAACCAGGCTCTGCATGCCAGAAAGCAAAATGCAGTCCTAAAAGACATTTTGCTCTTATCTTTTTAAAAAAATGTCCATCAAGAAGGTAAGTCTCCTTTTACCTACTATTCATGTGTTTTGTAACTCTAGACTTGGCTGTGCTCCCAGTGAAAGGAGGGGCGAGAAAAATTAACTTATCAGTATTTTGTTGAAACATGTATCATTCTTACTGGACTTTATGATAGTTCATCCAGCAGGCCAAATGTCACACAGGTACAGATTGAAAAACAGGCAACAAATTGAGCCAACAGACCACTCAGTATTTCTGATTACCAACCCATATGCGTATTTATGGGCTTGACTCTGTTTCTTGCTCTGTATTATTCAGTTTCACTAAGAATGAAATGGGTTTCCCCTTTTTTAGTTAAGAAAGAAGTAGTTTTATCGGGAATGAGGTCCCACGGCAGGGATGGTATCTGCTATTACCTTTTTGCAGCAACAGGCACATTGACAGTATTAAATACAAAAATAAAACATTGGACCATGGATTCATCTGTCTCTTGAACATGGAGCAAAACCAGGGGAAGGAACTTCGGAGAGATGGACAGTCTTGATGTACAAAGATGTTGAGAGGCCAGACATGGATACAAGTTCTGAAAGCTACAGACCTGGTCTCAGCAGCACCAAATATTGAATCCAATTTGAGATATCTGGACTACACAAACCTGGAGTAGTACACTGCACCTAGAAGGGGGCTTGGACATGCAGAACACTAAAAAACTATGTTTAATGATGGGAAATTGTAATGAGCCTGGTAAATACGTTCTGTTTCATTTCTCTTTCGTGGCCTGATTTATTTCCTCCTCTTTCCAAAAAGTTTTATTTATATTGAGAGCATTTCAATAATTTACAGCTGAAGAGCTAAAACCTGGAGTTTTAAAAAGAGAACAGAACTCTGCAAAATGTCTTACAAAAAATATTAGGCTTGAGCAGATAATCAGAGATTTTTCTGTAAGTTTATATTTTAATTAAGAACCAACTTTCCACAGGTGTTAGTGATCATTCTACCCATTTATTGTTCTTGTTAACTGGATATATAACTTGATTAAATATTAAGAAAAATCTTCAGAGTACATTTTTTCCTGATGTATAAAAATACATACCTCTCCAGCTCCCTGGAACAACACTGTGTGATCTGATAACCTGTTCTTGGTGATACGAAGAGCTGCAAGAAGACCTGCAACAGCCACAGATGCAGTTCCTGGAATTTAAAAAAATATTTCATATATATATATATGTATATATTTGGTTATTCTAGAAATAATGACAGAACATTAAATTTTAAATAATTCCACAGCATATTTCAGCTAAAATATATAAGTACTTATGGTAGTAACAAAAAGTTAAGTGGAACTGGAGTTTGCTCTACTTTATTCTCATGAAAGTTAAATGTAAGTGGGAATATCTTCAAAATAACATTGAATAAAATATTAATGATTGATTGATTCTGCTGGATAAACCTAATGGCTGGAGCATTCAAACTACTACAAAATATTTTGGTTATGACCTTTTTTTCAGGAGGAAATGGAATGAGAGCCCAGACAGGCATTTTGAAGGATTCCAGATACTGAAAATTAAGATACGGGTCTCATTCTTCAAATAGGTACACTTCAAATACTGTAAAAAACCAAAACTAACAAAAGAATACAATATTTCTCATGGGGAGGTTGTCAGAATAGAACAAATTGTGAACATTTACAGAGAAGCTAAGACAGCTGAAAGAGTAAGGCCAGCTCAGTTAAGATATTGGCTCAGGACTCCAGTCCACTGTGAAAGGGCTTCCAGGTTGCTAGCATCTAAAACACTGGAAGTACCTTTTAAATCTATAATTGAATTATACCACACAGGAAAAAAGGCTAACATTGAGTTTTATGATTAAGCTGTGGAGGCCTTTCTTCTCAGAACCACAAAGAAGGAGATACACAACTATCTATGAATGGAAAGATTTTGGTCCTCATCATTAGAAAGTACCTATTAATTAAAAGTGGGGCAATAAAGGGATCTCAAGCAGGCATCTAACCCAAACCTGCTCATAATGGCAGGAGCAATCACACCTCCGTGATTCTGACAAACCTTTATCTAGCTTACTCCTAACATCATCTTCCAAAAACTTCTGTGATCTCCTCAATAACCTATTCCAGTGCTTTAACACAATTTTTTTTGAAAATTTCAAACCTAAATGTTTCTGTGTGTGTGTGTTTTATTTTTTGTTGGGTTTTTTAATTATTTTTTTTTTTTTTAATTCTGGCCTCCTGTCTTATATAAATACCAATGGAAAACCTGTTCTGTTCTCTTTGCAACAAGACATGTATTATATTTAAAGACTAACAGCATCCCAACCTGCTTTTCTTATGCAGAACAATCCCAATTCTTCCACTCTTTCAGAAAGCTATGTTTTCTGAAACACTTCAGACTCATTTATCTCCTCTGGATTTATCCATGTTTCCTGTCTTTCTTGAATTGCAGCACACAAAGCCATACACAACACTGAACAGTTAACACTGCCAAGTCTAGCTGTCAGCTTCTGCCATGCAGAAGAAGTTGTGTTTAGTCACCAGGACCCGGTATCTGGCTCTTCTGAGTTGAAGACCAGTTACTCCTTCTCCTCAACAAAGCCTGCCTTCATGGATTACTGACTGCAGGTAACAAGCTTGTGTTTTTCACAAATGATCATCATCACTAAAGCCCAGACAGGAAGTGGAAGAAAAAAAGGACAGTCAGACTTCTTATTCCTGCAAGGAACCTGGATCCATTAAATACCAGGAAAAAAAAAAAAAAAAAAGAAGGTGCATCAGTTTTCAACAAGTTCACAGAACCCATAAAGACATCTCATGTACAGGGGTACAGTAGTGAGGTAGAAGATGCCAGTAGAAAAGATGGGCTTGATGTGTCTTTTTAGAGGAGATTCTGAAGAACCGATCACAGACAGTGTTGATTTCATCAGGACTGAAAAAGCTGTGTCAGCCACTAACAATTAAGTATTGAAAGTGGGGAAATAGGTTTCAACAGTCTTTAGGATTGATGATGCCTGATTCAGAGAAAGCTGAACCACAGGGAGATGAACACAGGCCCTGAGACGTTCCTCTTACTCTGTTCTGGGAATAAGAACTGGATTCTTTCTTCTATAGGCACTGGCTGCCACTGACTGACCTAAGGGAACCAAAGACAAGGATATAAAAGACTTCTAGAAGACTGCATGAACTTGCAAGGAGAAGATCTGCTGGCTCTACAGTTCTGTTCCTGATCAACATAGGCCTAGACACAATTGTCTACAAGCCACTTATTTGCTTTTGAGGGGAGAATTCACATTGCTACTGATTTTAACTTCAGAAAAAAAAAAAAAAGTATGACCACTTGGCCCAGAATCTGCACACTGGACATTTGCCCTCAACATGCAGCTCCCCTGAAGATGCACTTTTGTGATTCACAAGTCTGCTTTCCCATAAGCATGGTAAAGTTTAAAGCTGAGACAGCAGGGATCTCTACATTAAACTCAAGGAGATGCTCCAACAGGTATTCATGTTGCAGGTAGACAGACCATTATGTTTCAAATACATGCAGCTAAGGAACTAAAAGAACAGAAGTAGTAAGAAGCCTGGTACTGGATAAACCTCTTCTTAAAATAAATAATTTGGATTTTGAAGGCTGTGTTTGAGTTTATGGTTTATAGGTAGGATCCTCTGAGTTTCATGAATGGTTACTTTTTCAAAATAACAACAAAAAAGGTAACCATTAGTAAAATATAAGAACATATTTTAAAGTTAGAAAGTCCCTTAGAAAGTCATTTTTTGAAATAAAACCTTATGAAGAGTGCAAAACCATGTGTTTTTAGAACTAAAAAGCTTGTTACGTGCTTTTGACTATGACTTTTCCCTTCAATCACCAGAAATAGAGGACACCTTGTTCTCAGCCCCCTTAATGTTCAGACTGTACAAATTTGTCATTTTTAGTTAGTCATTTTTATTACTTGTTCTGAGAGCTGAGATCATTTACTCTCTTCTCTCTCATTTCTAAAGCAAAAAAAAAACCCAAACAAACAAAACCTGAAAAAATTGTTCCTCTGAGGCACATCTTTGGGAACAGCAAGTTCCGGGTTAGACACTTCCACCCCACAGCATCCAAGAGCTAGCTTGTTTCTTTCCCAGATGAAATTATGTCTTCCTCTGGTGAGTGCCAAATTGGCAAAGACCAAAAATGGCAAAAAAGAGATGTCAGACCGTGCTCTCAGTTTCTCTTGGTACTCAACCAAACAATCCTCATAACTGGCAATAAAAAAATCCCATCTTCTTGTTGGGTGCCAAATTCTTTCTTCAATTTCACATTACACAGCTGTGCTTGCAGGGGGGGAGGAGGAGGAAGCCTACATAACATGGCTTATTCCTAAAGCCATCAATCTGGTCTCCTAAAAAGGAAAGCTGGGCTGGAGCACTCTAAGGTCCTGTTTCCAGCCCTTGAAGACAGAAGTTGTAGCCACTGTAGCATCCTGCCCTCATCACAGGACTTCTCAGTCAGCTCAGAAAGCTGTTCCTGAAGCTGTTTTCTGGTGACTGAGACAAAATGAAACACTGTAAATTTATAATTAATTGGAGTGCTGGGATCCTGCTTATCTTCCTGTCTAATGTACTGTTGCTGTGTTTGTTAGCCAGAAAAAATGGAGTACGACGAAGTATTACCAGTTGGGATACTTTTACAGTCTATTACAATACTACCTTCTGTTTTTAAGGAAAAAGAAAGCTGAAACATGAATAAAATACTACACTGAATGTCAGTAGCATTTTGTATTGATTATTGACGTGGCATATGAGTTATGATTACCAGTTCATTATGAGGGGGACTCAGTACAATGGTTATAATAGCAATATATAAAGGCTTAAATACTGTATTTCTCACAAACCATGATTTGCACAGAAGAATTGCTGTAAAAATGGTATTTTAAAAGTGCTCCACGTTGGTTCAGTCATTTGACTCTAAACAGCATAATAACCCACTTTATTAGATTACTGAACCCATTATCACTGCTGCTGGCAGTGGCTGTCATCACTCCTCGTCAGCAGCTTCCCTTATTCCTTCCTATTGAAAGGGGGGCACAGGCAGCCTGAATAGCAGATCTGTTTAACCGGAACTGCTCTGACTAACAGCATGACCTTAAATTTCACCCTGAATACTGGCTCGACTTTCTGAAAAGAATCAAAATGCAATTCACATCCCATCTGCCCAAGCCTAACCACTTCTCTTGGACATTACAAAGCAGAAACAGAATTTCGCTGCTTTTTCCGACTGTCATCGCTATAGGAAGGCACCACCTCTCCCACACAGCACAGGTTAAATCCCTTCTGTGCCAAATAAGATAAGCATTGCTCATGGATGTGATTTTGAAAACTATTTTCTATTCTTTCCCCCCAAATTTCTAGAAAAACCACAGCAAGTTTAACAAAGGATATTTTTCTAAAGCAGCCTCGGTTGCTGTGACAGCAAACACGTGGTTCTGGTTTTGTAGGAAGGTGAGTCAAATCTTATATTAATATGGTAGAAGAGAAATTTCAAAGGATACTATTCTCTCTCAAGTCTTTGTTTTATGTCCAAGATTCTTTAGCCTTACTTGTTACTGTAAATGTATGACTGAGAATGAATATGTCAAAGGAGATTCTAGAAGCTACAGCCTTTTGGGGCTGGCACATTATAAATGCTTTAGAGCAAAGACTCTTCTTTCTGCAGATGCAACAATTAAAGAAAAAAATGGGGAAAAACCCTCAAACACGAGGAATGAGAACTTCATTTTTATTAGACGTAGGTTAATTTAAATTACCAAGAAATGTCTTATGGAACTGAAGCATTTGTCCATTATTTAGTTTCAAAAACTAAAACTTGTAAACAAGTATTGGTAGTTCCTTTATGTAATTTTCCCTACCTCATTTTAAAAAGCTAGGAAACAAGAGAGGAGGAATTTCAGCAGCACATCCTAAAATCTTGGTTATTCATTCTGGACTGAAAGATTAGGAAACGGTACAAGTAAAATTCATATTTCTCAACACATAGCATAATAGAAATCATATGTCAATACTAGCCAGCCTTCCAAATAACACTGTATAGAGTGCCAGGGAAAAAAAAAATCCATTCACCTCTCCTACACTTGCTGGGAAACAAGGTAAGAGTAAAGGTCCTATCCAAAAGGTGTAATGTCAGTCACTCATGAGGGTGGGTAGTTCTAAAGGACTCTTTTTAAGAGATGGGAGCTCCTTCTTCCTGTGAACTGGCTTTTCAGAGCCTGGAAGGCACACTGTTCTCCTCTGCAGTGCAGCAGGCAGGCAGGTAGGTAGTGCAAAGAGGGGGAAAGGTTCAAGGGAAGGAGAAACTGATCCTTTTAAAAAGAGCAACCATTTGGTATATTCAAAAAGCGATGCAGAGTCCTAGAAACACAGGATGGCTGAGGCTGGGAAGTCACTTAGTGACCCCCCCCTTTCAAACAGGGCCACCTGGGGCTGTTTGCCCAGAACCATGGTGAGAATGGATTTCTTTTTTCAAGCCATAATGAGCAAAAAATGTAAACAGAAGAATACTTGTACATACCGGTACCTGTATATACACATGGAACAAAAGCTACAGCAGGGGATTTACTTGAAAACAGCCTGGTTGCTTTGTGGTGAAAGTGAGTAAGGGAGAGGTGATATCCTGAATATACTAGAAGAAAAATATACTCCACATAACTCTACAGTATATATAAACATAGAATCATAGAGTAATTTTGGTTGGAAAAGACTTTTAAGATCATCAAGTCCAACTGTTAATCCAGCACTGCCAAGTCCCCACTAAACCATGTCTCTAAGCACCACATCTACACGTCTCTTAAATACCTCCAGGGATGGTGACTCAACCACTTCCCTTGGCAGCCTGTTCCTTGCTTGACAACCCTTTCAGTGAAGTATTTTTTTCCTAATATCCAATCTAAACCTCCCCTGGTGCAACTTGAGGCCATTTCCTCTTATCCTAACATGTCTAAATAAGATTTTTTAAAAATTATTTTTAAAATAATATCAGTTTCACCTGGAAGCAAATGTCACTTCATGTTATGAAAGAGGTTTTCTATAGTTTGTACATAATATCAAAATTTGAAATATAGGATGTCAACATATGAGCTATTTCACGTAATTCAGCTTTGCACTTTGCAAATTCTTGGTCAGAGAATGAACTGGAAGCCCCACGCCCATCACAACCATAGCAACAAACCTCTAACCTTTTTTACAATTTAATTTCAAGAACTGGAATTTCCAGGTACCAAATGTGTCAGTTCCTATGTTTATGTTAAAAAGAACTAAATATTAAAAAGGAGAACACTTGTGACAGAGAAATTCTGATTTCTAAGAACTGCACTGACTTAATGTTAAATTGGTCACAACATAATTTACAGGTATAATTTTCCTAATTATTCAAATAGCAGTCTGCTGAACATTTAGCATATATTTTAAATCAAACCACACACGTAAGATGGAATAATAACCTTAAAATCTATGTGCACTATGTTTTTATTTTAGATCTGTTTCTTTTCATAACATTTTGATGCAATTAAAGGGCACAGCTGTTAAAAACTAATGACACCTAAGGTCATGATGGATACCAAAATTAATTCCAATCCAGTGCAACCTTGCCAAGTAAATATTTTTGTTGGCATAAAAAGACAGGCTCTGTGCCCATAATGAGGGCAAGCATTGCAACTCTGGGCACAGAGAAAGAGAGCTATAACACTAGAATAAAAACAGTATTATACTGCATAGAAAAACACTTATTTTATGTAGATTGGCTTATACCGCAGAAACTTGTCATTGTCAATCGAAACAATTGTAAAGTACGGGGGGGGGAGGAAAAAATCCAAACAATTTAAATAATTGAAATAATTGGTCTGCATAGAGGCAGCAAGGCTAGACAAATTTATGCCACTATTTTAAATTTATCCACGTCAGCAATGACTGCAAGCAGCTACCATGTGATAAGCTGTGAGAGATCTGAGCGAAACAAATGCACGGCTTCTAAGACATGGAAACGTAGCTGCTGACTGTGCTGGAGCAGCAAACAAGATGGGTGTGGGAAGGGCCCCCTGCTAGAGGGGGACAGAGGCTGGCTGGGTTTGACAAGAGGCAGGAAGGAATGGCCAGAGCCAATCGCACCCATGAGTGGGATTTCAGACACTGCAATCCCGGACTTGTCCCTGGGACAACTTCTTTAACCAATCTTAAGAGATTTGTTCAACATCCCTGCAGCAGAGAAGGGAACAGGCTAGTTTCTCCGACAAGATTTTTAACCTCCTAAACTGTGAATTCCAATCCTACCTCCTTCCAGGGGTGATCAAACAGAGAATGTCTTCCAACTGATAAACAGCTTTGTTTGGTAACACAAGCCTCAATTCTCCTGGCATTGGTCCATTCCCAGGCAGGGGTTGGAGAGAGAAAAACCCACATCTCATACCTTAAAGAAAATTCTGCCCTGTCCTTATGACTCCTCCTTCCTAAATATTTTGGAGATGAGCAAAGCTAGAAACCTGATCTAACTGAATGTTGTAAAGTGTGACATTACAATATGAATTAATATCTCACCCATACAGGAAACAATTATTTGTAAAAAATCCCAATTTGGGAAAATGTCTCTAATACTTAGAAAGAACAAGATAACAGTACTTGTTCTGAACCCAAGGCTTTCAATGATTTTCATTTAAAAAATTATACTCTATATGTTTTAGAAAGGAAACCTGATTTGTGGTCAGAATTCAAGGGAAAATCTTTTCTAGGATCAGTGTTTTGGCAGACACCTTTTTTCCCCATGTTCTGCAATGGCATCAGCTCAGGACACGCCGACACCCTGCAAGTAGCTGTGAGCTCACAGAAGGCAACTGCATTTATCCAAGTTACTACTTGCAAATGGGTATTCAGCTTGCCATATTTTCTTTATCTTTTATAGTGTTTGGCAGGAATCAGGACCATATATATATATATATGTATATATAGGTACTTAAAGCTCTTCATTGCATCACTAAGATATCTATATCTATATCTATATCTATATCTATATCTATATCTATATCTATATCTATATCTATATCTATATCTATCTTTGTCTGGATATCTTCTGGTAGTGAAAAAAGTCTCAAGCCCTTCCATTAAACATATAAAAAATTCTTTCTATCCTTAAAGTAGCTTTTGTTTGACAGGTATTTGGAGTGGGAGGAACATCAGGTAAGCACTATCTTCAGAAGATGATGGCAGATCAGATGTAACATGGTGTTAATACTCTAAGGGTAGAAACTGCAGCTTGGATACAGAGAAGACCACTTTTTCAAGCAGTCTGGAAAAAAATCATGCCATTTAGAAACTGAATATCTCTCAGGATTGCTAAAGAAGTTAGCATCATCTATCCTCATTAAAGTTGTCAAGTGAAAGACAAGATCCTTAGGGTTTATAGAGCTGGAATGGAAAGAGGAAGAAGAAATAATTGGATCTTTATTTGGGCTGATATTCCTCTGCCATGTCATAGGGGAAGATGACATTCTACAAAAAAGATACTTCAAGTATTTCTGGGGCTATGATGACAAATCACAAAGATCAGAGCAGGCTAAATCAATCTGCTTTCACCTCTTGGAAGCTATACAAGATTTAAGGATGGGTATCATGCAGAAGTCGCAGATATCGTTTATGAAAATATTAGAAGACCCACAAACACGCATTAGATTGCAGAAACTGAATAAATTAAAAGACTGCACATGGCTACACTTCTAAGGAAGACCAATAGCTGCTATGGCAGCTCAGTCAAAAGCCAAATGGACACTTCCCAACAGTTTTGAACATGAAGACACTATCTTCCAAGGAGCATCAGAAAGAATCCAATGGTTTTAAAAATGCATCTGAAGACACTGAAGACCTTCTCATCTTAGTTTACCCATTTTTGGGTACACTTTTGGTGAAAAGCTTCCCTTCCATTTCTTTGAAACTACATTCTAGTTGTGTCTCTTTCTGATTTGATGTGAGGATCTTCATCTTGCAAGAACAGAGAATTCCCTGTGGGAGCTGGGTCTCTAAACACTTAGGGAACCTTCCAGATGCTGTATCAGACTGTTGTTGCCATGGCTACACTAAGACCCTGCAGGGTAAGAAACACCATGCTTCATACAAAGGGTAATTACATTTTATAATTGGTGTATTTCCTATCTGGGAGTTTGTCCTTCATAATCTGTTTCAGATGCAGGAGTAAAACAGCCTGGCTTGTAACAGAAACATTGTCCATGTGGCTAACCAAGTCCCTAACATCAGAAAGACATGGACTATTTGAATCCACCAACATGCATTTAGACCCTGAAATAAGACCTAGGTCCCAAGAACAACTCAAGAATGACTTCTGGAAAACTCAAGCTCCTAATGCTTGGCTTAAAGTGGCACTGCAAACTGTTAGAAACTATGACAGGTAAACCCCCTTTTTTGATCCTGTCACTGCTGAGGACCTCCACCTACCCAAGGAAACATGAAGGGGAGCTGAGTGCCCAGGGCACTCCTTGGGTATCTCTCTCTTCTGACTTCAGTCTTCCTGCAAGAATAGGAGCCAATGCAGTTACTGCCCTAAAGAAAGCTATTTTCCAGTGCTCTTTCCCTGACAGCAAATAAGGCAACCCAAGCTTTAGTCGTGCTTGCCTTTCTTCTCAGGAGGGAAGGGACAAGAAGATTGTACAGAGTGAGCACTGGGAGAATCCCCCTTGCTGATGTTTCCCATCCTAGAGCTTCTCCTCTTGCCAGCTGCTACAAATGATTCAGATGGGAAAGCAGAGTCAGGGGGATAATTTCCCTCTAAAATTGAATGCAGCCCTAAGACTGCAAAGAAAATGAGACGGATATTTAGCTGAGTTGTCGATTTAAGAACTGAAACAGTGTGGCATTCACCAAGCAAGCTTTGTTGCATGGAGGAATAGTGGAGCAGTTTTCACTGCAGTGACAAAAAACCTGAGAGAAGTGTAGTCCAGACTTAAGCTATGACATTTACTGAAAGATCTGAAATTAACAATTTTTATGGGAAAGCCACACTCAAATACTAACAAAAAACCCTGAAGAGTGAACACCTAAATAAAGCATGAGGCATAAATGAGAGGGAAAAGGTTAAGAGCAACGACAGCTCACAGAAACCTGTGCTCACGGGAAAACGTGACCTGTACTGAACAAGTAACCCAGGAAAGCTGATACACTTTTTTCCCCTCTGGTACCCCAATTAAGACTCATTTTTCTAGCTTTTAAGCATCACAAGAGAGAAGAGAGAGTCTATTACCTTGAATGTCATCATTGAAAGTGCAGTACTTGTTGCGGTACTTGTGCAGGAGGCGGAATGCATTAGCGTTAGCAAAGTCCTCAAATTGAATGAGGCAGTTCATGCTATACCTAGAAAGACAAAAAAATGTGCATTTCATTAAAATAGTAGGTAATTGTATATCAAAAAGCTACTAACATTTGCTGTCAGATCTTGAAGTTTAATATGATGTACACATCTACTAATATGTTCCTGTCATATTCTGTATCTTTATGTTCATGTAAGTAATCTAGAAGGCTTAATTAGACTACTAATGCTTTACTAATTTCTAAGTTAAGAATAGAAGATCAGGGAAAAAGGCCTTCATCCCTCTGCAGACCCCTTAAGAGAAGTATTTGCTGAGCCATCAGCTAGTGAGCAAAAAATATTTGCCCCATTAGGAAGGTAATACAAAGGCAACACTTTCAGAACATGGATTTCATTGTATTGTCATTATGCAGGCCAGCAGGTTGACATCACTCATGACACAATGCTTGAATATTCTTATTATAAAAAAGGCATTGATCAGAAACATGGTTAATCTAGACAAATGATAAACATGAGAACACTTGAAGGAAGGAAAGTGATAGCTGCAAATGGGAACTGAGTTACACTTGGCTAACTTACACTAAAACTATGGGTATATACAGAAATGAGGTTATCTGTGTTTCTTACACCTGCTGTTTCACTGGATTGTGAAAACCCATTTTCTGATATGAATACTTGATGTTTCTTACACTGTATCTTAAGAAACAATGTTATCACCCATTACAATGTTTTCTCAGCCTTGTAGTTAAAGAAACAATTCAAATGGACATTTTCTTCATTATTTTGAAATCTCCATATACTCCATTTTGAAAATACAGGTAGGTGCCTATGTTGCATAAGGCATCTCAAATACATCTAAAAATTACCAAAGAGAGGAACAGAGGAATATTGAAAAAAAAGGAAACTCCAGACTCTAAGCACTAGACTCATATGCCAATACCTAACAAGTAAAAAAATGCCCTGGTGTGCCAATAAGGTTACCCCTAAAATTAAAGTTAATAATAAGTTAAATTAATTTAACATTACTACTATGCATCCTTGAGTCCTTAGATGCATTTCATAAGAGTAATGTCTCTAGATTCCTTGCTTAACATTTAAAACATAACAAAAAAAACCCAAAACCCCAACAAAAAAAACCCCAAAAAACATTTAAGACACTCTAGACAGAAACTGTGCAAAGACTGAATTCTTCACAGCACACTGGCAACAGGAAAAAGGAAAAAAAAAAAAAAAGCCAAACCTAACTTGAATACTGTCAATTTCATATGGGGAAAAAATTAGTAAAACATGAAAAATTTAAAACACAGAGCTAAAACTGTAGAAGTTCGGATCTGGAAATGTGACATAAACATTATCCCACCCCAGAATAATATTACAATAAAGGGTTTTTTTGTAGAAAGTATTTTAGATTTAAATAAACCTAATGACAATTTGCACAGACTAAGGAACCACTTGATTATCACTTTTAAAAAATATTACATTAAGGTGTTGCTATGAAATTATTACCATGAGGGTCTAACAGGGCAAGATCTCAACATGTCCCGTCTGAGCTGAAGGAGTTTTTTCCTTCTCTGCTATAAGCACAAATCCAAGAGACAGTCAAGCAGCTCCTGCTTTATCCAGAAAAGCAATACATATGTATAATGAGCAGTTCATTGTCATTATACTACTCTAATGTTAATTGAGTTTTTCTTTAAACCATACATGTGTTTGGCAAACACATTAAGCAAAGCCACCATTATAAAAAAAGGACAAAAATTCCTGTGACCAAATCAATTTCCATGGAAATCACATATTTACAGCCATATTACAATTAGCCAAAACTCCTGGGATTCCACTGGCAGGAATGGTAATCCCTGCTGAAAATAAATATATCTTCAGCTTTTATGGAAAAACCTGGAGTACTTCAGCAGCACAAGGACAGGCAACTGTTAAAAATTTAAGAGTATTCTGTGAGTCAACTATTGAGTACAGTAAATCACAACCAAGTTAAAATAAGAAACTGAAGCTACTTTTCAATAATTGATTTAAACGTCTAACCTGATTCAATATCTGACATGAATTTCAGTGATTCCATAAGGTTCCAAGGAGCTGACAGTTGGATAATAATATGAAACTAATGAGATTAACACTCTGAATCCTGGAGCTTGGTTAGAAGTGTTTCTTGGATGTCACTGAGCCAAAATCTGTTTCTTTATTTGACCATATATAACATTTCATTTTCTCATCTGCATTTGATTTTTCTCCATTTTCTTACCCATTGCCTTTGTAGACACAGATTAAAACTCTCTGTGAATTATATTAAATAAGCGTCCCTGTAGAAAACACTCATCCTATACTAGGCACACTATCCACAGTGATCCTCTGAGCAAGATATCATAGCTGGTTAATTAAAATGGAAAAAATAAAGGCAGTCTAATTCTGGGCCTCTGAGACTTCAGTATTACAGCAGAAAAACCTGTGTTTATTGCAAGTGTTACACATGGCACACAGGTAAAAACCCGAGACTTCAGTGCTGCCCATGACCAGTAGTACCTACTAAGATGTGTGAAGTTTGAGGTCTATGTCCCCAAAAAAGTCAAAGCAAATCCAATCACTGGATACCCATGATAGACAATAAAATGATGCAGTGCTTCTCTCTTTGGAGCATTCCCATCCTCAAAACCACTCACAGATGAGACATACAGATAAGATAATACAAAATAGTTAATCTCTAGCATTGCAGAAAGTCCCCTTGAGATAATAAATTGGCTACAAAGGTGCCACATGGTTCTGGCAGCTGTGACCATACCAAAACAGCCATCAATTCTTCTATGACTTCTACATCTTTTTATCACAATCACAGCAGAAAGTTGAGCCAAAACCTAATTTGATGTTCACAACCAATGGCTCAGTTCCACTTTCCTTCCTGTATCCTGCAATAACCTTCCACCACTATCACAGTCTGGTGGATGGTTTCAGGTTGTGGTTTCTTCATTATCAGGGGAAACTGAACCAACCCTCGTGAAAGCAGAACATGTCCTCTCTGCACCCCAGTTTGGAACTGCACCTCTTCATGGGTGAGCACAGTAGACAAATGATTGCTGACCGAGAAGGGAAAACAAACACCTTATTGCTTGTCCATGTGCAGTCATCACATCCTGTTGGGGCTTCCAAACCACTCAAATTCCAACAGCTACAGGCCACTTCAGTGCTGTAATTCAGATTATCTTTCACACATGACAGGATGTGAAAACAAACCAAACAGCTATCCTAAAATGTGACAGTCTTAAAATATCTATCATCAGTACTTCATACAGATACAGCAGAGACTGACTTCAATGAGTTTCCTCAGATGACACAACGTGAGTGATCAGGGAGGTACAGAAGCAAATAACTGAGGTTTGCTACAAACACAACAACTGGATTTAAGAACACCATTGAATGGTTGTGATTGACTGTTACAGAGGGCATGTTAAAAGCAAAAGGCCCACAGCTGAGTGCCAGCAGCTCCAGGAGGACAAGAAGATTAGGAGGTAAAGCTGCAAGGAACTGTCATGATAGAAAATGCTGCAAGAGATATTTCTCCATATTTTAAAATGGGTGAACTACATTACATAGGAGGTTCCACATAAATATCAGAAAAAACTTCTTTACTGTGAGAGTGACAGAGCACCGGAACAGGCTGCCCAGAGAGGTTGTGGAGTCTCCTTTGCTGGAGACATTCAAAACCCGCCTGGACATGTTCCTGTGTGATGTGCTCTGGGTGATCCTGCTCTGGCAGGACCAGATGATCTTTCAAGGTCCCTTCCAATCCCTAAGATTCTGTGAACTACATAGCAGACAGTGTGAAATACGGGTGCTAACCTGTGTACTGCTCATCCAAGTAGCTGAACTTGATCATTATACACCACAGGACAATTTTACCTTCCCATTTGAAATTTTAAGGCCCATAACTTTAAAACGTCATCTAAAATCCATTTAATTTGCACGTGTCACCAACAATAGTCACAGAAGTAAGGAGACACTGCATGTGGTTACCAAGCTGACAACGGGAGTCACATGCAACATGTCTTGACTTACGCTTGCCAGAAGCAGAGCCAGCATTTGTCCAGCTACCACTACTCTTGACCCAGGGATACATAAGGGATAAATGGGGAAATGGACACGTAACTAACATACATGTTCATACTGAAAGGTGGCACAAGTAAACAGAGGAGAGAAACTATCCAGCAGGCATCAGCTGTCATAACCAGAACACTTGTTAGTCCTAGACTACCAAAACTAAGAAAATAAATTAAAATCTGGGAGACATTCCTCCTTACTGTGCAACCACAACAAATGCCCTAGTGAATTTTTATCTATTTTCTTGCTCTGGAAAACACTTCTCTGATAACCATAGCTTGGCTTGAGTAGCCTGGCTAGAACTGCTGGACTCTAGCAGGCAAGTGTTTTGTTCTTGTGAATTCCTCTCTTCCTCCTGTTTGGGACCTGTCACTGTGGTAGCTTTTTAAACATACATAAACCATCTCCAGAAAGTGATAATTCAGTTCACTGTTCTCCCTTATAAATCCTGTTTTGTCATCCATGTCTTTTTGTGTCCTTGGATCTTAGACTCCTGCTCCAAGTCACACAAGCACAGTCTGAACCAGGATCCAACTGGACAGAAGTTCAAAGCCAGCCTTCCTTTTTCTGTTATGGATAGAAAATACTGACAAGAGTGGTGGCAAGTATGCAACATCAGCTTTGTCATCAAGGATGGAAGGCAAATACTGGACAATGATTAAAAAGAACCAGGCCACTGAATGTGTGGCTGCCAGAAAACACTGTTTCCAATACTTCTCCCAATTTACAATGTATTTTATGTGACAGTCTTAGGTTAGATTTTCCCTTTTATAAAGAAATGTGTATTAAATTGTCAGTGACAACAAAGTTCATCTTTCAAATCACTCTACAGATCATATATTTATGTAATAGGCTGGAGAAAAACGTCCACAGCTCTGTAACCATCCCAAACATACAGTGCTAGCATTCTGGCAACCTCACACTCTTGAGAACCTCAAACAGGGAAAACCCTTAAGAATCCAGAGGGAGCTATAAAAGTTTGGGCATCATTTTGAATTCAAACCATATGATCAGTAAAATCCATGCTTACTTCTACAGCTAAGAAATTTTTCTGGAAATATATTTGGATAATTTCTTCTTACTGCCAGCCATTGTTTTGGAAACCTTCCTAAGAGAACAAGTGGTTGCTTTTTAGGTTTTTAGAGCTTCCAAAAAGCCTATTTGACCATTTCCTATATTCATATGGGCCTGGGACTGAAAAAGCCTGAGAAACCACCAGAAATGGTTGCTGCCACCCATTCCTAAGAAGGACCAAAACCAAAATGACAGCAACATTGGTATTCTCTCTCTTGCCTCATGCGTCATGCAGCTGCTTTGCCAGCCATAACCAGTTATAGTACACCAGGATGATGTGGAAATCATCTCCTTCCTCCTCACTCCAAATGCTGTAAGCTTGTTCATTTCCATATATCCCACTCCTCAAATAGGTTTAAAGCATAACAGCCAATGCTATAAACTCCTCCTTGAGCCACGATGTCTTCCCACCTTCCCTCCTGACAGCTCTTATGACCTGGATGCCTTCTCTTCCTCCTCTCCCCCAGGCTATCTTTAACTTCATTTCATAAAGCAACTAAACTGCTGCAATGAGGTCATACATCCAACCTAGCACCTCTTCCACCACAATTTTAACCTGCTGGCTAAATCCAACCAAATTTGACCGAAAGGGACAGAGTTTTCCACAATAATTGCTATGTACATGTTCTGTGGAAAAAGGTGGCCAAGACGAGAAACTCTCCAGCCAGCACCACAGCCTCTCTGCAGCAGATGTTACTGCTTATGCTGCCCGTGGAACAACCTGATGTGCTACAGCTGCACAGAACAGAAGTCTGCCCAAGGTGTACTCAGCTCTAGCCAGTGCTACAATGCAAATAACTTCCAAGAAGAGGTATCATTAAATTACAGGTAACTTTCTCCTTCTGTCCTGAACTGGACCACCAAGTCAGAGACAGGACATTCTTCCCAGAAAGAGATATTCTAAAGAACTTACTAGAAACTGTCAGCATCTCTGCTTTTCACATGAATGACCTTTTTTTTCGTTTTCTTTTTCTTTTTTTTTTTTCTTTTTCACTCCCTGCAGGCAGCCATTGATTTTATTTTATCTACCAAAAGCATTTACTTTCCTAGGAATACTTTTCATAGGCATTTTCTATTTCCAAACCAATCCCAGCCCCAATGAGCTCAGAACATATCCAAACCAGGCATGGGGTTAGGGGAGACAGCAGCATTTAGCACCCACCCCACTACCAGCAGCAGACCTTTGCTTCATTCATGTTCTCTTGAAGGAAATATGATTCTAAAAAAACTTTCCATGATACAACTCCCTGGCATGACCACAGTGCCACAGTGTCTGCAGTGCAGCCCTGCTTTGCACCAGTGCTTCTAACACTCCTCTGCTCTCTCTTTCCTTTTCCAGAACAGGTTTTGTGTTCACCTCCATGGGCTTTCTATCCCAGGAGTTGTGAGGAGAATGGGCTGGAGATGGTTTGTCATGTCTCCTTTTTTTTAGCCTCAGCCCAAAGCTCTGCTACCCCTGTGGACTTGGCAGGCCTTGGGAACTGCAAGGCTAAGGAGCAGAGTGGTGCTGAGTTAGGAAGGTCTTGTGGTTGGTGATCCTAGAAGTTGTTGCTCTTAAGCAGAGGAGCAAAAGCAGATTTTCCATCCACAGTCAGCCCCTGTTTACATAAAGGGCTTCTCTTATGCAAAAAGGTAATTAAATTGAAAGCTTTTGTGGTATAGTAACATAAACAATTACTATGGAAACAAGATGGGGTTTTTGTCTTAATTTTTCAAGAGCTTGGTTGCATCACACTCTGTAGTAACGACAACTTGCTCTGTAATTGAAGTCTTAGAAGTCCATCCTATTCAAATATTAAGTTGAAAACATTTCTAAACATAATCTGTCTAATTTTTTGTGATTTTCAAAGTGCTGTCAGAGGATTAATATTGATGGTCACTAGAGAACTTGAACTAGATTTCTTCTACTCCAATAGCTGATTGAACTAACTATCAGATGTCTCAGGGCTTGAAAATATAAAGGCTGTGAAATAATTAACCATAAGTTATCATCACTGTAAAGATTAATTTCTTCTTGCTTCAAATATATTCATATTTTATTTCAGATTTAGAAATTTGTTCTAATGTACTTCACACGACAATGTTGTCAGGAACTGGGCTTGATCCTAATTTTGACCTTTCTTGGGCACATGTATAGAGTTGTGTAACAGCAATAAGAAGGCTGGTATGAATGAAGTATGAATGGAAATCTATGCATGACCGGAAGCAGCAGCAAAACAAAGGTGAAAACAGCAGCACACACAGATAACAAAGGACAAAACTGACCACAGGAAAATTAAAAATGCCTCATTTACATCAAGACGAGCATGCCTGGGCTCTGGTAAAGCCACACTACAGCCAACTCTTGGACCAGGCCCCTGCACCTTGACAACAGCAAAGGTGCAACAATAGCAGCTGTCACTGCACAGGCATGGGCCTCTCCTCCTATGGGCACAGACTGATGAAATTCAAAGTGAGGACGCACAGACAAATGGACAGCAGACTTGCCTGAAATTTATGGAGGCTAAAGTAAGCAATACCCTGGGGGAAAATAACCACACCAGCATAGCTGATGGATCCTAAAGGCAAAAAAACCCCATACAAAGTCAAGCTTATCACCACTCATCACCAGGAGCCCAGAAAGAGCACTGAGGACTGGACACTGAGAGCTCTTTTGCCTTCAGTGTCACATATGAGCAATCCTGACCAGACCACATGAATACACACGTTCTGATGCTTCCAGTACACAGGTGAGAGACTAAGTAAAATCTACTTGTTTAGAGATTTTATAACATAAAACCACCTTTCTATTCCATCAGATCTTGCACTGAGTGATGTCAAATTCATTTTCTGTAGTGTACTCTGTCAAGTCACCTCCTCTCCACTGTGAAATAGTCCCCTCAGCAGGAAGGTGACACACTACTGAGATGCAGGATAATGCACATTATATAAATAAATCATACTTTTGACATTTCACAAAGCCAGACATGAGCCAAATTCTTATACTCAGTCCTTGACACATACAGAGACCAGTCATCAGATCCAGCAGACTAGATCACTGCCATGAAATAAAAAACACAGCATGCAGATTTCCACAAAGGCAGAGGTATGTGGGCTTGGCTACTGTTCAGGTTAAATCTGAAGAGGAAGAAAAGTGATACTATAAATTTTGGTAGTTTTCATCCTTAAACAAAACCCCAAAAACTCCACAACATTCCATTGGGATTTAAAGTAAACAGCAAATTAAATCACTGTGATGCTGTCTCATGAATTTGTATCAGTTCACTTGTTACCTGATCCCGACCCCACCTAAGTAAAAAGTAAAACTCCAGGAGCCTGAAAATGTAATTCTACCTCTCCTGGCTATTCTCCTGCTTCTTCCAGTGTCACCGCTCAGCTGCTTTAACTGTGACTTAGACCAAAGAACAATATCAAATTACCTTCAGTTTTATATTCACTTAAAAGAGATGAATGCAGATTTGAGACAGATGATCTGAGATTATATTTTTTTTCTTTTCAGCCTCTTCAGTTCTTCTTTAGAGACTTGGCACTGTGACACTTTTGGCTGAGGGAGGGAAGGGTACTGAACAGATGGATTGGTCAAGTGTCTGAGCAGGCTAAACCAGAAAAACAGAGAATCAAGAAAGAAATCCACCTCAGCTGGAAATAGTCAGTAGCTTTACTCCTCATGAATCTTTAGTTGTTGTAGCTAAAGGTTTGTACCCCATCTTGCTCTCCCCAAATATAAAGTCATCCTCAGTAAGTCCTTCAAGCTTACTTTTTTAATTTTCATTAAATGGCTTTACACTAAACCAAAACCCCCTGTCATTATATAAAAAAGCATCTAAAATACATTACACTGTATGATGTCACCTTACACAGCTTAAATCATTTGAATCTGGTTTCATATGGGTGTTTCCTTGTTGTTCCATGTCTGCAACCTAAACACTTTTAAGAAAGTCAATAATTATTATTGTCTATTTTAGACTGTCAGGAATTTTACTTTGCCAAGAAAAATATCAGAAAGCCACAGTTCCAAGGTTTCCCTTGTGTTGGCATGCACCTGCACGCTTCACAAACATGATTTTCATGTTCTAAATTTTGACAGAAGTTATAAAAAAAGTATAGCAGCACTTGTACAGTAGTCAATGATAGCATAGGGCTGTCACAGGGAAGTTCTCTATAGATCTTCTAGGATGAAAGATACTATGTTATATGCATCACTACTCATAATTACTGTGATTAGTAGAAATATCTACCCCAAGAAGTCTGCATTCCTAAATCCGGACACTATAAGCTTCTCTGGGCAACTTCTCAGATTTCTGAATTAAAATGAGAGCTGCACTTGGAAAAGGGAAAGGTTCCCATTTGGCTGCACAAATTAGATTTGCATTGACTGTGTGTACTTTAAGGTAGAATTTTGCTTATACAAGCTACATCTTATTTTCTTGAGAACGAACCATCACATACTCACTGCCCAGAGACTAATTTTGCCCACTTTCCAAAAAGGGAAGAGGGTTTGCATTACAGCAACAAAAATAAAAGAGATCCTTGGCTGATAATTCTACACCAGAAAGTTCCATAACAGTTTTTCAATTGTATTTATTCAACCGTATCTAATACCATTTAAAAATCCTACTTCAATAAAAGCTAATTTATTAAGGTATTTGCTTAAACACATGAGAATTCCAGCTTGGGTCAACAGGATTTTTCCTCTTTTTTAACTACAATGCCTGCTTTGGTGACTTATTGAATCAGGCCTGTGTAATTTACAGCAAATGAATTGCTTTTTTGGAAAAGATAGAGTATCTTTTGCCAGATCCAAAGATTGCTAAGTGGCTTTAGGTGGTTAAAACAAAATGCTTGCATTTGCTTACATACTTGATTATATTTGTTGGAGTTTATAGGTATTTTCCCTAAAATAAAGGATGCAGTTGGAGAGCCAAATTGGTAAAAAGCCTGGGGGAACATCTGCTCTTTTCCCCTGCTACTTCAGGTATAAAGAACAGATGGAAATCTCGCTTGCACCACTGACAGCCTTCACCTTCACTGTTAAAAGGCAAAGAATGACCTTTAAGAAATGTCAAAGAGGAATGCATAAAGCGTTTCTGACAGACTAAATACACTCCATAATCTTTATACTGTTTGATCATTTATGAAACACACCTCTCCCTCCCCAAATTCTTGATGGCGTTTTTAAGGCCTTAAAATATCTTACCTTCTCGCAGAACAAATTACACTTGAAAGAAGAATATTGGAGGCTGAACCAAAGAAATGGAGAACGTAAAACTTAAGGAAGAAGGAGCCTACTATTCTCTAAGCATTATTTAGACAGCATGCTGTTTGACTTGAGGAAATGTGAGTATTACCATGGAATCTCACAGAATCACAGAATGGTTGAGGCTGACAGGCACCTCTGGAGATCATCTTGTCCACCCTCCCACTCATCCAGGATCTGCTAAAGCAGGCTGTGCAGGACCACATCCAAATTACTTTTGGACATCTTCAGGAATGGAGATGCCACAAACTCTCTAGGCAACCTGTGCCATTGCTAGGTCATCCTCACAGTAGAAAGTATTTTTCTTAAGCTTAAACTTTTGCATTGTCAACTCAATTATGTATGAAACCTCCAGCTGTGACCCCAGTGCTTCACAATTGAGCTATTGTTCCACTGTGTGGAAAAGATTTACCTTTTTTACATTTATTTCAAGGTCAACTTCAATGGAGAATTGCCAGGATCAGACAGAATCCTGGGACTTCAGAAAGGATATCTGAGAAACCATTTAGGACTAGAAACTCTCATGGTCCTGGATGGTAAGGAAACTGCTTCTTTAAGTCTCTCCTCTTATTTCCCCAAGACTGGGAGAAAGTAGGTTGCAAGAGAATTTTCTTTGGTAGGTTTTACAATTACTGATTATTTTTTTTCCAAGTTTCTACAGTCAAAAACATGAAAAATTGTAGTCTACCTTGGACACATCATAGTTATGGTGTTTTTCCAAAATAGGTTTTAGGCATCAACAATCACCATGTACCTATGTGAAAATTATTCTATGCCACTAACTGGATAGCCTAGTATATTCCTTAAGTCAATCCGTATTTTCCTTAAGCACTTCTTGCAGGTAAGGGAAGCATATAGCAAAAATTTATCTCAAGCATCCAGGAAAGAAAGCTGGGAGTTCTGATTGCCCCACCAGTCACTGAATTCTGCAATATGTCCCACCCCAGCCATTGGTAGCCAACAGATTTTAGGAATGGTAATTTGTGTTAGGGACTGTTTTTAGTAAGCAGCCATTTCAAAGCCGGGGAAGTAAAAATTAAAAAAAAGCTCAAAATTAATTTGGAAACCCTTCAGTCAAACCCAATAGTGCTGACTCATGAAAAGAGGCTCAGGCATATTGAATAAATTTCCCAGATGGCTAAATGCATGGTTTGAGATCTAAGTGACATTTCCATAGGAGAAGATGGACAAAGGTTGAAAGGAAGTGCCACAACTCATCTTAAGCACCCTGAGATAGAATTGCATCTTATGCCTGGGGTATATACCATAGTCTTAAGGACTGTGGAACAAATGCCCTTGCAACCATACACAGGGAGAGAAAATCTGCAGTATCTTCAGAGGTTAGTTCTGTGTTTTGGGCAGAAAAATGACAGCCTGCTCTCCTGTGACACTTTCCTTAACAGAATACCCTCTCAGAGCCTTACAAATAGGAGCAACCTCTAGCTTCTAGTCATCACACTTAGAGGAGATGCTGAAGGACCAAGTCTCAGAAAAGTGGCAAAATCTCTGTGTCTTGTGTTTTACCAGCCTCCCCAGTAAGCAGGTCAGCAATGTCAAAGATTATAGCCAAGAATTACAGGATTCAAGGCTTCATAAGAAAATGAGTAAGTTATATGTCCTCGAGCACAGTGAACTTTCTGATCCAAAAAAGGAAGGGAGGATGACCTATTCCAGGCAACTCTTCAGTTCCACTCTGACTCAAAGGAGAAAGAAAGAAAGAAGCCTGGAACATCTGCTACGTTGGTATCAAGACTGCTTATGGGTTTTATGCCCAGCACTACACTAGAAAAAGAAGCCTACCCAGGCAAATCTTGAACTTATCCTGTGTAATTTTAAAATTCTTCATAATCCTGCTGTGATGACGCCGTTTCTGTGACGATGTCAATATCCTGGTCAGAGAGTTTTTACACATGAAGAAATAATCTTGATGTTTACAACTGCCTCAAGTCAATCTCACTGTCTTTAGGCATGGCATTACTGTGGAAAACACTAGATCAGTGTTCCACAACTCCCCTGCAGTCTAAATCAGGCCAAACGGGCAACCAACTTCCAGTTTATCTTCTGACTCTTTTCCAAGATCACCATCTACATGGGCTCTAGAATGTTTTTTCTGCAATGTATCTTAAGCATGTGATCTTTTGTCCATTCCACTCTATGTGGAATCTCAAGATCATTCAGACAAACTATATGAATAATTCTGTGCACTCTATTATATACAATCTAATTATCATGGCAAGACAGATCGAGGGGCAACTAAATAAAGGGAGATGGGAAGAAAGAAGAAAGAGAAAGCAGCATCTATCCCTCCTGTGAGCCCTATAAGATTGATGGTTAGGCATATTGTTCTTGAATATTTATAATAGCAAAAGCATAGGAAAAAATTAAAATAACTGCTAATAAAGTTTACATATGGCACAAAGATTGGGGTTGTTACGAATTATGAAATAGGGCACTCTCTTGTAAGCTGGGCAAAACCAGGAATATATTTATTTCAATGTGGCTACATTCAAATATATAAAGGACCAAAAAATGAAGAACTCTATGCTAGAAAGTTGTATTTCAGAGACAGCTATAGGCAATGGACATAGACCATTGCTCAGCAAATGTCACACGCAAACTGGTGAATGTACATAAGGGCTGTACAGATAAGGGGCTATCAAATATGGATGGAGTAATCTTACTTTTTTTTATTTGGTAGAGTATAGCCAGTGCTATAGTAGTCTGACCATTTCTAATGTCTATAATTAAAGAATAAAAAACCCAAACAAACCACAACAAACATTTTATTCTAACCAAATGTCCCATTTAATGCAGAAGATCAGACTAGTTTACAAAAAGGTATTCTGGCTTTATAAACTTGCAGTACACTGAACATGGCTAGCAGGATGCTTAAATGACATACAATTAGTCTCAAATTTGCTTCCTACCCTTCAGCTATGTCTGCACACTCATCATTCTACGGGGCACTTGAAAAGACTTACAAAAGGGAGGTTTTGAACAGAAATCTGAAGGAAAAGAAGTTGTGCTGCAGGTATGAAGAAGGGAAGGTTTTCCACGTTCAAGATGAAAAAAAAATCCTCTTAAGAAAAAAGTGGGGAAAAAACCCAAAGATATGGTGGGTAACAGAGCTGTGCAAGTAAAGCAGGGGTTAGACAGAGATAGAAACAAAGCTGGGTGGAACCATGAGAGTGTAAAAACTATTTTGGTGTAGTAAGGGAATGCACAGCCAATGACCACATTATCTAGAGAAAGTGTAAACAAAGTCCAGGAGGGAAGAGGACTTTGGCAGCAGCACTTGGAGGACCTGGAAGGAAACCACTTGTGTATCAAGAAGGCCAGAAACTACTGTAATCCATGAGGGACATTATCCAAGACTACAAATGTTCTGAAATATTTTATAATAAAAGTCAAGCATAGAGAAGAACTATGCCCAGGGAAAGACATCTTACACATCCTAGTGAGACAGAGAGCAGTGTTGCTTCCCTTGCAGAAGCTGGATGGGTTCTGTTCAATCAGCATTGCTAGCACAATTTAATTTTCCAGCTCAAAGCTATTCAGCAGAAATTAAACAGCAATACAAACAGGTAACACTACCAGTGCATATGATACAGAAGATACCCCAAAGTAGAAGACATTATAAAAATGCATATAAATCTGTTCAGCCAAACTCTTCAGTTCATGGGAATGGTGATCTGATGTTCCTCAGACAAAATCCTTCCTTCTTTCTGCTCTTCCCCAGGTAGTTGCATAAAAGAGTGAGAATCTGGATTATAGCTTCTACACCATGCCTTAGTGTAAGAGGACCAGAGATTCTCTAAAGGTAAATGCACCAGGCACTTTTGAGTCATGCCAGAATATTACCAGTTATATTGATAAAAAGCTTTTCCAATGATCTCTGCAAGTGAAACAGTTAATAACTCAAGTTAATAATACACATTTAATCTGTAGCAGTTGGCACAAGAAAGTTAAGGTAACTATATTTCACAAAACCCCCCCAAATGAACAAAAGTTCACAAGGCTTCCACAGGCTCTAAATAGTTGCCTTTAAGAAAAATTTTCCTAGACTTGGGATGGTTTGTCTAAAACTTGAGCACTTCTCACTCAAATATAGAGGATTTTACATCTCCCTCAGCACAGGTGGCATTCAGACCAATCCCACCAACATTAAAAAACCTGGTTGCGTCTGCTTGGTTGATCTCCAATTTTATATGTGATGGGTGTTTTTGGTTATTCTGGACCAGGAAAGGGAGGAATTCACAGAAAAATAACATTTTTAGACCAATGACCATGGAAAACCAGGTGAGCGGCATATCACAAATTTTTAAACAAAACTTTGTACTTATGAGATTTGGTATTACATGTTTAAAGGTAAGAAAGAAAAAAAAATTGAGAGAATACTTTTCCAAAGCAGTTCAGTAACTGTTTTGGAAATATTAGCCAGAATTTAAGAGAAAAGCATGTTTTATTGCTACCAACTCAATCAATTTTAACTTTACTACAATGGTTTATATTCATCACAGTATTAAAAACTCCACACAAAGAATAAACCCTCGAAGACCATCAAAACCCCTTTTCGTGGCCCTTTGATACTACAAAAGTTGCCACCACTATTACTATTTAAATGAAGTCAAGACTTCACATACTTACTTCAAAATCACCCGTAATGGGATTTATACTTGGACAAAACTGCAGGAATGTTTATAAATTTTGCCACAGAAGTGGAATACTCAAGCTCAACAAATGGTAGATTTCTAAGTAATGTTTTTTCCAGAAGTCATCATAAAGAAATAATAGCTGCTTGTACTTTCATTGAAGAAACAGGAGCTTTCCAAAATCCTTCAAGAGAAAGCAAAAGTATGAACATTGTATTTTACATTGAAAAACTGGAAATGCTTTTAGCTGACCTACACTGGACATACTATTGCAGCCTGTGCTAGTGGCTCTGGTTCTACTTTATCATCATGAATAGCTTTCTTTAAAATTGCCTTTGAAGCCAGTTCAAACTTTTCAGTCCCAACTGTCTCACTGGTAAAATTATTTTCAAATATTTATTAACAATGACTGGAAAAAAGGTTAATTGGAGATTAAATTAAAGTCTCAGAAGAGTTCTAACTCTATTTTAACACTTTAAGCAGGTGGTTAGAAGTTTTAGATGGCCTCTCCTCACAGTTACTTCAAATCCTCGTGACTCTATGATTCTGTGATCCAGGGGATTGTATCAGTGATCTGAAATGAGTAATGTATAAAATTATAGCTCTTATAATTGGAGACTAGGTGAGAAAAGGAAGCGGCTGCACACTCCTCCAGGCTGTTTATAATCCCCTGCTAAGCCCAATGCTATCTATCCCTTTCACAGTGCTATTTAGGCCTTCCTCAGGGAACCTCAGATGTTTACCAAGCAGTCTCCCAGTTTCTGGTCCAGACAGAAGCATGAAATTGATGCTTAACATGTATTTTTTAGGTTATAGAGCAAACACACCAATGAGATGCAGGTTTTTTTCACTGATTTTATTTCAGGCTGTTTAGAAACTAGACAGATATCTACACTAGGACCCTTGGATATGACTGCAGCATGTAGACTTTGCAAAACACACGTGTGCTTCAGATACCAGCTTTGGTGTGCTGAGAGGCTGTACCAAATAGTTTAAAAGGATATTTTTTATTTTCTTTCTACATTTTTTTTCTAGCTATATTGTTTGGCTTTTTTTGCATATAACTCCACTTTACTTCTTCATTAGATGTCTGAATATTAATCCAACAAAAAAAGCATATACATTTTAGTAGACTTAGTAAATTGTTTTTTCAGAGATGAGCTGCTGGAATTCCTACTGGAGTCAATCACTGTTGAAGATGCACAATATTTCTGAAATTAGACCCAGGCCCCACCTTGTTGGAAGGACTGATGGGAATCATGAAATAAAGAAATTTATACTAATTCCACTCTACACATTCTCTTATTTTGGTGTTTGAAGCAAAAATCTTCCTGTTACTTGTAATTACTGGTAAATTCTATGACTAATCATCCAAAGTTCTTAATAGTGCAGCACCCTGTATCACAAGAAATCAAATAATTTTGTTTGCATAGGTGAACCATTTTGTCAAAGAATCACAGAATTGGCAGAGTTAGAAAGGACCTCTAGAGATCATCCAGCCCAACTTCCCAGTTAGAGCAGGATCCCCTAGAGCACATTACTCAGGACTGCATCCAGGTGGGTTTTGGATATCTCCAGAGAAGGAGACTCCACAACCTCCCTGGGCAGCCTGTTGCAGTGTTCTGTCATCCTCCTAGTAAAGAAGTTTTTCCTCATATTTAAATGGAACTTCCCAAGTTCCAGCTTGTGCCCATTGTCCCTTGTCCTGTCACTGGGAACTACTGAAAAGAGTCTGGCTCCATCCTCCCTGCACCCACCCTTTAGATACTTGCAGGCATTACCAAGCTCTCCCCTCAGCCTTCTCTTCTCCAGGCTAAAGAGTCCCACGTGTCTCAGTCTTTCCTCATAAGGGAGATGCTTCAATCCCCCAGTCATCTTTGTTGCCCTTGACTGGACACCCTCTAGTAGTTCCCTGTCTCTCTGGAACCGGGAGCCCACAACTAAACCCAGTATTCCAGATGTGGCCTCACCAAGGCAGTGTAGAGGGGGAGGAGTATGACCTCTCTCGACCCACTGGCCACATTCTTCCTTATGCACCCCAGGACTCCTTTGGCTTTCTTGACAGCCAGGGAACATTTTTACAGGCCAGGATGCTGTTGGCCTTCGTGGTCACCTGGGCACACTGCTGGCTCATATTCAGCTGTCTATCAGTCAGAATTCCCAGGTCCCTTTCTGATGGGCAGCCTTCCAGCCACTTCCTCCAGCCAGTAGTGTTGCCTGGGGTTGTGGCCAAAGTGCAGGAGCTGGCACTTGGCCTTGTTGAAGTTCATACAGTTGCCTCCACCCATCGACCCAGTCTAAGTCCCCCTGTAGAGCCTTCCTACCCTCAAGCAGATCAACACTCCCACTCAACTTGTTGTTGTCTGCAAACTTACTGAAGGTGCATTCTATCTCTTCATCGAGGACATTGATAAAGATGTTAAACAGAAGTGGTCCCACTACTGAGCCCTAAGGAACTCTACTTGTGATCGCCCACCAGCTGGATTATTCACCACCACTCGCTGGACCCAACTGTCTAGCCAGTGTTTTATCCAACAGAGAGCACACCCCTCAAAGCCATGAGCAGACTAAAATAAGCAATGCAATTGTTTAAGGAAGATTGACTTAGAAAATAAGAGCAGCAGATTGTTGTAATCATGTGGATCGGTTATCCATTGGAAGGAACCACTGGTGCTAAATCTAAGGTGCTCTGGCCTGATCTGAAGGGAGCAAAATTCCCTACAGGAGATAAAAAGGCAGAGCAGGCACAAAGGTGAGAGATGTGATTGTCACCTCAAGCCAGTCAGAAACACCTGAATTGTCGGCAACTTCCTGTAACTGAGTTTTCTGAAAGACAACTGATAACATATTGGTGGTATTACATTAGTCTAAAAAAGCAACCAAAAAATTAGACTTATTCAATAATAATAATAATTTTATATGCTTCTTTCAACTCCCTGTCTGAAAGCTGTTTTCCCTGTCACTCACTTAATACACATGATCTTTTTAAAGACTATTAACCCGTTACATGTTGGGATGACAGCCAGGGCAGAACACCCACAGAAGCACTGTGGGACCCAGCAGCCTAATGAGTTCCTGTAGCTGAGTGAAGCTGTTCACTCTACTCCATCTCCAGCAGGAACACTGCATAACTGTCTAAATATTTTTTTTGCAAAAATGAGGGGAGGAGGTAGAGAGAAGATGGTACTATCATTTTTTTCCAGTCACGCAGAAGCAAATACGCACACGCACATGACTGTTCTGGGAAGAAATGTTTACATGGGAAGAAGTCTTATGAAGAAATGAGTTAACAGAAGTAACAATGCTTCCAACTTGCTCAGTATCAGGCAGAGCATGTTAAACACACACTGAGGCATCTGAGGTGAGCCCCAAAATCCACCCCTCACTTTCTGGTTGCAGTTCAATGGGTGGATTTGATCTATAACTTATTAAATATAATTATTCTATCAAACACTGTTCCTCTTATGTAAACTGTAACATACTATCAAAGAAACTTATCTGGAGTCCCTTAATGAAAAATTACTTTTTTTGATAATTTTTTTCTTACACAAGATGGCTTAGAGCTTGACACCTATAATTCTCCTTGGTCCGTAAGTCTCCAAATTCCATATCACTGTGAGCTAAAGACAGAGACAAAACTCGGTTTGATTCATATTTTTATTTACTTTTATTTATTTACAGGCTTTAGTAGCTAAAACTGTAAGAAGGCTTAGAGTGATTACATAATTAAATTTGCACATACTGGAAAGATCATCTGTACATCAAAATTAAACAAGTAAATAGCAAATATCTCTGCTCTCTGTAAAGAAACAAACCTGCCTCAGAACATGTATCATACTCGATTGTGCTCAAGCAATGAAGAAGGCAATGAAAAAACCACTGCTTCTACTTCAAGAAGCTATGAAAGAAGAGACAGACTAAAAATAATGGTATAAGAGAGCTGTTACGCTTTAAAACTGCATATTTGCTTATGATTGCAATGTCCATTTAATAGAGCAAAAGAATTTACAGAGAGGGGCAAATTATCAGGAATCTCAGACTGTCCATCTACCCTACTATTAAAGTACTTTGTATTTTCATTATTTTTACAAGCTGTAATAATCAGGTAAAGTTAGGATTTGTGTGATTTATATTAATGAAGCAGAGAAATTGCAAAATGTATTTCTCACAAGGTTTGAGAAAGCTGCCATCTGACCCTAACCACCTAGTGAAAGGACAACCACTGAACATGGAGATGGCTGTCAGTAGAGGATCACACTGCTTATTAAACATGCTCCTCAGGATTCTAGAGGAAACTCCTCCAGAAACAGGAAAAATTCCTCTCATACAGACACTCAGCCAATTCTTTTTTTGTTTTAGTTTGTCTCAGGGCTCTGACAGGCAATGATAAACTGAACTTAATTTAAAATTAGGATCAGATGGTGAACTGAGATTAGTTCTGTAAACTTCTCACAATTTGACAACTCTAGCACAAGAAAATCTCCCTTCATTATATATGTCTCCCCTATATGATTTAGGAAGCTAGATAATCTGGACCAAGCTATTAGCTACTGTAATCAGGGGGATTTTTTGTTTAATTTATTTAGTCTCTCATCCAACTGCTCAGAAGACACTGACACTGGGATGGATTTTTGGTCAGGAAACACATATCTATTACACACTTCCCCCCCCTCATCTCTCAAGAAGGCCAGGAAAGATGTACAATAACTGTAGCTGTCTGCAAAGTCTCTTCCCAAGAGATGGGAATAATGAGCTGTTGGAAACATTTAAAGTCTACTAAATAAGAAAAGCATCTAGCAATGATCTGGTAAAACAGTTTCAATGCCATGAGACTCCACTCAATATCTCCAGTACTAATATTTTTAACTGAATAACTAGGACTGCAGCCAATTTTATACTTCTGGAATTATTATTGTTTTATAAATTTTTAAATTATATATACACACATGTATCTTTTAAAATGTCTACATTTCCTGGCATCAAATGTAGACAGCTAATGCTTCAAATCTTGACAAAATATAGCTAAATAATCAAGTCCCCACCCATCTCCAAATATTTAAAGATGTGTCCAAAATATTTTCAGTTTCTTTCCCTTTGTTTGAGCTATTTAAAAAAAAAAAAAAAGAAGCATTAAGATTTTGCAAATTCTTTCTGGGATAATAGTTCAGAAGAGTGAGAAGAGATTGTCTCCACTGATTCCTCCATCAAGTTCCTGGTTCAAGGTTCACCGTATACATGTACTGCTTATACATGTAAAGTCAGTGTACAATGGCTAGAAAGTATGAGCTACAGTGTAGCATCAAGAATAACAATCCCCACACAGAGAACCCCTACAAATAACTGCTCTGAATGTCCATTTGCCAACTTCCAGATGTTGTTTTTAATCCTTTGAGCACCAAGAGAGGCTAGAAGCATTGTGAAAGCTAGGATGCACTAGCTCAGAGCTGGGCTCTGAAGTGTAGCACTCAGCAGCTAAGTTTTTCTGGTCCAAGAGAATCTGTATTGCCCATTTTGTAGTTTCAAAATACTTTAAATAACTTTTTCACAGATCAAAGTGTTTTTCAGATGCTGGAATTTCATATATTTCCTGATATTCTTGCATTGTTTGCTTGATACAAACTTGAACATCAATCCAGTTAGTGTTGGTGTAGGGGACAGCATTATCATTATGCCAAGAGGCAGACAACTTGTCCTCCTGGAAGTGCAAGCTATGCCCTAATGAGGCTATCTGGACCATACCTGATGTCTGAAAAACCAACAATTTTTCAGACTGCAACACTACAAAAAAAACCCTACACAATCCAGATGTACATTAACATTGAGATCAACTCCTCATTATATTGCACCATTCAAAGTGAAAAATACATACTTCTCTCAGCAAAGCCAAAGCTCACAGAGAATAGAAAAGTTCCAGTTGGGAGGAACCTACAACAATAATCTAGTGCAACTGACCACGTCAGAGCATATTAAGGGCATCTCAAACATTGACATACTGTATTTCTTTTTGGTCCAAGGCACAGTCAGGAAAGAGAAAGAAGCATGTTAGCACAGAAGTAAGGCTTCACAAAATTTGATGCTTAGTTGTAACCTTTTAGACACAAGAGCTCTGCATGTCATTACTTGATCAGAGCAGTCCTAATGGGGAGAGCCCCAGAAAGCTGTGAAAAAGGGGGCTGCATCCCAGACATAACCACCAGATGGTTGTGACATGGAAAACAGGTGAGATCTGTCACTGGAAAGGAGCAGCTCAACACATAAAAAGGATAAAAAGGCATGTGGAGCAAATCTGACTTTCTCAGATGCATTCACATCTATTTACAACACAACTCACTGATAATAAACATATGCCCTTGACCATAATTTTATGTCACAGCATCAATATCCAAGCAATGTTATACGTCAACTACAGAAACGCTCCCTGGGTTGTAACTTTTTGGTTTTGTTTAGCAATGGGGTATGTGATTACAATGATTTTAAAACTAAGCAGGACAGATTTGGAATTGTATCAGCAAAATTAATAGTAGTGCAGGAGCAGTCCTTGGGACAGTAGGATACGTGGCAAAAATCTTAAGTCAGTATTTACCACACAATCTTTTTTTTTTTGTATTTTGCAGAGTTTAAATCATAAACAGATGTTTGTGGAAACGCTGTCTCCTCTTCTTATATATAAGGTATTAATCACTCTAAAATAAGACTGTAAAGATAGTATCTTGCTGAGTCCTGAGTACTTCGCAAGGTTACTAAACACTTCATTTATATCCCATCTGGGACAAAGCTTAAGAAGCAAAATACGAAATGCTTCAGTGATGTATAAAAACAGTTATTAAAAGTATTTAAGTAATTACACTCTCGAGGCTGAGAAAAGGAACTGATGCCCCAGCATGCTGGATGGTGGCAGAAGACACAATCTCTGCCTTCAAGGGCTACAGGACCAAAGAAAAGAAACCATCCTGTGCCTTCTTGAGATTGAATTTTCATGCAAATTAGTTTGAGAAAGAATGAACACCATTTAGTTGTGTTATTACATTCTTATTTTTAGTGGGGCAAGTGACAGCAAGGAAGTATTACTGAAGCTGAAAAGCAGTAGTTGTTACCTTAAAGAGACTGGGAAGCATGGGATCTGTGCTGTGCTATGAAAAAGCCAGCCAAGGAATGAAGGTTGTGGGACATACCACAGTCAGCAAGAGCATGACAGAGACAGCAGAAGTTAGGAGAACATGAAATGAAGCAATGAAATAACAAAACCAATAACTATAGAAAAACCTCAGACTCAGAATCACAAATCCAACAATCCAGAAGGATATGAAGAAGGCAACAGCTGTGACATAGAAGCATTAGAGATAATTATAGGTAAGAACAAAAATGAGTAAGAACACAGGTAGATTAGGATTGAACAAATCTTTCCAGAGAGAAGTGGACAATAAAGCAGGAAGCAGAGCTGGAAATAAGGAAAATATAACAACTGGATTAGATACCACTGGTAGAAGGCAGCAGCTATAGGAGGCAAGCAAAACCAGAAATATAAACTGACAAAAAATGTGGAATGAGTCAGTGAAAAGCTGCAGACTGTCATTACATGCAAGCAAGCACTTCAGAACCCTTAGGTTTGATTTCCACACCGACTTAGAACTCACACAGTGCTCAGACTGCAAAGCTGTGATATTTTGTGCTAAGCAGCTGCAGCAGATGGTCTGCTGCAGGACCGTAATTAAGGTTCGTTTTCTCCTTTATTGGTGAGGTAGGCTGCTGTTGTGTTAAGCAAAGAACATTCAAGCCATATCCCACCAGACAAGATTATTGTATGTAATACAGATTCTATCCTCCAGACAAGGAAAAATTAAAGCAGACCACAAATAATTGTGCCATGACATTCAAAACCTAACTAAGGTCTATACCATGTAAGGGGAAAAATATGCAATTGATCATTCTGCCATCAGCTGCTGGATCAAGAATGCTTAAATCCACAAAACCTGATGCCTTTTAAAAATTTTTTTAATCCCTTCACAATTCTCAACCTTCAGCATTGCTGCGAGAGAAGCTGCAGTCATTTAATGGTGGTGTAGTTCACTTGCTCACAGTTGTCCCTACAGTCAGGAATCTCAGCTATTGTTCAATAGCACAAAAAGTATAACCCACTGGTGCTCCTCTCACTCAGCACACAGAATAGCAAAGAATACAAAAAGGAAACACTGGATTTTTCCCAACAGATTATCATCTTTAGTCCTACCACATCCTCCTTTAGAGAATATAATAGTCTTGACTGCATTAGAGTCTCAAAGTAAGAGCTCTGAGCAGCTCAAAGCTGGACTTAATTAGCTAATAGCTAAGGGAGAAAAAAACCCACCCCAAACATTAAGCTTATGGTAAATGAAGTAACACAGATTCCTATAAATGTGGTATTTAAACAAAGTCTTCAACCACAGGTACAGTCTGAATCCAAGCATCAGGTACTGTAAATGAAGAGTGTCTAGCACAGGTGCTGTAAATGAAGAGTGTCTAGCACAGGTGCTAGTTAAGTTTATGACTGCTATAAACCGAGTGCCATTTCACTATGCTAAAAGCAATCTAAGCCAGGTCTATTTCTGTTATCTTCAGCACTACTCAGAACTTCAAAATCAGTACATAACACTGTCTTGCCCTGTGACTGACAAGAGGATAGCACTTGCTTTCTGCATCTTACTTCCCCCAAAAGTCAGTTCCTTTTGTTTTCATAACATTGTTCTACAAACCCCTGCTTTCTTTCATTAACATCATTACAAGAAAAATGGAATAGTTATCCATTCCAGCCATTCTTATCCAAAGAAGATAGTTAGTGATGTTTGTACACACACTGGCAACTCAGCTTTTTGGGGCCTATGTTAAAAACACATATACATCCATAATAGACTTCTGAAATTGGACACAGGAGTGGAATTTGATGCCTTCTCTGAAAACTATTTTTTTCTTTGGGAATAAGCACAAGTTAGTCTTGGCCATTTCTCTTAGAATGATTCAACAGCTCCAAAGTCACCTCTGTAACCACAGACAAGACATGCACTGGAAAACACCTAAAGCAGTTTAATTATTCTTAATTTTTCATGTTAAAGTTTTATCGTATAGAACTGGGTATTTGTTGAAAAGCCTCTTCAGATTTGAATTATGTATGTATTGCCTTTCTTAGTTTATAGCAGTGCAGTTAAATTATACAGCTGAAATCCCTTTAAAACACCTATGTGCAAATAACAGTTTAAATGACACAAACACTAAGGCACAGCACATTATCTAAAATCCCCAGCCCCACAAGCAATGCTGCTTTATCAGCCAAAAAAAGGAACTGACAGGGATTTTCCTCCTCACACCCCCCAAAAAAACCAGAGATAACATTCCAAAACTTCTATACAGTACAGTGTAGCAGCACTTACTGAAGCAGAAACTAGTTAGGTGGTTTTCTTTGGAGCACAGACTACGTTGTCAAGAATCTGTTCTGTCCCATGTTCTGAGAGTAGTTATTTGACATTACCTCTGCTCCTTAAGCTAAACCTGCTGCCAACATGCCTCAACTGAGAAAACACTACAGCCCCAGTAACCTTTTCAATTGCTTAAGTGCATATTAACTCCTTGTTCTCAACCATCTGACCTTCTACCCCCCAACACAGAGCAGAAAAACCTGGTTTAGCACCTAATTCTAACACAAAAATATGTTGTGCAGATACTTGAGTCCTAGGAAATGCAGCCATTTCCTTGTCTCTAGAGGGTTTTTTGCCATAACATGCCTTTACTCCAATATCAGCAACTACAAACTCTGCTATGCTGGTATTTTTTAATACAAAAAAAAAAAAAAAAAAAAAAGCCCAGAAGAGCAGAATGATGGCTACAACATAACATCATATGGAAGAAGAGGTTTTCCAGCAATATTTAACATTTGCAGATTCCTTGAGTTCAATGATGGCATATGGGCCTCAACTCTGAAGAAAGCATGACAAGGTATTCTTACAAAGCCACTCTTAACAGGAATATTATTGAAAATAAAATAATTATGATAATAATTAAAAAAATAATGTATAGCAACTTTCCCCTTTGGAAAATAAAAGGTCCATTGGAAGACTACATAAAAGCCAAAATAGGTTTTTCTGGAGATCTCAGCAAACTCAAAATTATTGTGAGCAATCTTCTGCTGTATATGCTGTAATGTCACTGTTCTTCATACACAAAACATATAATTTAATATATCTCTTTGAAAATAAAACAAGCAATAAATGCTACAGCATATTTTCATATTGATCAAATGTACCTTTTAAAATATACCAATTTAATAAAGTTTGTGTTAAATATTGAGGAAAATAATGTGATATTTAGCCCTACAAAACCTCATGATACTTATTGCACATGAAAGCTGCAGTCAGACCAAACAAACTTGGCCACACGTCTAAATCAAAGGCCTCAGGAACGCACTGTTTTCTGCAGCCCTGTGTTTGACTTCTATTAACAGCCCAGTCTAGACTTCTTAGTTTGTTAGCACCTTTGCTGAAAAGGCAGGTCTTATTTAAAAACATGTATCCCACACTCCCAGCAAATTAACAAGAAGAACAAAGCCATGTAGCTCGCCTCTTCCCACCTCCATCTCGGTTTTCCTTCCTGTGCCAAAGTCCAGCATCAAAGCACACCTGCCTTTGAGATCAAAGGAGAAGGCATCTGGGACAAAAGCAAAGCAGTGCCAGTTCTTATGTCCAGAAACCTGCTCAGATGGTGTTGTCTGCTAATGCAATCGACCAGCTGCAAGTTACTGATTAATTCTGATACAAAGCTTATTGAAAATGCACACTGGATGCTGTACACCACAAATCCCTCAGAGGTTTTATTTTGGATTTTTTGCAACCAAGTCGCCAAAATGCTCTTAGGACAGGGGCCTGCACCATTTGAAGATGGTGCTGTGACCAGGAGAGTATACTTTGCAGCTGAACCTGACATGAAGATCATATCCAGTATTTTTCATGTATATCATTTAAAAAATGGCCCTCATGCGACAACCAGCATATGCTGGCATTTTATCTAAGAGCAACAGATGAGCAGCTGGTTCCCATTTTGAAATCTGATTTAAAAAATCTACCAAACCAGCTGCACTCAGTTCTCTTATCCTGAAAATACTACTCTTTAAAAATATTTTCCATATATAATTTACAGCTTCTATACTTTTCTGGCAAAGAAAAGAAAACAAACCCTAATTCTATGTAGCCTGGCTTAAGCTGAAAAACACTTTTAAAATAAAAAATTAGAATAATTAAGAAATTTAATAGAGCACTTATTTGCAAATGTTGTGACATTCTTAAATCAGCTGGCACAAGTGTGAAGGATTGATGATTTAATTAGGTTTTTTTTCCATTATCAGTTCATTAGAATCATTGTGGTCCCACAGCTGAAGAAATGTCATATTCTAGAAGTCAAACACATGCTCAGATCATCATAAATTTTTCAGAAGAAAAGGTTAATCAAATCCCTTTTAATAAGAACTTGATATTGTAAAAAGATCTCTACATGTCTGGACCATTATGCCTGGCCACCAAAAATTACTCCATAGGTTTGACAGATGACTCCAGGGCTCACAAATGCAAAACCTCGAACAAGGCAGGTGTTCTATTCCACATCTACAGGAAGGACACTGAGGTGCTGGAGCATACCCAAAGAGCAACCAAGCTGGTGAAGGGTCTAGAGAACAAGTCATATGAGGAGCAGCTGAGGGAACTGGGGATGCTTAGTCTGGAGAAAAGGAGGCTGACGGGAGACCTCCTTGCCCTCTACAATTACCTGCAAGAAGGCTGTAGGGAGCTGGGTGTTGGCCTCTTCTCCCGGGTGGATAATGACAGGACTAGAGGAAATGGCCTGAAATTGTGGCAGAGGAGGTCTAGGTTGGATATTAGGAAGAATTTCTGTACTGAAGGAGTGGTCAGGCACTGGAACAGCCTGCCCAGGGATGTGGTTGAGTCACCATCCTTGGAGGTATTCAAGAAACATGCAGCTGTGGCACTTCAGGGCACGCTCTAGTGGCCGAGGTTAAGTTTAAAAATCCATTCATTCTTAACAGTGCAGTACCAAGGTATATATCAGCAAGTGGACTTAAATATTATTGCTGAATTTGAAGATTCTCATAGTTCATTAAAGCACGAGGTATCAGATTACTGTGAGCGCTGTACTATTTCAGAAACTTGCACCACAAGTGTTTTCTATCCTTAAGTATGAAACCACAAACCCAGCTGACATCCAGGCAAAAAAAAAGCTGGTTAAACATTTTCAAAGCTTGTACATAATATAAAATTATAAAGTTTAATTTTATGTGGCAGCTAGTGGCTTATGAAAAGAGCACTATTTTTGCCTTCTTCAAAACGCTTTCAGACTTGCAGATTCGTCTGGTATTAATATCAATCATCACAACATTTAAGTTGATGTAACAGACACTAAAAAGCTTGCTCCTATTAATATGTTTTGTAAAGGGAAAAATAACTCTTGTGCATGTTTTCTAGATCAGAACTCTAACTCAAGCAAGAGCAGATTCCAAACATCTATTCAACTAAGGTCTTTTAAAAAGGGGGAACAAAAAAAACAGAGGAATTAACTTTTAGCAGTAGGAATTAATCACAAAGCAAGTATAATACAAACAATTTTATTTAACTAAATATTTGCAGAAAAAATGTATTTATTATTCTAGAAACTTTTTGTAGTAGTATTTAACTGCATTTTTATTACAATCTGCATAGTTCATTTCCAGCAAGTCATGCCAGCAATCTCTTTCCAGTAGCCATTTAGGCTTGCTACAGACCAGCAAGTCAAAGAATTATTAACCTTGATGGTAAAATCCTCCAAATTCTGAAATAAAGTTAGGTAATTACTTTTCTTACTGTTTCCAAAGTATAATGATGGAAACAGACAACTTTCTGGTTTTGTACTAAGTGAAATCCCATTTTTAGAAGACAAAATATCAAAGTAACATGGTGCCGGAGATAAAATGGTAAAGAACGTCCTGCATGAGCCAGTGCATGGAGAGCAGTAGAAATTCTTTGCCCTAATTATTATCAAGATCTAATAGAGTAAGGGATTAGGAAAAAAAGATCTTTGAAATACTGAAACACCAGTTTATTTTTCAAAATGTTTTCCTTTTTTCTCTCATAGACACCCCCAGTTATATGAAGCTGACCTACCAGATAACCATCATCTGCTTCTGGGGACATAATCAGCATCCCTTGGAACTCCAGAAATCCAGTTATTCAAATAAACTCATTAAAAAATTACAAGGAATTTTTGGCATTTTGTAACTAAACAAACAGATTAGCTAAAGAGATTACATGATTTATTCAGACATCATTAGTACTGGCACCACTGTGGGCGCCAATGAAGTGTCAGTTAACTGCACTTACATATGGTAGTGGGTTTGAAGTGTCATATTGCATTTTTCAGCCATATCCAGACTAATATTTTTTACAGTGGTGTATAAACATTAGTGATTGCTACTGCAGAAATAAGATGTGTATCTGGAATTTCCAAAAAGTGTAAAAAATTCTGAGGATAAGAAGCACTGCCTCCTTACCTCTAGATAAGTAAAAAGACAATGATCAGTAAAATACATCAACTGCATGCTCCTTTAATTAAAAGCCCCTTTCAATTAAGCAAACTCTCAGTATGTCTTGTTGGTATGAAACTGGTATAGAGAGATTGCAGGATTAGGAGAGAGGCAGTTCTAAGCATTCAAAACAAACCAAGTGCAAAATCTGCATACAATCTCTAATTTTACCAAAACTGTATGAGAAGTGGGTCAGGGATAGCTGTATAGGTGGAAGGCCACCTCACAGGACATTTAGCATTCTCCTCTATTTGCTTTAGTCTTCCTATGTGACACAGGAGATCACTCCAAGCCAGTGTCTGAAAGCCTTCAAGCACCTAGAGATACAGATAGACATTGGGGCTTGATATAGATCGTAGAATGGTTTTGGGGTTGGAAGGAACCCTTAAGATCATCTAGTTCCAACTCTCCTCCATGGGCAGGGACACCTCCCACTAGATCAGGTTTGCTCAAAGCCCCATCCAACTTGGCCTTGAACACTTCCGGGGATGGGGCTTCCACAACTTTCCTGGGCAACCTGTTCCTGTGTCTTACCATCCTCACACCAAATAATTTCTTCCTAATGTCTATTCTAAATCTCTCCTTCTCCAGTTTTAATCCATGACCCCTTGTCCTTTCACCACAAGCCCCTCCCAGCTTTCCTGCAGGCCCTCTTCAGGTACTGGAAGGCTGCTATTAAGTCTCCTCAGAGCCTTCTCTTCTTCAGGCTGAACAACCCCAACTCTTTCAGCCTGTCTTCGTAGGAGAGGTGCTCCAGTCCTCTGATCATCTCCATGGCCCTCCTCTGGACTCACTCCAGGAGCTCCATGTCCTTCTTATGTCGGGGGCTTCAGAAGTGGACACAGTATTCGAGGTGTCTCACAAGAGCTGAGTAAAGGAGTTCTTGTGTTCCTTAAACACAAGAACCTAGTGCCATTTGAGATACTCCAGGGTATCCACAGCATCCACACAGAGCTGGCAGATATGACTGAGGATGTGTGGGACAACTCAGGTACCTGGAACAGCAGCTGGAGGCCAGAAAGGATCTCTATGTTTAGGAAACAGAATATCTCAATCAAATTTTGTCACGTAATGCTGTAGTTCCCATGTATAAAAGGGGGGAAAAATTACTCTGCAACAACTTTTAGGCCTGTAAAGAGGCCAGACAGATGAAGAATGCAATAATTGACGCTGGATGTGTTTATTATACTGAAAAGACACAAAAAAAGTCTGTAAGTAGAATGTTCTTGACATAGAAAATATTTCATTTGGGTAATCTATATTTTGTTTGTAAGGATTATGCATACTGATACTGAAAACGTGTACAACTCCAGAATTCAGTTCTGATATGCTTTCTGGTCCTTGTCCCAAATTGCTGGCAGACAGTTCACATCACAAGGTTTGCACAGCACAAAGATTATTATGGCCATAATATCAGGATATGGTTAAGTACTTTCATTTTACAATTCAGCATTTAAATCCACAGTTAACCAACAAAATAGAAGTATCCTGATTTTTAAGTGCCATATGTCCATAATTCAGTAGGCTATCTTGCTATGTAAGGACATATGGATTATTAGTGCAGAGTCTAGGACGGACATGGAAGCCACTGAAGTTCCCATCACAATTTCCTGGGAAGACTGTACAAAAACTTGTTTGTGAACTACTGATCCTAGTGAATGCTCAGTCTCACAAAAATCTCAAAGAAAATGGATAATTAAATTCTGGGAATACTGTTTTTTGTCTAATCTGGGAGTACAGTTGTTTAATGTCATTATCAATTCTTAATGCAGCGAAGACAATGCTCACAAGGAAAAAACTTCTGACACTCAGGTATGAAAAACCTAAAATAGCTTAGTTCAGTTCTAGGACATTCACTGAAGATCCCCGTCAATTTATCTATTCTCTCATGCCAGATTTTGTACATCTAGGGTGAAAAACAGTAAAAAATAGTTATACAGCAATTTGAAAGTATCTGACATGCCAAAAAGTGAGCCATCATGTATAAGGCAACGCATACAGCTTAAAATGAAACAAGTATCTGAGCATATATGGACTATACATTAGGATACGTAATCAGAGACAAGTGAGACAAAAACACCACAGTAGCATCCAAAATCTAAAAGTTTACTATATGGAAAACATGAGATGTCAATATTATTGTCTGTTCTCATGAGTCTCAGGACAGAAATAGGTGAGGGAAAGACCTGTGCTGATGTGGAGCTTCCCATGTCCTGGGGACAGAATAAGTTCTACTCACTGTTGCCTCCTGTTGCAGACACTACGATGGGATGAAATTCCTCAGGGACATGTCCTTGATGTCCAAGGACATTGCCCCCTGCCCCAGCTCAGTATAGCTGGGATGCAAGATGTTAGTAAAAAAAAGTCCTTGTCTCCAGTTACAGCTCCCTAACCCATGTCAAAATGTTTAAAAAACAGTGGATAACAATTATATCAAAACACAGCATTACAATACCTTTCCTCCCCTTTTGATTCTAAATCTTTCTATGGTCACTGATGTTGTCCACCATTAATGTAAACAGCAGATCATTATTCTATTTATTTTATCAGCACAGATGCAGGTTTACTCAGTAAACCAGCAAAGGAACTGAAAAGGTGTCACACTTTACTGGGAACAAAGCAGGACAGTCTTTCTGGCAGAGCCTGTGTTGGCCTCTTTTCCAGGTGCAAGTGATAAGGGATCATTTAAAAATAACTACAAACAATGTATACTTCTATTCTCTGTGTAAAATAAATAAATAAATAAAGTAATAACTCAAATTATATAAAAATTACATTTTCAAAATTATGCCTGCTGATTTACAGTTTTCCAGAATTTCTGTTCAGAACAAGGGCCAAATGAAGAGATTCTGAAGATGCAATTCCTTAAAGCATTTAGTCTGTCAGTCACCTCTATTAACTTCTTTCCACCACACTCAGACACTTGTTCTTAATTCCCTGTCAGGTGTAAAATTATTACATTTTTAGCCGAGTTCAGTCAAATACTTTAACAGAGTGATGTGTTAATAACTGAAAAAATTCAGGTTTATTGCTAATTCAGGCAGTGGCAACACAATTTAAATAAGATCTAAATGATGAATATGTTTTTAGGTCTCACCACACTTATGGGGAAGCTCTTGAACAATCTGGATCTGTTCAAGTCATGCAGCCTCCTGAGCAGTGGATTGGTTGTGCAGTGTCCCCACCACTCCCTGGGTCTGCAGCAATGACCCCACTAAATCCCCTATATTCTCCTGAATATTTTGTGTTCTGTAATTTGCATTTTATCTGATAAATGCGGTTTCCTTTAAAAGGAGAACTGACCTGGACCTTGACATCAATGTTTTGCGTCACAGAAACTGAACTGTCTGAAACATTTTTGTATCATAAACCACAACAGAGAAAAATATCTTCAGTCTCAGGAGTCTGGATAGGATTGCAATATCCAAGTTTTCTTCTTATACTCTGATGCTTGTTCTGTGACAGTGACAAGCAGATTTAGCTGTAGAAGTTGTACCGAAGCAGAAGATCAGGAAATTCAGACTACCAACTGTTACATCTCTGTCCTCTATGCAGGATGGTCAAAAGTCATATGTTAACTTCTTGTAACTGACATATATGCCTCAGGGTGCAGGAAAAGGAGGGATCTAAAGTTCCTCCTGTCTGAAAGATGACAGTGCCTCTCAGTGGGTCCAGGCTCTCCCATGCAGAGCAAGACTGGTTCGGACAGGGCAGGACAGCTAGGTCAGTCCAGGAGGACACCACTGACTCCGTCTGGCCTCAGCTGTATGTGCTGCCTTCTGCCCTCCCCCAGCAGGGCTTTATTTTAGCAGCAAATCTCAGGCTACCAAAGGTCCTGCTGCTGTTGGTGTCCTGCAGCCCCAGCCTGTGAGCTGCAGCAGAGGCACCCACGGGCATGGGCTGATCCGCTGCCACAGACCAGGAATCTCAGGTGGGAGCAGGGATAGTTCCAGTGGGATACTCTGAGTAAAGCACAGTAGTGTCACTGTCTGGCAGGGATAAAGTACCAGGGAGAGATGCAGCAGTGAGGCACTCAATCCCACCAGCCAGACCAAGAGTGACTGGAAATTCTCCTGAGATTTGAAAGCTAGATGGAAATAATGCTTGACTTGTAATGGGAGAGAGACAGAGATGGGATAAGAAGGTCAGATATCTTATTATATTCTGATGTGTACTGCAGCCAAAAATTTGATATTTTACTTTACTAGAGTTTCCAAAGGAAAAAAAAATAAATTAAGAAACCGCTGCTTCTGATGGCCTGGAAAACTACTATACTTCTGTAACAAGAATATAAAGCTTGTTAAAATTTTACACTTGCACAAATTATTCAAATAAATCAGCATTCACTCCATTTAAAATACAGATGCGTCAGCTAATGTCTGTTGAGAATCCTGCCCACCATTTGCTGGAGCTATAAAAGAGGAAGGAAAGTAACTGAGATTACCCAGGCCTTTTCCATTTGAAAATTTCTTTCTTAAAATAGTTGGGAGAAGAAAAGCCCAAGAACAGCATGTTCTTCACTTGTAGGGCTCTGAATTGCTGCAGCAAGCCTGGGACATAGCTGAGCATTATTTGAATAAGAACATATCCAATTCTGAGCTCCAAAATCAGTTTTGGTACAAGAGATATTAAAAATACTGAAAATATTCCCCGAATGTCTCTATCTTGTCCCCCCAAAAGAAAACAATAGCCTTCCCTCTCAGTACTGTGTTTGAGGATCTCATTACTTTTTTATTTCTTTGAGGAATGGCTGAGGTTTTGTTTCTTCAAGGTTTCTCTGCTGATCTTTGCTAAGAATTTCTTTAAGATCTCAGATTACAAACAATAGTGGGGCTCTCTACAAATAAACTTTCTGTGATTAGAGTCTGTCTATCCTGCTATGATTTTGCTTCACTAACAGATTCACTTTTTCTTACTCCACTTACTGTGTCTGAAAAGTTTGTAAAGCATGTATTTGTATTATTTCCAGCAATCAGATATAATTTAACATGGCCTGCAGCACTGATTTTTCTCTTTCATAGATGTTATGAGTTTTCAGATTCATCACAACATGAATTTGCAGAAGTCATCAAAGCTGTCCAAAGGTACCAGTCTCAAAATCCCCAAAAAGAGGCATGAGAGGCACAGCTGCCAGTGCAACTCCAAGACTACTCCTGCTTTGCCCATTCTGGAAACTGAGTCAAGCAAGGTTCTAGGCAAAGACCAGTGAAAGATGATGCAATGAATGAAGGCATAGATCACATGTAAATAAGACTGGTCTGATATTTAGATTTTCTATCTTTTCCCTGCTAGATTTTACAGCTGTAACAGTATTTATTACCATAGTTTAATTTTACTTTGGCTTTATTTAAAAGTAAAAAAAAAATACATTTTTAAAGCCTCTGCTACTTGCAACTGCAAATTTCCCTGAGCTTCCACTGCCAAAGGCTTGAAGCTTGCACATTAGAAAGCACAACACAGACTTATCTGAGCAACTAACCAGATTATTTAGCATCAGAAAACAGTATTACAAGAGATTCAGAAAGGCTTTATGTCCTGGTTTGACACCTTATAATTGCCTTAGAGAAGATTCAGATCACACATGAAATGAAAAATCTATTGTGACTTGTCTTTCAGTCCCATTTTGCCACAGGATTAACCTTAAGAAACTGAAATGGCTACTGAGACCTTTTCTGCCTCAAAGTAGGACAGCACATCCCATTTCTGCATCTCATCTGAAACATTCCCAGCCGTGTCCACTGCTGCTGCTGTTTTGACTGTCACCTAAACTCAGAGGATGGAACATTTATATTCTTTCATCACTGTTCTGGCAAGCTGTCAGCATTTCTCAAGAGTGTGCAGAAGAAAGGAAATGATGAATCAGAACAGTTTATATCGCTGGGAGAGCTGAGTGTGGTTTCAGATGACAAAGCATAGACCCTTCCCTTGCCAAAGGCATTGATGGAAGAGGAACCAGAGCTTCTGCACAGAATATTCATGTTCGGGAAATAAAAAGTGCTTCTCCTGTGACAAAATATATGGTCCTATTTTTAGGAAACATGTGTTGTTATTGGCTATTTATACAATAGAGGCAAACAAAAAAATCTTAATCCAGCTGATCTCCATTGTGCTAAATTATAAAAGTGGCAGGCCCTGAGATGGAATAGAAACTCTTGAGAACAATAGATAGAAAGCACTCTACTAGAAGTAAGATACATACATTTTCTTAAGTTAGCTGGGGCAACTTAATCAATGAAGCAACACCTGCCATGTGTTTTCACATTCCGGTTAATGAAAACACTCATGAGTCACTCATTTCTGCAGTTCTAAGTCCAGAGAGAAGAAGCAGCATAACATTAATGGTTGGTTTTACTGTTAGAGGAAGCAGGACACAAAACTCTGGAAATGCAGACTATACCAAAACAGAGGATGGCTTTAAACTGAGGTTTGAAAAGAAAGAAGTAGAATTCAGATTTCCTGCTGCAGGAGGTCAGGGTGTGCTGGTTTAGTCCAGGAGTGCCAGACAACCACTGCCCAGCAATTCAACCTTAAGAACTGTATCACCAAATGAACCAGCAGGAAATGGAAGAAGAGGGGTACAAGGCAACAAATAATAAAGATTTCTTGCCTACATTCTTCATTTATTGTGATGTGTCATTTCTAAGGATGTCTGTATTGAGGATGAATTAATAACATGCTCCCTGTTACCTAATGGAATACACAGAAGGCAGCTGCCTTCTATCCAGTCTTCCTTCCCCCCACCTCAGACTGCTGGATTTGGCAAATGAAGGAGCAGCAAATGTGTACACAAGAATTCCAGCTCAAAAAACATACTACAGCTAAGTTACTTCCCTTTTTCCACTACATAGGCATACAATGACAACCCAAAGCAGGGTATGCCACCAAGCACCACAGCCTGAGGAAGGGTTCAGGGCTCCTTAACACACTTCCTAGAGATGGCATCATCCCTTGAAAACTTAAATGTTGCAAGTGATAATAGTTACAAGTCATCATCCTGGTTAATCACAGAAATTGAAGATTTTCCTTAGGCAAACCATCACAGCTGCTTGAAGTAGAATAAAAACTAGCCCTGATTATCACACTGTTTGAGTTTTCCTCTTCCATAACATCCACCACTATCCAAAGCAATAGTCCTCGTTTCAAAACAACAATGGTTTTGAATATGAGGGCTTTTTTAAATAGGCAAACAACTCCTCTGGAGTGGTTTTACCTTGTCAGTATAAAAGACAGTGTAGATGGGCAAGGAAGCCCAAGTTCTGGGACCAGCAAGCTTCAGAAAGAACAAATCAATGACTGGAAATGAACCTCACAGGTAACCACAGGAAGGAACTGAGGGTAGGTTAAAGAGCAATTGTGACTCTAGACAAGGCAATGTAGGGACTTCTCCCTAAGGATCCACCTTTCTCCTCTCCTGCTGTCTACGGTGCATGATCTTCTCTAGGAAGGTAATGCTCGCTGAACGGTGGAAGAAACAGGCAGTCATAGAGTTGAAAAATTGGTTCAAAGGGCCTAAACCCTACTGAGGAACAAATTCTCTAAACAGAAAGCTCTTCACCATGTCTGCCATAGGAGGGAGTTGTTGCAGCAGCATTCCTTTCTGTACACTTTCTGACAGCCAGTTGAACAAGATGGGAATGTACAGGCATGATACAAGTCTTGGCCTTGCACCTGTGTTCTTGTACTGACCATCTCTGCCCAAATGTACTGTCAGAACCATTCTGTGGCCCTACCACCTCCTTAATGATGCACAGCTACAATCAACTTTTATGATGACTTCTTGTCAGTATATTCTCTTGCCAAAAGTAAGGGCTGTTTGAATTAATAAAGTAATTCACAAACTCAGTTATATTCTAAAGTAATCTACTAAACTAAAACATCTATAAACATATTTCTGTATTCTATTTTGTGAATGTATTACTTGAAGTATATAAATTGTTCTCCAAGTTAGAAAAACAATACTTAACATGAAACACTTTTTTAAAGTAACACATGATGTGAAATGAAACCCTCCTACCATTTGTGAATAATGTAATCAGGTAAATGAAGAATAATGACTACACCATCATAATTTAGGACAGAATTACATCTGTCAGCAGCTTGGTTTATAGCTTACAAACTTCAGAAAAGCACAAAATATAAAAAGAGTCAGGAAGGATTTAATTAAAATATAATAACAGAAGAGAACGTAAATGTCACATATTACTTTTCAAGGGTCTAATACTAGTATTTGCATCTTGAAATGAAACTGAAAACTCATCACCAAACATGCACAGAAAGATAACTTCCGTGATACAGGGTTGCTTTTACACATCACAAATCCACAGGGTTTAGTTTATAACAGATTAATTATTTCAACCAACTCTTCAGGGCTGTGATAAGTGGCCAAGGAAATAACCTATGGAAATTACACCAGAGTCTTTCAATTTCCTAGAAGTTTCCAACTGTTCACACACCAGAGGTTCAAATCAGCATTGTCCCTCCCCAGTACACAGTGGCTTCCACTTGGGATGGTCCACAGCAGGAAGCAAGCTGGTAGGGTGCTGTTCTTTCCTGCTCTGGCATTTTTTTGAGGGTTTCAAGGCAGAATTACCTTTACCAGATTTGTGAAAATGGAGTCTCCTTCAAAATAAGGGAAAAAATTTGTAAGTCCCTGTTGATTGAAAAGGTGTTTTTTTCCTCCTCCCACATTTCTTGTTCCATCTCCATTCTACATATTTTTCCCTCAAGTGTTTCCATGATCCCTTTACAGTCTTGGCCACTGATAAATTTCTCTTTGCATCACTAAAGACAAGAAGAAAAAAGGGAAGAAAGAGGAACTGGAATAAAAAGATAAGAGTTATTTCCTCTGGTAACACAGGAAGCCTCGATGGACCAATTGTAGCTAGCAAAGTCTTGTTTAGCAAAAGTTTAGATCCTCTGCAAACACACATATGTAAGAACAACTTGTCATTCGGAAAAAAATCCTTCTCTATATAAAATGTTTTACGACCCATTTCTCCATAGGGCAGAACATAGCAAACATTTCTGAAATCCAGTTTGATTTATATTCTTCAGCAATTGAGATATCTGTCCATTTTTTCTTACATTACAAATCATTATTTCTATTTAGAATATACCTTTTCCCCTAAGTTACCACATCAGCACAACAGTAAGAAACACCTAGTAAAGTCCTGAAAAATTGTAGCACCTGCTCTCAGAGAGGGCAGCTGCTGGCACTGGGAAATAAATAAATAACCAGATAAATGTACACAAACATAAATAAATAAAAGCAGTTCACTGGAATTATGTTAACAACAATCTAGATACTTTCCATATGCTTCTGCCTTCCCACATCTGGGAAAAATCACGTTGTCCTAGTTTCATTCTGCCGTGATAGCAGACTGCACACTGTACCAGAGTCTTTTAATAATCAATGGATTAAGGAATGGATTTTTTTAAAAAATCCATCTTTCATAAATAATTTTGGTTCATAGGAAGAACTTCTTTGGGGTGAACAATACTGAAGGCTGAGGACAGTCCAGCAGTCAATGAAACTCTACCTTCATGCATTTTTATAAAGCTTTTTTTAAATTAAGCATTGCAAAATTTACTGTGTAAAGGTGATATTTTAACATGAAACACTACAAAATGAGTCTGGATCACTATATTAAAATTAAGATTTTTGAAATTTAGCAATCAATCAAGATGATGTCCATGTCTAGGAATGGTCCATGGAAGCCAATGAAAAGCCTGTACAAAGTGCACTGCCCTGAACAGCCACCTACTCATGCCTGTTCTCAGGCAGTGTCACTACAACCTGGCTCGCACTTCTTTTAGCATTTGGCTTCTCTGGAGAATTATGAAGGTAGAAAGATCTAAAACTTGCATTTAACAGTTTTCTAACTTGCTGCCTTTTCTCTTGAAAACACTTGTCATAATCTTCAAAGCCTGTCTTTGAATTTGGCTAATTAAAAATACGTGATAGCCTCGTGCTTTGTGATGGTTATGGTTATCTGTGTCTCAGAGATGAATACTCCATGGTACTAAAAACACAACACAGATTTTCCCAGAACTTCTCCCATTAACAGAACTGATTAGGTAATGCTAAATAAGAAGGCCTCTTCTGGAGCTCTATGGCAATAAAAATTAATATTAATTTTATATTAATATTTTAATATTAACTAATAATAATTTGTATTGATAATTAATATTAATATATTAATATTTATATTTTTATATTAATGTTGATTTTATATATAGCAGATCAACCTAAGAGTAGCAAAGCAAATACCTCCCCTGTAAAACAGGCAGCAGAAGGTTAAGTGAAAAAAGGAAAACTTTAACAAGGAAAATATAACTAGCATTTAACTAAAGTATGCTGTTGCCTAGTTCACCACAACAGCTGGCAAGACCAAGTATTACACAATAAAGTAAATAATGACCTGCAACTTTAACAGTCAGAGCCACCACACCAGAGTCAGCTGCAAGTGCTGACATTGCCAGTGGTACACAAAACACAATTTTGAATTTAGGAACATAAGAAATTGTTGAGGAAATGGACTTGATTTTGATTTAACTGCATCACTTTTCCCTTCACTTCAGCAAATCAGTATCATAATCGATAGAGATGTCAAACCAAGCCAAAACTATTCACAAGTAAACCACAAAAAGTTTGAATTATAATTTAAATGCTCCACTTTAAACATGAAATAAATTACACTATTATAGACTGTGACAGATTTAGCTGAGAACAAAGTGATCTTTCAGAAGGTCAAGCAAACAAACTGCTCAAAATGGTAGAGTTTTAAAGATGCTTAAAGAAGTAAAAAGAGCATGTCAACCAGACCTTAAAATATTATTGAGATAATCTGCTGCTCAGAGAAAAATCTGACTTCCTTCAGTATGAAGAACTGTGCTTTATTTTAAGGCAAGGGTGGGTTAGGGAATGCATTAAAAGTCAGAGGTTCTCAAAACATGGTCCACAGAGAAATTTCTAATGCTACAGAAGTTGAAAATGCATCAATTTGAAAAACTAGTTCACTCATCCGCAGGTGAGTTTTACCACTGATGCAGTGAATTGATAAAACTGCAATACTAAAGGCAAGTAGTTTATGCAGTTATAAAATACTATGCTCAAAATAAAAAAATATCAGAAACCTAACATTTTCATAAGCTGTCCTCTTTTCATAAGCTACTGACCTCTGCTTCTCCCAAGGTGAAGTTCACAGTAGAATTCACCAATGAATAGCACAGACACATCACATACCTTGAAGTCACAGCTTCCATGAATTCATCAAGAAGATCATCATAGGCTTGACCTCTGATTCTCTTGTGTCTCAGTCCAATATACAAAGGATCTTTCAGCAATGCCTGTTAAAAAAAATGTGTGAGCTATTATATGAGCAAGTTACACTAGTTCACTCTATGCTAATAAGAAGGGGGACAAGAATACAGTGTTTCAGGATTAACCCAAGCATATGAAGTACATATCCATTTATCCACCTCTATATAGAAGAAATGCAACAAAGAGATTAAAGAAACACCCTTTTGTATCAAGGAAAATGGATACCCTAGTCTCAAAGGAAATGTACTGCTTCTAAGTGGAAAAGTAAAAGTCTATTCTAGGAAGTCAGGTTTCAAAAGTATCTTTTAAAGCTTCAGTTAGATATTTTTTTTCCCTTTACATCCTGGCAGGGCTCTGACATTTTAAAAGCTGCTAACTTTATTTTTATCATCATGTTTCACAAATCTCTCCCAGAGTACACAATTTCAACTGTGTTAATGAGCTGATGTTCAGAAAATGTGCTGCTTTCTAAGACTGAATGTGCCAAAACATAACCAAGCCTTTGACCTTCTCCTTCCAAGCTTTTTAAATTATCAGTTTAGATTCCAGCATTCTCCATTTCAGTTATCCATGTCCATCAGCTGGGTATGATTTCTGATTTTGCCTATGTTAAAACTTGCACTTTATCTTCCTTGAAATTTATGATCGAGACCTGCCTCTAGATCCACAAGCATACTAAGCTTGTAGCATTCCATGTTTTCTCTATTGGAAAGTCTTGTTCTCATGATTTATTTCCAAATTATAACTTACAAACTTTCTAAGGATATTCAAAGTGTTTCGCAATCACTTTTGACAATTCACTCCAGCTACAGCAGTTCCCCAGTCTCAACACTTTCACTGGCTCTCCCAGAAACTCTCATATAAAGAAGATTTTCCCTGTTATTTTTAATAGGTGCCTGAAAATTAACAAGATAGTTTTTCAGTTGTATCTAGTGTGCAATCCTCCCACATGTGCTCAAACAGCTTGCAAAATCAGTCAGGAGCTTGACTAAACTTTTTCATCCAAAAACAATTTGCAAGAGAGAGTCTTCAAAGTGCAAAATGAAGCAACAAGGCTGGAAAGCTTGCTCAGCCTCCTTCAGGCTGGAATCAGAAATTTTATTTCTGTACTATAGAGAAGTGCTTAAATTTCCTTCACAGCTTTCTTATGTCGTAGAACTGAAAAGTCCTTCGGGTCACAAGACCCAGTTGAAGACTGATTTGAATCACTATGAAACTTAAAATGTTCGGTGGTCTTCTGCCACCCCTGGGAGCATTCTGATACAGACCTACAGATAGAGATGTCTGTCTCTCCCTCATATTTCTCTCAACTTCCATAAAAAAATAAAGATATCAGATTAGAATGTTTTTTTTAAAAATCAAGAAAAAAATCTGCAGGATTGAAAGATTCATTTTCTACAACTGTTGGTAAATTCATGATAATTTCAAAAGAGTTTCTAACACATAATAAAGCTCAAAATTAAAATTACTTTGTAAATGACAGTGAAATCACTACATCATAATGTTTAAGTAGCATGTTCTTTGGCTGAAATAATTTTACCTGTGTATTTACATTACTCTAAGTATTCTAGCAGAAAAATAAAAATTATCATTATATACCTGTTTCATATAGGGTGGGAAAAACTGACAAGAGCTTGATGTCAGCTACCTTCAAAGGCGATTTTCCCTTTTGTATGTTCTTCCTTTTTTCTATCAAATCACTTTCAAATTTGGAGTGAAGAACTATTTATTGGAATTATTTTTTAATTTCCAGTTTGAGTAGCTATTTAAAACTACCTCAGTGAAACCTGACAAATCAAAGATAAGTTTATTTCTCTAGAAGATGCATTCACAGGAATTGTACATTAACTGTTTAACAGTGTGAAAACTCAAGACAAATTTGGAAACCCCGTGGGAGTTGCATTGTGCTTCCGCAGAATCACAGAATCTTAGGGATTGGAAGGGACCTCGAAAGATCAACTAGTCCAACCCCCCTGCCCGAGCAGGATCACCCAGAGCACATCACACAGGAACATGTCCAGGCAAGTTTTGAATGTCTCCAGCAAAGGAGACTCTAAAACCTCACTGGGCAGCCTGTTCCAGTGCCCTGTCAGTCTCACAGTGAAAAAGGTTTTTCTGATGTTTACATGGAACCTCCTGTGTTCCAGTTTGCACCCATTGCCCCTTGTCCTATCACTGGACATCACTGAGAAAAGCCTGGCTCTGTCCTCCTGACACTCACCCTTAACATATTTGTAAACATTTATGAGGTTGCCCCTCAGTCTCCTCCAAGCTAAAGAGACCCAGCTCCCTCAGCCTTTCCTCGTAAGGGAGATGTTCCACTCCCTTAATCATCTTTGTGGCTCTGCGCTGGACTCTTTCAAGCAGTTCCCTGTCCTTCCTGAACTGAGGGGCCCAGAACTGGACACAATATTCCAGATGCGGCCTCACCAAGGCAGAATAGAGGGGGAGGAGAACCTCCCTTGACCTACTAACCACACCCTTTCTAATGCACCCCAGGATGCCATTGGCCTTCTTGGCCACAAGGGCACACTGCTGACTCATGGTCATCCTTCTGTCCATCAGGATCCCCAGGTCCCTTTCACCTACACTGCTCTCCAGCAGGTCAGCCCCCAGCCTGTACTGGTACATGGGGTTGTTGTTCCCGAGATGCAAGACTCTACACTTGCCCTTGTTGAATTTCATCAAGTTTCTCCCTGCCCAGCTCTCCAGCCTGTCTAGGTCTCGCTGAATGGCAGCACAATTCCCAGCAGATCAATCACACAAGGTTGGAAAGCAGAGCTGCCAAGTGCCAGGAGGGTCTGTCAGGAATATCACAGCGTGACTCAGACACAGCAATCCCATTCCAAAAGCCCATTGCTGCAGCTCTCCATGCTGGTGGGCTTCTGCTACTCCATGTCCTGTGCAAGCATACTGCATGCTTTGAGGTCCAACTCAGCATAAGTAACTTACCCATTTCTATCTCCCATAACTCTTCTTCCCAATTTGATTTGCTCTTCTAATAAACTTTTGCAAGATTACCATGAAGAAATTTAATTCTTTGTTCTCATATTGTAAAATTATGCCCAAAGTGAAAAAGATAGCTATATACATCTTTGATCTCTTAATTTTTTAAATTCTAAAGAGATATTTCCAGAACACTTTGCAGCCAGACTGAGTCATATTGACTCCTTCAAGAACCCAGCTTATGTTGGGCAGTGATTCTGTCAAAGTTCAAGAGAAACAGGTGTTCACAGTTACACTGCTTAAAAAGTGCTAAACAAGCCACATCTGCCTTGAAACACAGGCTCTTATACTCCTTTTGCCACTTTAGCATCTTTCATGTCTGTGAGCACTTAAATCTACAGCCAAGATTAAAACTCGGAACTCTGAAAGAGCATTGCTTACAATGAACTAATTCACATATCTTTGCTGCAGAATTTTTATGTGGAATATTTATAACACAATTAACACAGTATTTCTGCACTACGTTTAAACTTACAGCCTAGGAAATTTCGCAAGCAGAGACAATTAATTCAGTGACATATTTCTGATGAAAAGCTTGACCAGCTATATACCGAGTTCAAAATTCCTTTACAGCTCAGTGCATTCTGCTTCACATACGTTACAGTTTGACAAGAAATAGCCCCAAAAAGTTCTTTTATAGTCCTGTTCGGAACAACGTATGAAGAAACCCCGTGTGGAGACAAAAGAATGAAACATTCAGCAAGTGAAAAGAACAGTGGTCACGTCTGAGCCCCGAGTGGCAAACCATTGTGGGGCTGCTCCCTTTCCAAAAGGCACTGAAGAATGAATAAGCTGCTTAAGCACATTATCCCCTTATTCAGGTCAACACCATGCAAACGCGGGCTGTGGTGGTTGTTATTTTTAGAGGGTTCACACATCTTGAGAGATTAACATTAGCTATCGACTATTTCCTGGCTTTCAAAACAGATTACTGAAAAGAAAGTTCCATCCTGCAATCGAGTATGTCAAGCTGACATGATGATTAGGTACTTTTTCCCAATGACTTGAGTTTCTTTTGTTCCCCAGCTTGTTGTCAAAGCTTAAACTTTGTTTTATTCTTTTGGAAATCAAATGCCCTTCAAAACATAACTCTGCTGCTTTTCAGGTTAGTGGGTTTGTTATGCATAAAAAATGATACTGAAAAAGCTCGTGCTGGTTTATTTTTAGATATACTCTAAGGCTAAGAAAAGATTCTAAAACATTCAGATTTAGCAATGTGGTACATTCAAGCTTTAATAGAAATAAGGTTTTACAAGAAGAAAGGGGTTAATTGAGGTTCTGGTACTGGAAACATCATGTAGATCTATTTAGAATTAGCTGTGCAAAATAACAAAGAGTTCTTTGAAGCACCACCTGAGCATATTAAAACTGTAATGACCTTTGGGGTTTTAAGAAAAAGGCAAACCATTTATACCAACTTGCTTGTGCACACTTAGAGTAAAGAGATCAGCAAACCATCAAAGTTCAAGCAAGGCTTGAGCTGTGCACCTGGCTCTAATTTAGCTACAAAAGCCAAACAAGCGAGAAACAGAAAATTGCACACTTAAATACTTCATCAGTTGAGAACAAACATGCTGAAATGTAATCTGTTCTCAAATTTGGCAGTGAGACATTTCTTTGGAACAGATACACACTTTAGTGAACAGCTTTATGGAAAATCGGAGGTGAAGAACTGCAAGATGTGGAGCCTTTCCACTTGAAAAGATCGCAGCAGAGAGCACCCAGAACCCCTCAATGCCACCCAGAAAGTGTTTGATGTACAGAAATGCTCCAGAGCAGCAACTCCCCCCATGCCATAAAAATGTCAAAACCCTCCAGTTCTACACTGGGAAATAATCTGCATTAGAGGCACAGTTCTAAAATTAAAGGAGAACTACATTTGTATGGGACATCAGAAGCTTTGGAACAAAGCCTTGCCACGTGGCCAAAATGAAAAACCTTTCAGAGGATGATCAGTCTAACAGGGCACACAATTACCAACCAAACCAGGGGAATGCTGCTGCTTTTTCAAGGGTTAGTATTTTCTTATATTAATGCATTGTAGATTCCTTTCATAGACTTCTTGTCTCAGTTTTCACAGGTTGGGGAAAGGCTCGTGAGCACAGAGGAATTTCTGTTCTCTAGGAAAATTGGACATTTCAAACTTTATTATTTTATTTTTTTGTTTGGTTCCACAAGATTGAAATTTCACTTGATGTGAAACTTTTTCCAGTTATTTGAGTTAGCCAGTCAGAAACAATGTCAACATTTTGGACTTAACTTCAGCTTCTATCAAGATTAATTACCCAGTAATCGATCTGTGTTCATTTAAATTTTGGGTTGTAAGCAGTAACATGCTGAATCACAGTTTTCTGTCCTGCAAGAACTGCTTACAGCTGCAAAGTGTTTTTTATGGCATTAGGAAGAATGTGTAAGATTTCAATTTCTACTAGACTAGGAAGCCTTTTTTCTTCGAATAAGCTTATTTTGAAGTCTGAAATACAGGATGATGCCCTTAAAACATGTAACAGATTCTGCGTATGCAAATGCTAACTGAATTTCAGGTTTGTGCTGAATGCTGAAAGTAACACTGACATTAATCTGGTTTGAGGGTGGAGAATATTTTGCAAAAAGAAGTTTCACAATCAGAGAGCTAAAGATTTGTAAAAATTTTGGTTTCCTTGAACTACACTGGTCCCAAGACATACTTACCAAGAAGAGTTCATGGTGCCTCCTATTTAAAGAACAGACCTTTATCAACACATTTGCAAACTGCAAGGGGTCTTTTGCACAGTGAAAAAGGGGCCTTATTCTCTGTTCTCCCCAAAAGGAGACCTCATCTTGGGAAGTCTCAGGTAAAACTTTATCTGGACATCCCCAACAGACAGGTTACTGGCATCACCTCTCTTTGCACCTCAGTTTCCTCCAGAGAATTCCCCATAGGAGAGGATCTCACAAAAGATCCCAAAATAGGAGACAAAAAAATTAGTATCATGATGTGTCATTCTAGATATAAATAAAGGAGGAAAAACTGCACACACTGGATACAAGTTTAAAAAGCTGAGCCCAACTCTGCTAGACTTGCCAAACCCAAGTGGCTGCCAGTACTTGAGGAACAAACATACAGTAGTTGTACTTTAATTAACATTTTCCCAATTGTAACCCTAAAAATATCACTCAAAACTGTCCATTGTCTGTCCAGACAAAATTCTAGAACCATGATAGTAAAGAATTTAAAAGATAATATACTCATAATGTTCCCTTTATATCAATCTTAAAGACAATGCCTGAAGGGAACAACTGTTGTGGGGAAAAAATTAAAAGCAAAGAATAATATGCATTTTTGAGACAGTTCAAAATATAAATACTTATATTCTGATGAAGCAATATCCTAATATAACAGAAAAGAAGTTACAGTATTTCAAATTATGTTTAAAATAATTTAAGATTGTGCTAAAAAACATAGGAGAGTATGTTCTTTTCCATATTTGTGTAGTGATCTTACGGTTCTGCACAGCTACACTAGACATTTTCAGGTTTTTCTCCTCAAAGACAGGTTTGATTTATCCAATCCAACTTACTCTTTCCTTTCATAACATTGTTTATCTGTCAATTCAACCTTTATATCCTTTGCTTGCCTTCTGCTCAGGTAGCTTTACTCATTTCTTAGCCTGAAGAGGAATTACCAGCTGCAGCTTTGACTGCACATGGAACCCTGCTGCTTATATTCTAATTCTTTCCCATGCATGCAGGCAGCTTTACCCAGCTGAAAAAACTGTCAGCTTCAGAGAACTTTAATTTAACAACAAAATAAAAATCACTCTAATAGCTGGAAAGAATGCTTCATGAAGGAATCTTGTAACATGCTATGGAATTACCACAGCCTGTACCCAAGCAAGAGACTGCACAAAGCCAAACTGTGCCAAGGACATTCCGTGGGCTGCTTATGGTGCTTGTTTGTGGCAGTGAATGCAGGGCACACTCTGCCAGCATCCCTCCTTCCCTTCTCTGGGGCACCAGAAGGGCTTGCCCAGGAAGCCAAACTCCTTGCCTTGCATGAGCATGCAAAGCTAAAGACCGTTCAGCCCCCAAAGGGGAACATTTACAAACGTGCATAAAACACACAAAAGAGTGCAAGCTACGTGAGCCGTCCTTAGCGAGGGAGCACCGAGTGCACATCCAAAGAGAAAAAGCTGCTGCAGCAAGAAGCAAGATGCATTTGGTTTTTCAAGAGGCTGCTGTTCTGTCTGCTCTTCAAGTCAGGCAATGTATTGGTGTCTGTGTCCATGAGTCAGTTTGTGGAATCAAGTGATGGGTAAAAAGCTCAAGAGCTGTTGATGGTGCAGGGGCAGGCAGCAGTGCTGCCTTCTGGCTGGAGTCTGTTAGGTACATTTGAGTCACTCCCCTTAGCTCACCTCCAAAATACTGGAAATTCTAAAATACTTTTTAGAAATTAAAAGTTTATCTCATGATTTTTAGGTGTAATTCAGGATTTCCGACCACCTGAAACTCACAATACCAGATACAGCCAGGTGCCCATCAGTGATGCACATGCCTAAGGAAGTGCCTTTCTAGACTTGACTTTTCCATTCCCAACAACCTGGAATTCACAGGGACAACTGAAATCCTCTTCTGGATTGACTTTAAAAATTACAAGTAATACACAATATAGCTACACCAACTGCATATTTTGCCGTACTTCATACTAAATACTAATTTATTTTTTTTTAAAGGCAATAATACATCAGGGATCAGATTAATTAGAACTTTTTTCAGAGCAATTAGGCTTTTTCTCCACTTGTTCTCTTTTCCAGTACATAGTATAAGTGATTCACACAAATAAAATTATAAAGCATTTCTGGTAAGTTTCCATTCCTATAAAAAAAATTTTAAAATTCTTGCAGTAAAATTACTTGGAGAATCTACCAAAAATTGCTCTGTGCACCTTGTTCTTTGTGGTAGTTTCCAAGAGCTGGGAGTACAGCTGAGCAGCAAAGCCTGCCCAGACTACATCCTTGCTAGCCAACAGATACAAACAAAAAATAATGGTTTTCCCTGAAAGTTAAATGCCACTGGACCTTTTTTTTTTTTTCAGGTAAAGCAGCTTATGTCGATGCTTTTCAATCAAATTAACTTCTAAAATCAATTAGAAGCAAATATCATACAACTGGATCACTGAATCTACAGCACAAGCAGGTGTTTTCCTCAGGACTGGATTAGGTGGTGTTGTTACAAAGTGTTGCAGTGTTTAAGAAAAAATCCCCTGCCTTCAAAGCTAGTTAGTCAGTTTTTCATACTAGAAAATGAAAAACTAAAGAGTTTTTCAATCATAAAATTTCAATTATGCCAACATCTTCTGTTAACTGAAAGTTAGCTTCAAAACTAAAATAATAAAGTCCTTTTTAGGCTGAGTCCTTTTCCTAGACCCGTGCTTGTGCATCATCACTACCACATGGATGTATCAGGTCCCTTTTTTTAAATCTGCATGTAATTCTACACCAAGTAGCAGCTATGCCAAGGAAGGCAGTCAAATAAGGCAGTTGATTAGCAGAAGGAAGGGTAAACAATTTCTATTCCAGGAATTTCCTTAATTCATACAAAAGAAAAAGTACAGACAGCACGATTTTCTGTGCAACTTCTACTAATCTGAAAATAATGGTGTGCTTTGTATGAAGAGGGCCCTGTCACCATGGGTGGAATACTGAGGCAGCTGTATTCTGGGAATGAGCACTAAGCGGAGACAATGTCTACAGCAACACACTTCAACAATCATTTAATTTGCTCTTCACTACAGAACTCTTTAAAAAATGCTGAATTTACATCTCCCAGCAGATGCCTGAAAGTTCTGTAGAGACAGTCAGCCAAAAATCTGCCTGAATTTTTTATTTTATTCTTATTTATTGTTTGAAGGATGGTAGAGAAATTTAAGTAAAGTTCACCAGAGGTTTTCTAACTCTTATTCCTCATCATCTGATTACAAGCTTTTTCTCCATAGACAAGACATGTGATTGCACATAAACAATTACAGTATTCTTTCAATGCATTTTGGTTATGGGTATTATTTCGATGCATATTTTCTGATGGTGCTTCTGATCTAAAAATCTCTCCCGGTCCCTCAGCTTGCAAATTATCTTTCAAAAGATTTAACAATGTGATAAGAGCAAAAACACCCCTCATCTCACCATGTAACAGAATAAAGAGTGACTGAAGGGTGCCCAGGGCTGAGGAAGCCGTTAAGAGGAGTCCTGAGTACCAACCATTCATGAGAAAACTTTATTCTGGACAATTCTAACAAGCACTGAGAAGTGCAGTTTCCCACTAACAGAGCTCAGACAACAGCCTGCTCCTCTCCCTGTGATTTTTTTTCTCTTCTTTAGACATAACACGAGTCCCATTGCTTTCTGCCTCTTCCTCAGGAGGTTGCAAGGGACTTTGCAAGAGAAAAGCATCACCACAATGTCTAAGGTGGCACTTCTGCACTAATTCAGGCTAGCAAGCATCGCAGGATCTGCTGCCAGAACCCTATCCAGAAGAGTCAGGAAGGAGATCAGAGAGGCCTAACTCATTGTGTATTTTAAGAAAAATAAAATAAACTGCAAGATAAACACACTTCATTACATTTAACAGTCCCAGAAAACTCTCCTGATGTTAACATCTGTCTGGAGGGACAGGGACGATGCCAATTCCACAAATGCCTGTAATTTGAGCTGGAACTGGGAAGATGTTCAGAACCAAGGTTTGGGAGCAACATTTCATCAGACACAATTTTGGGATGCATCACTCTTTTATACAGTAAAACTGAAAACAAATGGTTGTCTGCATGCCAGTCACATTTCTTGAAAAACACAATAATTTGCCTATTAAGAAAACAATAGTCCTGAAGAATCCAACATAATTTAGGACTTCAGCAGATTATGCTGAATATAATAATTTAGTATTTTAACATACAAATAATAAGGGGAAAGCAAAGAAATCTGAGAAGTCTCCTGTATTTTATTCATATAAATTTCAGACCACCTAACAAGAAATCTCCTAAAACCCTACTTTCTGTAAAAGATCTTACTGAATTCCAGAAATGGCTCTCACTAACCACTAAGCTCTCTACACAACTGACCTTCAACAGCCCCCAAACAGTTAATGACTGCAATTTCTCCTTTGTGAACCCCAGCAGCCACATGACTAAAATCACTATCTGCAAGTCCTGTCACACATCAAGAAACATTTAACAATACCCTCGATGCTACATTTTTAAATAAGCTGATGGGTAACAGGAGCTGGAAGCTATAGAAGTAGATTGTCACAGTCAAACTTTTAAACTTGATTGCTCTCAAAAACATGAAGAAGGACATGCTGGACCCCACTTGAGGGTCCAAGAGTAAGTGCTTATAGTAAATCACAGCAGAGGATAAAACAATAATAGCTAAGAAGGGTCCAAACAGAACCCCCAGCAGCCTACAGAGTACACTGAAAACAAACTAGTTTCAGTGAAATTTTTTACAGAAGTTAGAAATCCTTTTATTTTCCTGCAAAGCTACCAGGAGTGTAGCTATAATATTAAATTATCTTCTTCAGCTTAATCAAGAGAGTGTGATAAGATACAGCTGCTTGAGGTGGTTCAAACACTTGACTTAATCAAATTTTTCTGCACCATTTTCGCAAAGTAACACACACACATAACTCCCTTTATTTTCATCCACTTACATTTCCAAATTTTGCAGACAAAAAATGAAAAAAATAAAGTAAAAAATTAAACAATAACCCACCAACAACCAAGTGAATCAGAGAAAAGATATATTTTTTTGAAGGCAATATCAGTGAAGTTTTATTACCAAGCAATAATATTCAGAAAAATGTCATCTTAATGATTTTCCTTCATCTGGTAAATGACAAAGATAATATAAACTTAGAAGTCTGAAAGACCTCATTTTCATTAATATTTAATATTCTATTAATAAAAGGATTTTGCTAATACTGTATCAGCTCACACATTTTGACAGCACACAGTGTGTCTTGAGTCCATCACATAGTTAACTGAACAGAATTTAAACATATCAACAGATATGTTATTAGTACATCTCATCTCTATATCAACAGTTCTGATGTTTTGGTGTGCTTCGGGTTTTTTTCAGTCACATGTAACAAAATCTCCATCATTTGTTACAGCTTTTTCTCAGTTCTATTAAAATTATGCTATTTAATTTACTTCCATCAGCTACTTGCATGTGGTCCTTCATCAAAATATCTTTGATCCTGACATCCCTCACTCCTGTGCCGACACTCAGCCATTTTTTTCACTCGAGTCAAAAGAGTTGGGCCTCTTCCTACATAAACAAGTCACATCAAAAAATGTCCCTTTGACAGACTGGCAATTATTAAGCAAGTCTGGTGATACTATTTCAGTGCTGGCATCTCAGTTGTTGACTATGTATCTCTCCTAGCACCAGAAGAAAAAAGGGAAAAGGAGTTCTGCACAGAAAGCAGGCCTGCTAGTGCAAGGCCGTTTGTAGGAGTGCCTTTAGAGTCAACAGGTAACACGTCTTGTCCCAGACACTAGGTCAACTTCCAACATTCCAAACAATGCCTCTTCCTCCACATTTTGTGATAATAGCTATGTTTATGGCTCATTCCCTCTCTTGTCTCCTCCACTGCCTGTCAGATTGCTGAGAAGGCAGATAGCTAGCAGTTAGTATTTCAGAAAGAATGGAAGCCAATCAAAACACTGTATGTTGCTGTCAGTTGGAAAAGTCTGATGTATCTTGAAATAAAGTCTGCCATCAGTTTGGTCTGTGGATGTTCATGCATGCTATCCAAAATAAGCATTTCCAGATATTCATTTCTGCCCTCTCTTAGAGATCCCCTTGTGCTGAAAGGTGAAGTAAGAAGAAATAAAAGGGACTGACAGAACTACCAGCAACATCGTTGCATGGCTCGTTCTTCCTGCTGTCAGCTGAACCAAGACTCAAAGCCCCTGTCACCATTCATGCTCCTTCTGCTAAGGCCCTCCCCTCTTCATCTTCTTGGTTCTTAAAAATACCAATACGCTGTTTGGTGAATGTGAAACACCACCTCGTTTCGTCACATTTTCCATGGTCTAATGAAATAGCATATTTCACAAAAGACATTAATAAATACCGTATTTCATAAAAAATAAACAGTCTCAGAAAAAGAATAACCCTGTATTTCCAGCCAAAATGGCAAAGTTTAAAGGACGACAATGGATCAAAAGTAACAGACAATTGCTGAGGTTTTCTCACACACTAAGCAGTAGAATGCCATTTTTCAAAGATATACCGAGTTTGTTTAATAAGAGGTTGACATAAGCTGAAAAACAAGTTTTAAGTCTCTGTAGAAGCTTCCTGAGCCACACAGCAACAACTTATCAGATACAAATGAAGTGCAAACTGAGTATGAATTCACGTTACCTAACTTTAGAACCTGTACTGGATATTTCAGTATATAAGCTAGACTAAGCTCTTTTTATAGCCAACTGACAAAAAAATAATTTAAAAATACAACTGTAAAAATGCAATTCATCTGACCACTTTGAGACAGCTGCTCTACAAGAAGAAGCATCTGCTCCTCTTCATACAATTATAGCCCAGGATTATCACCTCAGGCTCAGATGACTCAAAGCTCCACATCTCTTTCTCACTCATTCTGAACTTACCTTTTTGGTGACGGGGCCACAGATTCTCAAGACTACTAATCCAAACACAAGATTGTAACTGTCCATTCCATTGAATCTTAAGTATGGGAAAGACAAAAAAAAGAACAGGCAAAAATATTGCTGCCTGTGTGGTTATATTCTAAGGAAAAAAAAATATAGAAGTGTACTCTATTCTGTGAAGTACTCACCTCATGTCTACAACATAAAACTATTCAGGCTATGAAAATATTAATGAGAGAAAACCAGAAGTGCTAACATATGGCTTACAAAGGCCAACATGAAATTTTAAATACACATGAAGAACAGAGAGTAATTATTATACACGTAAGAGCTCAAAGATGACCTAAGGGACATCAGCATTCACCAATTATATACTTATAATGTGCAAAAGATAAAGCACAAATATCTAGCCAAAACTCGTCTGTAATACTAAAAATAGTAAGAACAAAATAAAAACTCCTCTGTAACAATAAAAATGCCACGGCATTTGAATATGTAAATATAAGACAGAATTTTTCTTCAGTTTTTCATTAATTACCTTTCCACTATGTACACTTCATGACTGCATGATTAACCATGTCTTTCACTGAATATGCCACCTAAAAACTACTACCCAGACTCGAGCATTTCTGGCAGCAACTGAACTTTCATATTAAGAAGTAGATACTCAATGATAAATATTTTTTAGCACCAAATTACACCCATTTCAAAATAACAGAACATTCAATGGAATGTATAAAACCCTGTGCAAGCTATCTTCTCATTCTGATGAAATTTAGCAATTTTTTTCTATATGTACTTCCAAGAGCAGACTAGGCTTGTCAAGCTATTGCTTTGGGTATAGAATACATCACAAGACCACAGACACAAACCCTTACTTTTAAATTTATATCAAGTTTCCCTTGAAACAAGCTTATGGAATATAATTGCTTGTCTCTTGACTGCAGCCCATTCCTCACCTGTTTCAAAACTTTCTACGTGTTCTATTGACAATCTAACTTGGTGAGCTTACAGGACTCAATACCTGAGAAATGCAAAGCTGAACAGACTAACATAATATTTTTTGATAGAAAAAGTGAGCTAAAATTTAGACAACAGACTGAGTTTGATGTGTCAAAAACGAATCAGCAGCATATGGCAGAAATTTTAAGAATTCTCAAGACAGCTGAGCTGAAATATTGAGTCAAAACAACTTTTGAAACTTTCAAGTTGTGAGTGTATTACCAGACATACTGCAACTAAATACTAAGAGAACATTAAAGAGCAAGAAAACGAAAGCTCTCAAAAAAACTACTGACAAACATCAGCTGTCAGATACTTGTGATTCACTCAAGCATGTCACCCAGCAACTCCTGCACTGAGGGGAAATGGTGGCTCTTGTAAGTACTATCCCTTCCCCAGCTTACTCTGTAGGTTTGCAAGTGTCATGTGGACATTGGCACCACTTCAGGTGTCACTGTTTAAATTATAAAGCATGTTTAGGAGTGATAGGTGATGCCATATTTGTTTTAAAGGTGCAATCTTCTAACCCTCCAACTTAAGATGTCTCTATAAAAACAGATGGCACTTGTCCATTCCCTCCTGTAGGGAAGGAGTCCACTCCAAATAACAGAATAGATTTAAAAGAAGACTACTAATTCCTGCAAATTAAAAGAATGTGACTTTTTTTTTCTTCTGCACAATGGGCTATACAGAATTGTAATTCAGAAATGACTTTACTTTTCAGTACTTCAGGATACTGAAAAGAGAAAAGCAAGAATTACTCATGACATTGACTCTAGGAAAAATTATATCCTACCACAATATTTTCTTGCCAGCTGGAAGGGTGGAAAGGGGAAGAAAAAGGAGTATTAACATATTTTCTCCTTTGTTTGAGTGCTGGCAGTGTACTACCAGGGAAGGAACTAGCAGCAAGACCTAAGGGGGGGAAAAAAAAATCTCACTTATAAAACAGAACCTAATTTGTGAAGGAGAGTGCAATTATCTACTACCAGAATGGCATATACAGGCAGTAGCCAAAGGATAGAAAATACACAGATTTACTACATCAATAGTTTTACAAATTTTCATGCCTGGAGTCAACACCATAGAGCCCCAGCATCATCTCTGAGCTCCTTCCTTGACCTGACTGTTTCTTAGAACATGGAAAAAAGCCTCTCTTGGTCAAATGGGCTCATTTGGTCAGTCACATTTTAACAGCTAAATAAAAAGCTGTCTATCTAAACCCTCCTGTTTTCATCACCCATAGTGTCATTTGTATTTCAGAAATAGTCAAAACTACCAGGGAACACACTGGAAAACATAACCTAGAAATGAGATTCCCATATATGCACCAGATACAAAAATAGATCCTTTTTATATAGAAAAGTGCAACCTCTATTCATAGACTTCAGGAATTGCTACTATTTTACAGTAAAACTATCACTGAAATGCTGTCTCTGGTTCTAATAATCACCATTCAAGGAGAAGGCAAAAGGACCTTTTTTAATTCAGGGAGCATAACCATTCCATAATACATTTACTACACAAACAGCTGTATAAAAGTGCCACTCATCTACTGATGCCAATTTTGACTCTTCTTTAGGAAACCCTACAGTTGTACACAATTTACATTAATTTTTTAATATGTTTATATCTTTAGACTGATAAGAAATCACAAGTTTCCTCTTTCTTCAGCTTTCTTCTATCCGGGTGTCTATTTTGGTTGGAATATGAATAGTAAAGGCAGGTTTGTTTATGGTTTCTCAGCAGTTTCCATTTGCACATTCATAGATAATTTTCAAGAACTCAAATTTTGGAGGCTAGTACCAGTTCTCATGACTACTGGAAGTAATATGGGGGAATGCAGAAAGCTAACTGGCACAAGCTGAAGAACTGAGCTTGAATTTGCACCTCAGACTTTCTGGATTCAGTCTTCCACCACAGATGCCTGTCATTCCTCCAGAAGAGACAGAACTGCCAGCCCAGTCATGCTTATTGACCTATTTAGGGCAACTGTGAGAACTGCCACATTCCAGCATTTAAATATTTGTAGTAAGTTAAGGAAAAAAAATATTCCAAAACAAGCATGCAGGGAATAACTTGAAATAGCACCCCACAAGTCTCTGAAGTGTGGCAGATGATGGAGGAGTAGCTGCCCTGGCAGCTCTCCTGCATGTTTCTCTCTGTTGTGCACTGTTCAGTACTTAAACGTCTGCATTTGCCAGTTACATGAACAAAGACCAGCTTCATATACACAAATGCAAAAAGTGAACTGATCATTGTGATTCATCCATACATTAACAGCATGAATACATGACCAGCCAGCTATAGAATTCTGTCTACCCAAGTCAAGAGAAGGTTTGTGTGCCGAGCTTCTTTGAAGCCATCGTGGCTGCAGATGGTGTGACTTTCAGCTTCTGAGCGATCCTGATGGCTGGTCCGTGGCCACTGTCCCAGCTCATAAAGAACTGGCTGCAGGACACCAAGGTGCCTTCTGCTAGAAACAGCCCATGTGAAAAGTTCTTCTAATACCAGCTGTCTTGTCTTTTGCAGATGGTGAGAAAGCACCGTTTAAGAGAGTTGAATGGTTTCTACCAAAGCTGAAATTTATGGTTAATGGTTTATGTTTAAAGGCTAACACACAATCTTTCCAAAGCTTCCACAACTGGCCATTGCCAGCGTTGAATTTACACATGCAATCAGTCCAGGAGCCCTGTCAGAGCTTCTCTTGCAAGGTACCAAATAAACACAGTTGCCATTCCTCTGTTAGCTATCCATTATTAGATTAAGATTTTTATGCTCAGAAGAAACCCTTTCACCACTGATTTGACTTCTATATAACACAAACCATCAGTCTTCCTAGATTTCATTCCTGCTCTGGCTAGGTAACAGTACTTTAACTGAACCATGTCTCATCTATGACCCTTGGACATGAAAAATACTGCTTTCAAGCCACTGATAAAGATATTAAACATTGCAGAGCTGCAAACAAAGCCAACCTGAAATACCATAAAACCACAACTATGCTATTATTCCTCACAGAATTATATGTTTTAAACCACATTTTCTCTAGTAACATAGGAGGCCTGCTTGTTTTTTCATTAGTCCAATTTTTTATATTTCTTCTGAGTCCGGTACCTGGGTATGTTTTACTGAAAAATACACAGCTACTGGGCAAGGCACAACTTCTAGAGATTGTTATAGCCTGTCGTAATTAACTAATATTCCAGAAACTTGTATCCCAAATAAAGATGTAAATGCTTTGGATAAAATGTCTTATCAGCCACTACTTGCTTCCAATTTGTCAATGACTTACGAAACAGGCATATTATTTTGGGCAGTGCTCAACACCACTTGTTTTGGACGCTCAGTCCCACACTAAATACATGAAGTGATGACTAGCTTGGTCACACAAGTCTTTCTACTAGGTCAGCTTTTACTCATAAGTAAGCAGTTTTCATTTCTCTTGCTTATTATCTAGGCAAGTGTATAAAAATGCTTTATTTGCCTCTCTTCTCTTTCTTGGTTTTATGAGAAGCAGAGTAATAAACCAGCTAAAATGTCTGCTAAAACTAACAGTAATAAGACTTTTAATATTAATCTGAAATTCAGTGAGTTGCTCTTCACAGTTACTGTTTTGAGTCCTGTTCACAACAAAACAATGAGAATTTGTGAAGTTTTTCTTGCAATTCCTTCTTAGAGTAAGATTCATTCTTTCTGGAGAATTTGCAGGTTGTGCACAACTGTGTTAGAGTTGCCAAAAATACATATTTTAAAGCTTATTTTAAAGCACTGAGGCCCCCACAGAAAGAGAAAGGGAACTAATGTAAATGGAAAACATCTGCACATTTCAAAAAACATGTTCAGCATCATTATTATTTATATGTGCTCAAGTTATGACATTGACTTCTATTGTGTCTTATTATGGAAAACCCTGGCTAGAGTAAGAAAACATAGCACAAAAATACAGTTATTTGTCCAGGAGGTTTAGATTTTAAGATATGGAATTGCAATGCACAGCAGCTTGACCTAACAACTTAGCCAGCAAACTGTCATCTCTTTGAAGTCATTTCAGTTCTCTACAGTGGCTCACCACCTGGTTACATGAACACCAGGGAACAGGGACGTGCTGCTGGGGGAGAGGGAAGAAATGAAGGGAGCTGGTTACCCAGGACCCCTGAGTTTTGACTAACATAGCCAGGGAACTGCACCCACACTCCAATTAATGAATATCCATGCAGTCTCTTCAGACTAGGGGTACACCAGTAAAGTCCCACCTGTTCATAATCCTATAACTGAATTCAGAGGTTCCCCTCCCAGTTACAACTGTTATATAAATCCTTAAACATCTGAACAACCAGTCCCCACTAGAAAAAAACACCAAATGTCTATTTTGTAGTCTAGCCCAATTCTCAAAGAGCAATTGTGCTGCCTCTAGACTTGACCATAACCCAGCCATGACACACAGCCTTCATAGAATCACAGAGTGGTCAGGGTTGGAAGGAACCTCTAGAGATCATCTAGTCCAACCCCCCTGCTAGAGCAGGATCACCTACAGTAGGTTACACAGAAACATGCCCAGATGGGGTTTGAATGTCTCCAGAGAAGCAGGTTCCACAGCCCTTCTGAACAGCCTGTTCCAGTGCTCTGTTACTCTTACACTGAAGTTGTTTTTCCTTATGTTTAACTTGAACCTCCTGTGCTCCAGTTTGTGCCCATTTCCCCTTGTCCTGTCATTGGACACTGCAGAAAAGAGACTGGATGTATCCTCCTGACATCCTCCTTGAGATTTTTGTGTTTATGAGATCCTTCCCTCAGTCTCCTCCAGGCTAAACACCCCCAGCTCTCTCAGCCTTTCCTCATAGGGCAGATGCTCCCTTCCTCTAATCAGCTTTGTTGGCCCTGTGCTGGACTCTTTCCAGTAGTTCCTTGTCCTTCATGAACTGGGGAGCCCAGAACTGCACACAGTATTCCAGATGTGGCCTCACCAGGGCAGAGCAGAGGGGGAGGATAACCTCCTTTGGCCTTGATTTGCTTTGTGCTCTGACTTCTCCTCACCCCTCCAAATCCAGATGAGCCTAAGCGGCACTGATACATAAGCTAATATAATTCCTTGTATCTGCTACAGCACTGAAAAAAAAAACCACAAAAAATAACTCTTTACACAACATCCTATTCATTCAAACTTAGTTTAAGGTCTCATGTACCAGTAAATTTAGCTGGGGATTTTAGACTGTCAGGTAGCATGTGCATGTCTGGGCTTATACACACCTGGGAAGGAACAAAAAGCACCCTAACAGAAGCAGTCCTATCCTACACTGCCAACCACCGCACCATGCTGGCTGAGGACTAAAACACACTCAGCCTCTAATTGCACTGTACAACCAAACTGAAAAGATTCATATTATGGTCCTAAAATAAGAAGCCATAATCCAAAGCAAAACAACAAAAGGCATCCTCCTTTTGTTGGAGGTGAATATTTCAGAGCATCAACAAACCCCAGCTCACACAATTCTTCTACATCTTGTAATACTGTAGATGTGTCACTCTCCTGTTTAGTCACAACAACAATGACATGGAACTTGAGCTGCTGGCATGGGTATGGTTCTTTTGCTATTTGTGTGTGTATGTATATATGTCTGATAGCTTTCAAGAAGATAATATGCTATGAAAAAATAAAACTTACAATGCAGCTCAAGCATAAAAGCAAACTGTAAAGCCAACTGTGATATCAGAAGTAGCTGATGCAATTCACAGAATCATAGAATAGAATCACAGAATGGTTTGAGTTGGAAGGGACCTTAAAGATCATCTAGTTCCAACCCCCCTGAATCTGCAGGGACACGTCCCACTAGATCAGGCTGCTCAGAGCCCCATCCAACCTGGCCTTGAACACTTCCAGGGATGTCTTCCACAACTTCGCTGGGCAACCTGTTCCAGTGTCTTACCACCCACATAGTGAAAAATTTCTTCCTAATGTCTAACCTAAATCTCCCCTCTTCCAGCTTTAATCCATAACCCCTTGTCCTCTAACTACAAGTCCTTGTAAAAAGTACCTCCCCAGCTTTCCTGTAGAGGCCTTCAGATACTGGAAGGCTTCTATGACTAGAAACATTCAATAAGAGATTAAATGCTCAGCTGCTCAAACCAGGAATAAAAACATTTTATAGCGAATGAGACCTGTATATTATTTTACATGGCTATTGTGCTACAGTGCTCAGATACATCTCACAAATAAGTTTGCCCACTTCCAGAAGGGAGTTCTTGGGGGGATAGAGAGGGAGGGTAACTGGCTGTTTCCCAGTTCAGTAATGCTTTCATGATGGTCTAAATTATCCCAGTGGAGCAGGGTTGGAAGGGTGTGCATAAAACTGAAGATGCACACACCCAACCCAACAATCTAGGGGTCCAAGCTAAATTTACTAGTCATTTACTGGGAATGCTTTATTTAGGTGTAATACACATAAATCTCTGACACATTTAACATGCACAGAGATTCATACTTGCACCATCTTTAGCATAAAATGAGTTTAATTCTGCTAAAGCCTAATGATATTGCTAGTGATATTTAATTTTAAATCATTCAGAGTCACTAATTCAAGTATTCTTTCAGAAAAAGAAAAAAGAACAGGAGCCAAGTAATCAACTAGTAATACCCACAGCCCTGGAAATAATGAAGTCAATTTTCAACAACTTTAAATATCTGCACTTAACACAAAGGGGAAGTAACGTTAAAGGGGATAAGGTCCAATAACTTGAAGCACCAAGAGGTCGTTTTGGGAAATTCCATAATGTTACAGTGCTTTCTAAAGCTAAAGTCAATGTACAACTGAAGTATATACACATGCATTCCCAGTACAGATTAGGCAATAGCTTCAAGCTGTTCATCAAAATGAGGGGCACAGTTAAAATTCACATCTGAAATCACTGCAGAGAAATACTGCAGCAGAAGTGGAGAAAGAATGCTGCCTTCAATTGTGTTTTTAACTCTGTCATTCCCTCTTGTTGAGATCTAATCTCCCATACCACTTTTTAACATGTGCAATGTATGCAGCACATTTTAACAGGCAAACATGTTCTTAATTAGTTAAGCCTTACAAAACAGTCTACACTGTGCATTAGGGTCAGTACATCTACACTCTGTACTAGGATAAGACTTTTTCCATAGGACTTTTCAGTATGCACATAATCAAAATCAGTATCATAACAAAGAAAAACAAGTTCTTAGTATTCAACTTTTATATAGTTCCCTTCAAGCAGCTAATACTAATTATACCTCAGAAAAGGACTTACTTCATTATCTGTTCCCACATCCAACATCACTGGAAGACACTCCTGAGGTTTCACTCCTCCACAGGCCGTATAAAGTGCCAGTTTACCAACTGGGATGCCCATTCCATAACAGCCAAGGTCTCCAAGACCAAGAATACGTTCTCCATCCGTCACCACAATAGCCTGGAGGAAGAAATAAAAGCTTATTTGCTTAGATGTCCTAAGCATTCCATTATACTCTTACCATGATTGGGTTTTTTTCATGTAAAAAATGTAACATGTAGAAACGAATCAATAGTACAACCAAGGCTCAGATTTGTTTTATTGTATTTCACACTGTGCTTTTGTTACCCTATTTTAGACTCTTGCTTCACTGTAAATGGAACTTTCATATAAAACTTTTGTATTACATTACAAGGGAACTGGCATCATTCCCTCTTAAGATTTTCTGTCAACAGTATGAAAATACAAAAGGAAGGGAATGGAATTCATCCACAAAAATAGAACTCTGGACTCCTGGGTTTTGTCACAGTTGTTTTCAGCAGAACCAGAGCCAGCCACGTGTGCTGGCTATAGCTACCTGGGTCTTACCCTTCAAAGATGTATTTCTTCTTCCCCTGAGCAAATAACACACTCCATCATGCTTATACACAAGGAAGTGTGTGTTTTCATTGAAATGCAGGAACTCAGTAAACCCCACAAAGCTGTCTGTTCTAAAAAGGAAGACTTTTCATAGTAAAGGAGTGTTCATTATGGCAAGCAGCTGATAACACAGTAATTTCCTTGCAATACTCTGTAATGAACCATTCTACTTGGAAATTTGGTAATTTCTGAGAGCTTATCAGGTATCATACATAGAGAACTATTAACCCAAACACCAGAATGGGTTGCCAAGAGATCTTGTCGTCTTCACCCTTGGAGGTACTCAAAACCCAACTGGACACAGCCCTGACTAACCTGCCCTGGCTGACCCTGCTTGAGCAGAAGGATGGCCTAGATGATCTCCAGAGGTGCCTTTCTACCTTGACCATTCTATCATTCCCTGAAATGCAGACAAAGCATTTAGAGGTTTTTTTGATGCATAATATTTCATGCAATTCACCAATTAGCCAGTAAAGGACACCTATAGCTAAACAACGGTTTAAATGCCTCAAATTTTGGCTGCAAAGGAGTGTTTCTATTTTAAAAAAAAGCTAAGAAACCACTGAAATCTAATTATAAAAAGGTTATAAAAATATCTTAACCAGGTCACCTTGGGTAGAAGCCAGTGTCAGCTTTGTCATGCAACTAAAACTGAACTGACCTTGACAGTATGCTCTGGCCAGGACTTCAGCATCGTAGCGATGTGTCCCCGGTCATGGATAGTAATAAAGAGACCTCTGCAAATTAAAAAAAAAAAAAAGTTTTCTTATAAACAGGCAATTAAATACTTCAGCATACATAAATACTATATTAACTATGCAAATGTGTTTCCAACATAAATAAATTCACTTCAATAAGTGCTCGGATTTGTATGATTGAGTACATTACATGTCTGCATTTAATAGTTGGGCAACTTGTAGCTCAGTAAAGCTTCACTGAACAGTGAGAACCTGTAAGAAGAATTCCTGCAAATTGCTAAGTTTGATTTTAAAGCTCACTGAGTACTCGATCAATTAAAACATGTGAATTGACTGAGATCATAAGACATATTCATTGTTTAACAGTGATCACAGTGCCCCAGCCATCCTAACATTCTAGACATTAGGCCAAGGTTTTAATCTATGAACTAAGCCCAAAATAAGCCATATATTACCATTATAGAAAATAATTATAGGTCATTCCAATGACAGGTAAGTGTCACTCATTTCATTTGTTATTTATTATAGAAGCAAAATAAATATACTATCTTATTGCACTCTTCAGCATTTTATTCTTCATTTATTTTACTTGACATGCATCTATACATCCAGGTCCACTCAGACTTAATTTAATTCCATTTCTTATCTACTTTTCTCATGTGAGATAGAGAAAAAAATTTCTCCCACTAAAGTTAATCTCTCAAAAACCATAAAGAAAACATTAATGAAGAAATATATGCTAGAGATGCCTTCTTGTAATTAAACTTTGCACTTCTAAGTATAAGGAGTCGTCTTCTGGAATCATTCTAAAACATTTAAGCCACCTATTATAAAAATTATAAAGTAAATACTAGAGAAGACTATTGAAAAATAATTTAAATCTAAATCTACTACAATAGCTCCATATTCATAAAAGTCAGTACGTGTCCATGTGGATCTAAATAAAACTAATAACTCAGGGAAATTATTGTCACACATGACCACAAGTACTCCAAGTCAAGCAAAAACTTTCCTACACTGTTAAAAATCAGTCAAGACACCAAAATTAGTCAAAAAATTACATTAATTCCATATGTTTCTATATTTCATACATATTAGACTACATATATAATAACGTGATATATTTTTATATTGCATTATATATTTCATTTCATATTTAAGTGTTTTCTCCCCCTCTGATGTCAAAAATACAAAATTGAAATTGTTTATTATTTTGGATAGAATGTAGTGTAAGACACATTGCAATTAACCACAGTATTTCTTAATCTCAAATCCAATTATTTAGAAACTAAAACTGCAACCCCAAGTAGTTAATTAACTAAAAACTGCCATGTTCTAAAAGAAATATATATATGCACCGAATAAAGGGGCAAAAAAACCCAAACCAAACAGCCAGTCATTTTGGGTTAGACATTTTAAACTGCTTAAATTTCATTTTAGGAATTTCTCCCTAGAATTGGGAATTCTCTGATCCTGGCATTCACATTTCCCCTTCTGCTTCCATTCCCCATGTTCAGAGGTATCAGGCTGGATTATTACATCTATGTGTTGTTTTTTAATAAGTCATGCCTGTCAGTAGATTAATTCATCCACCTCAGTGGAAGCAACAGCCCCTGGGGCCTGAGCTGTTAATATTTACAGCACTTTTCAGAAGTTGGGAAATGTACAGCTTCCAAGCCCTTCTATTTGTGAGCCAGCCACCTGAAAAAGATGGCTCTAACAGGAAAATACCATAAAGCAGAAGAGTAAAATAAATGCAGATGCCTCCTTTCTGATATACTGTACAGGAATTCATTTTATAAAACAATGTATAAAATGTTAAACCATAAAATACAGCTTAACAAAATTGCTAGCCTCAGAGACAGTCAATTGTGAGATGAAAGAAAATGCAGAGTGCAGGAGCAAAGCTATCTAGAGACATCACACCTCTCCTCCCTGCCCCTCAATTAACACCAACCTAATAGGTTTGTGTTAAATGAAGCATGATTTTCTATTGATTTTCTAAAGAGCTGGAGCCCAGCCCGTTGAGGTTAAATGACCTCTTCCTTGCAAATCTAAGGAGAGAGGTCTCCATGGAATAAATTCCCTGGCAGAGGAAAATAAAAGCAGGGTGGTTGCTCCAAAAGGAATTTTGTTAGAACATTTGTAAGGACCTTTGAATAAGTACTGAGACCCTATTTCAGAAATCTGTTCAAGCAGGATCATGTTCAAGCAACAATGGAAAATAGGGGCTGATGTGTAAACACAGCCATGTCGAAAGCATTTCACTCTCCTCCTTCTCTCCTTCCCTCCATTCTTCATGTAGACTAGTAAAATGTTTGTGGGCACATTGTCCTGATGGAGAAGACACCCCTCGATTAAAGGGCACAGAATAAGAGGTAAGAATCTTTAATTATTTTCTCTGGATCTGTTTTCCTAAACATTAACTTCTTTAGTAAAAATACTTTTCTTCTTTCTCTCTTTTGTAGCAAGAAGCTACAACAGGTTGCAAAAAGAACACCAGCTTGCAATGGGGTCAACCATGAAAATATTCAAACTATGTTACTGGGATTGAACTCACTGGCAATTCTACCTCCAGACAACCACCAAAAGGTAGCACTATGTATTTTTCCTTTGCCATGAGGTCATGCTATGTCCATGAAAAGCACCAACTACACAAGGTTATTACAAGTGAGATAGGGTGACACAAACTGACAAGACAGTCAACTATTTGGCTATCTAGCAGACCTGATAGCCCTTTTTGGGGTGTCATAGCACAACTGTGAGAAGAATCGAGAAAGGGGTAAGGTACACAATTTAAATTGGATTAAATTATATATGTATTTCAGTACAGAAATAAAAAAGAATTATCTATTTTAGTATCATGTTAATAGCAAGTACTGTTATGTCAGTGATGTACATACACCCTGCTCTGTCAGATGCAAAGCAAGAGACAGCCATGTGGTGTAAAACATTAAAGCACATGGAGAGAAAAGCAAGATACATAAAAAAACAAAATCTAAAAAGAGGAAAAATATGCTGCTTGTTTTTCAATATGTACATATTCACATATCTAACAAGAAAAGCATCTCACAGGGAAGAAGCATAAGTTCTCCTGTACACACTTTCAGAGTAGCCCAACTGCAAAAATTCACTGTAATGAAAATGTTGAACTTCCATCTCTCTTTGAACTGACATTTGGTTACACATACTATCTTTTCTTGCAAGGCAACAAATTGAGACCAGCTGAGGCTCAAAAGGTCAGCAAAACTGTGACTTCAAACTGTCTTCAAATCAAGGTGCTAATTTTGAAACTGGCATAGTGCAGATCTATGTGGAACTCATCTGAATGCATACACAGAAGGGCTCATCTTCAGTCACTTTGGCTCCAGTTAGCCTTCAGATCAGGACTGGCTTATACCAGTCTAGCCAAAGGGATCACTTCTACCTATGCACGCTTCAGATAGCCACACGATACATGAAACTGCAGTGGAGGAATAAATATGCAAATTAGTAACTATGCCTCCTTTCTTCCTGTCACAGCACCAGTAAGACCAGAGTCCCCTGAAGAATGAAGGGAGAAGCCACGCTAGGACATCCAGATCCGCTCAACAAAGGGTGGATCTATTTTGGGTCACTGAGCTCACTACACTGTAGCAGATTTTACCAGTTATGTGGAGGTCATTCTATATCCCATAATTTGGCTCTGTTTTATTAGAACTCTGATCTATGAGAACAAAGTTAATGGGATTAAATGGAGTTTTTGTTTATTATGCTTCAAGGAAATAATGTTCTACCATCAATGTATTTGTCTATTTTGTATTAAAGAACAGTTTAGAAAAATGTGTCATAGTAACAGAACAGTCTTTTCTTTCCTCCTCTTATAATAACAGGAGGGAATCTAACACATCTTAGAAAATGCCAAACATTTTTTAATGAAAAAAAGTTCAAACTTTTCTCACAACCCTACATGTTTAAAACTGTTACTTGAATTATGAACTGTACATAGAAGTATAGTAGAGGTAACTTCACTTCCCCAGGAAGCCTAAATCAACAAACTTAATAATACAAGAAAAATCCCAGGGATCAGTCTCAGTTTATTTCTGAGCCCAGGCTTCCCAAGCTCCTGCACTTTTCAAGAAAGTGGCAAGCTACTTCCCTAGTCCCTGCTGAAATTCCCTCCTATTTTTGTTAAGATTATAAAAAGTCGTACAATACAAACATTGTACTAGAAACTATGAGTACTCATATTCCCCTCCCAAGAATGTTCTGCTCTTTTTTTCACCAAGAAATAACAATATTTCCCATTGTAACTACTCAATATGGTCTCCCACCATCATATTAAATGTACTCAAACTTTTAATTACATCTTACCTTACCAGGTTCCTTTGCATAGTAACATTTATTCTAAAGCCTCTGAGGCCTAATAAACACAACTGATGGGCTGATTCAAGAAATGCTGCTGTTCACAGATTTTTTTTTACCTTTCCCTTTGTACAGTGATGAATGTTGTTACTTTACAATACACAGGTATTCCTGTCAATAAATAAAATACTTGATGCTGAAATTTTAGGCTGTTACTAACCTTCATCCTGAATTCATCAGTATTCATGAAACCTGGTCTTTAAATTTTCTATGCATTGCATACTCAAATTGTATTTAAACGGGAAAGTTTGTAAGAAGCAAAACAATAAGATTACATCAGAAAGAAACATCAAAAACAGGACAGGAGCATTAAGAGACTGGAATGTACTGTTAACACCTTGGAAAATCTGGAGCTGTACATGACTAAGATACAGTTCATAACACAGAGAAGTACTAGCAGCCCATGAAAAACAACAGAGAGTAAGTCATTAACCCAGAAAAGAGACAAAGTTTATAAATATTATGTGTTATGTCAGGCTTGGCATATGCTTTCCTAAATAGTGGATTATAAATAGTTATTTTTTTAGAAGAAAATTACTTCAAGTATTCTGTAAGAGAGATGCTAACATCTGCCAACTCTACTTAGCTGTACTTAAAAGAATAATAGAAGCCTCATTATAAATTTTACTAGTGACTCAAAAGCTCAATTTGGCAGAGGACTGTAGGGAAATAATTAAAATATATCAAAAGAGAGCCTTCATAGTCATTGTAAACAGGAAATGCTAATGTCAAGGGGTCTGAACAGTCAATCTTCAGCTACTGGAGCAAATCAGCATTCAGACTTATTTCAAGACTCCCTTCTGAAAACGCACTGTGCACCTGCCACAGATTTTTTACTAGAATCCATGGCTCTGCCTCATCTTTTTGATGAGGGACACTGTGTGCTTTAAAAAGTCTCCACTTAGGAAACCTAAAGTGCAGGTCAAACTTCACAGTGAAAAGAACACTTCGTGGACTTTGTTATTGCAGACTTTCTGCATCACTGACATAAAATACTCATTATTGTATGCCTAGGTAACACTGTTTTTCAATTAGTGCCTCACCTCCTTTGCTTACAAAACCAAGCAGCACAGCACTTCATGCTCTAAGTAATCAGACTTCAATGAAACCTTTTCATATAGCAAGAGTAGATCTGATAACGCCCACTCTTTAACACATGAATCTGTGGATTTAACTATAATCCTGAAGTATCAGTCACCTAGACAATCAGCTTTATACATTGCTGCTTAACCACATAAAGGCAGTTCAATGAGATGTTTGTTTGAAGAGGAAAAGCCAGACTGAGAAATACCGTTTTTAAGGGTCAGAGCTGTTTTGCTCCAGAAGCTACTTAAATTCTTCTGACAGTTGCTCAATAAATAACTTAATTACTCACACTCTAGTAGACACAAATAGAACTATTTTAAGCTTGTGAATGAGAGCATGGTTTACCAGAGCCAGACCCATTCATTTTTAAGACAAAAAATAACCCACTGCTCTGCTTCAATAGCTATCATGTTTGTATTATTTTATGCTAATATTAACTTTGTAAAGAACCATCCACAAACAACATCAACCATGTATCTACTAGGAATCTTGCAATGCTAATGATTTTTAAAAAAACAAAAAACTTTTGAATGTTATTTAAACTGTGAAGTATTCAAACAAGTGAGATCACTGTCCTATTTACTTCAACAACTTGTGCAGCCCTGGCTCATTGGAACATAGAAAATTTCCAATAGTTAGACAATAGTGTCCTTTACGCCACTTTTTACTGACCTTTAAATCACCATCATTTGCTCTCAATAACCATTAACAAGGACAAAACTGAAGACTTATTAAAAAGGCTGCTTCTTATGGCATATCCTACCCAACTTCCACTTCAATGAAGAAGTCACTTCTGAAAAGAGGCACCACGTTCCACTTGCAGAGCTGACCTCTGCTGCCAAAGAACCAAGGAAACCACTAATCTATGTCAGAGTGACAGAGCAGTTCTTAAGGCCAGGAGCTGCAGTGCTAAGAGGTAACAAGGCAGAAGGCAGGCTGGTTGATGACAAAGATTCTGGGTTAAACTGGTCACACAAGATTGCCAGAGAGCCTGCAGGTGCAGAGCAGCTTCACTCAGCCTGGGGCTGCTGCTCACAGTGTTCAGCAACAGCTCTGGCACCCACATCCTGTGGGCACAGAGATCACAGCATCATTGAGGTTGGCTGGCACCACTGGAGATCACCCACCCTAAGCCCCCTTCCCCTAAGGTGGTAATTTGGTATAGACCATGAACTTCCCCTAGTTTTAGTAAGGGGTGTTAGCAGTCAAAAGGAATAGCAAAGGGGGAGAATCACATCCTTTGACCTGCTGGCCACAATTATTTTGATGCAGCCCAGGACATGGTTGGTTTTCTGGACTGCAAGCACACATTACTGGCTCACATTGAGCTTCTCAACCAACACCTTCAAGTCCATTTCCTCATGGCTGCTCTCAATCCATTCTCCACCCAGCCTGTATTTGTGCTTAGGATTGCCCTGACTCATGCATAGGACCCTGCACTTGGCCTTGTTGAACTTAATGAAGTTGGCATAGGCCCACCTCTCAAGGCTGTCAAGGTCCCTCTGGATGGCTTCCCATCTCTCCAGTGTGTCAAGCACACAGAGCTTGGAAGATGTATAATGCTTTTAGATAGCTGCTTACAAGAAGGATGAGCATTTGACAGCATGGACATACGTTACAGACAACATTTTTGGCAAGATGTCCAATAACAGCTTTTAACATGGGGATAAAAAGCTGTAGGTCCAGCTCTAGCTCAGACAGGGAAACTGAGAGGCATACATTATTATTTTTAGACTATGTTATCTGATGTTAGGCTGAGGGGAGACCTTATCAATGTATATAAGTATCTAAAGGGTGAGTGCAAGGAAGATGGAGACAGGCTCTTGTCAGTAGTTCCCAGTGTCAGAACGAGGGGCAACAGGTACAAGTTGGAACATAGGAAGTTCCATTTAAATATGAGAAAAAACTTCCTTATGGTGAGGGTGACAGGGCACTGGAACAGGCTGCCCAGGAAGGTTGTGGAGTCTTCTTCTCTGAAGATATTCAGGACCCACCTGGATACAGTCCTGTGCAAAGTGTTCTAGGTTATCCTACTTCAGTGCGAGAGCTGGACCATATGATCTCCAGCGGTCTCTTCCAACACCAGTAATTCTGTGATTCTGTGATGTTAACAAAGTTCCAACATACCAGTTGTGTGAAATTCTTCTCACATGGAAAAAGTGAGTATTAAAATTTGCTCAACAAAACCAAGGAAATGTATGTTTATATTGTCTGTATAATGTGTACTTAACTATAGGGAATTGAAAATATTTAAGAATAAGCTATTTATTTCCTGACTCAATCAAAAAATACTAGAAGCCTTTGTTATAAAATTTGAGGAAAAAAAATTGCATCAGATGGAAGCACAAGGAAACATTCTAAGCATTAAACATCTGGAAAGTATCTGGCCCATTGTCACAAAAATTAACCTCATCCACTAGAGGCAAATGGTCTTGTACTTCTCTTTTTGATATAAATTCAGTCATAACCCCATGTAAAGCTTTTCATTTACTTAAGTCAGCATCAACATTTAGGGAAAAATGAAGAATGCAATGATACCAGCTATCACAAACAGCTACCATTATTGCTAGCTTTTACTTTATGCCTACATGAAACAAAGCAGCACGGGATGTGAAATGGATGTAGCCAGGGGTCATGGAAGCAGACATACATGTAGGTATTCAAAAAGCATCATCGAGCAGTCACAGTGTCTCTGAAATATTATTTGTAAGCTTACTACCTGTTCAAGGGACTCAAAGGCTCAAGTCCAACACCAAAAAGAGACACAGGCTTTTCTGAGGACATTGCCACTGAAAGTCTATAGGACATACATTTCAGTCATCTTTCAAAGATGACATTTGTTTCACTGTAAAGCTTGATTGCAAGGTACCAACCACGCATCCAATGACTAAGATTATGACCATCCTCAAGAAGAATCTCATTTCAGTGTGTGCACTGGAGTATTTTTACATTCTATGTGAAATGGCAAACTGAAAACAGAAATAAGAACATTGCTTGCAGCAAATGGAAATAGGGCAAAATTGAAATTTTTTAGATACGCTGTTCACTTGAGAAACACAAATCCCCCATGTTCATATTTTAGTTACTTGTGAATAAACCATTAATTAATTGAACAGAAACCAAACTGTGTTCTGTGTTTTCATTTTCAGCAGCAAACATCTGCATGTCATGTTTAAGGAGCTTGTTCTGGATATCTAGGGAAAACTCTCAAATATTGTTGCCCAAAACAGGCAGCATGAGCAACCTGCCATACAGTGCACCAAACATGTACATTTGTATGTGCTTACAACAAACCTAAAAAACTCCAGGAGAAAAGTTAAAAAATAAAATAAAATTTAAAAAAAAATCCTCTAATAGAAGAAAGCTGTCATAATATGGTGAACTTCTGTACATGGAAATATGCGGCTGTGTCTCTGTAAGCTACATTAGAGCTTCACCTCAGCAACAGCAAGCTCTTCCCCTAGATGGAACACTCCTCCACCAAGAAACCCAAAACAGTAGTTCGTTTCCTTCTTTTAGAGTATGCTAAAACAAAGTTGTGAGGTCTCCTAAATTTCCTTTTTCCCTAAGACTAAACAAAGTCAAGTTAAACGTAGCTGCTTTTGGAATAAAGAGGCAAAAATGAGTGCTGGCTTTTGACCATCTTTGTGCACAAGGAAAACCTGTGCTTCTGTTTAATCACTTAATACTCATTAGCAGAAGGTCCTTATAAAAAGCAGAAGTGGCTTGCCATGCCACCACTTAATTCACAGAGCAGCGGTCAGGATGACAGACACCTCACTAGCTTTTCTCCACCCAACTGCAATCTACACCACATTAATGCTACTCTGTGGTGGATTTGGTAAAGTTACTATGACCTACTCTTTTTATGTTTGTTTTATTATAAATCACATTCCTGACACTTTTTATTGAACAGCAAGAAAACAGTTGTATAAAGCTATAAAACTTTGCTTGAAAGAACAGAAATGCTCTGCAAGAAATAAAAGGATTTATTTCTATCTACTTTTTTTTGTCCCTTGCCTTTTCCAGAAGCCTTGTATCAGGAGGGGCATATGGCTGTTTCAAAAGCAGAGTGTAAAAAATCTCCCAGCCATAAATATAGAGAAACACAAGATATGTTAAAACACCACAACCAATCCTATTTTAAGCACTTAAAGGCTGAAAATCTTTATGCCTTCTCTTCACTTTCAATTTTCCATTTTAATACCTGATTATTTACCCTGTCTATGTAGAAGTCTTCTAGACAGAGAGCATTCAAGCTACTGCAAAGTTAAGTGATTTTGCTGTGGTCCTTTCTCTTTTGGACTTCACCAAATACTGTTACATGAAAGTATGTTGGGGTTTTTATGTTGTTTTTTGTTTGGTTGGCTTTGTGGGTTTTTTTTTTAAAGCTACTATATGTTGTACTGGACATGCAACAATGAAACCATGTTGGATTGCTGAGTAATGAGAGTATTTTGAACAGAGAAGCTGCTGAATGTGTAAGCAGGGGATTTGGGTGGTGCTGAAGAACGTGCAGCAAATGTACATAGAACAAGAGCTGGAGAAATTCCAGGGAAAGCACATACCTAAAGGAAAACATCCTTGGGACACAGGCTGGGATATATACAGAATGAGCTAACAAAGCATTGTAATGTTTCTAAGTCACTGGTATATCATCTGAAAAACTACTGATACCTCATTTTGCAGCATCAGGAAATAGCAATGGGAATTACTGGGGACTTGGAAAACACACTCTTCGTAGAGGCAGAGAGCAGGATTCCTCTAAGATCTCAATATAAACAAAACCTCACACTAAATGCTTATTAATCACCTGTGATCATCCACTGCACCATGCTCAGGGTGCCTATACATACATTTGTAAACACCTGCCCTTCGTTTTTATCCCATTGATAAGTAATTTCCTTTCCACATCATAGCCCTAGGAAGGGAGAAAAAAGCACACACATTTTTCTTAAGGAATTCTCAAGGAATTAATTGCAAGTTTAAATAGCACAAAGAAGGGTGAGAGGATAACCTGTGACTGCACACACTTTCATTGCCAAAACCAGCTAACAGCCACAGAAAAGCAGCTTCTTCCTTTAAGCACTTTTCCATATGTAAATATACCTTACTAAGCACTTCTTGCAGTGTGTGCCTTGGGGGAGCATCACCTCCCCTAGGAGGGTTTCAGAATAGCCACTTTCATAAAAACAGAGGGACTACCATCCAAAACACAAACCCAACTCTGTAAGCCCTCAGCAACAGCAAATTCAGCATAAATGTTCAAGAGCCACGGGTACTGGTGCCTAGTATAGAAGCACTCAAAGTCACAGCTGCTGCTTCAGTTGAGAACCATCAGCTGACTCCAGTTGTGTAATGGACACTTACTGATATAATGCAATTTCATTTTAACTACTTCATAACATCTGTGCAATTGTTGTCCCTCTTTTTGATAAAAGAGATTCCCTTGGATGCCTCAACAAGAGTTCGAGACACTTTGGTGAGAAGCCATCATCAATAGACTGAAGATCATTAACGGCAAAGAAGTTCAAGCCTCCAAGACAAAGGATTCAGAGCTTAAAACCAAAATTATCACTGGCTTTATGCTGGTGCCACCAGCATCAGTGCTGTGTCTTGCTTAACTTTGCTGTCTTAGAGCACCTGACATTGCAAGCATCATTGACAAAGGGATTCAGACTCTCTGGGTAAAAGAATCTGAAAATTCACATTGCTGATCCAAAGGCTGATGAGACACCTGAGAAAAACTTGGAGCATCCTGTTTGTCCATGTGGCACAAGGTGTCAGTTGTCTGTGTCATCTTGAGTGCTAGGATGAAGCAAAATTCCAGTCCACTGGTATGCAAACTACTGTCAACTGCAGGCCACAACTTACAGGCTGTCTAAAGCCCCTCAGCCCTAATGGAAGGCAACTACATCTATCATTTTGCACAAGAGGTAAAGATGAAGTAACATCCATTGGCAGACACTGCATGGGATTTGACAGTCTGTCCTTGAAAGGGTGTTTAACTAAGGAAAGTTATGGGTATCTTATTGAAGCAAGTGACTCTTACAAGGTTTGCTTTAGGGGCCAAATGATGTTGACAATTAGGGAACGATAAATCTGGAGGGATGAGAGAGGCTTTTTCATGAGGTGAAAATTTTGGTAGATAAATACTGCTGTACTCCTGTACTGTGCCACCTGATACTATAGCATTGCTCACAAGTTTTTGGCCTAGTTGTGGTGTGAAAACTAAATACAATTTCTGCCCTTAAAGTACATTTCATCATGGAATGTGCTACTTTGGAAAATCTGGAAGCTTGTAAACTGAATGCAGTACTGTAGGTTGGCAAAGAGTCAAAATATCTCTAAAAATTCAGGGAAAAGGAAAGACATTGAAGAGTGACGTGGCTACTTATTGGTACAAGTCCTAATTATTGATATAAAATGGTAACTTACCAAAAGAATATAGTTATTTTTAAAGAGCAATTATATTATTTATTTGTTGAAAAGGATACAGCCTGCCTTTTATGTGGTATTGGCACTAGAGAGAAAACATTAGTCAGGGTAAAGACATTCAACTTGCCATCACGTACTTTCTGTCCAGTCTTCTGCACGTAGATCCACAAGATGACTGTTTTAGCAAACCAAACAAGAAGGGTCTAATAAGCACTGTGTTAATAACACAAACTGTCCTTCAGATGTAGTGAAAAGCATCAGTAAGAAATGTCTTTGTTTCAGAGAAATCTCAGTAGGATGCACAGTGAGGAAGACAATCATCATAAGCCAAAACCCATACAAGTATAAGTTCCTGTTGGCTCAGAGTACATATGCCCTCAAGAAGATAAATTTGAGTCCTCCAAATCTGTGGAAGTGAGAGAACTTTCTGTTCTCATCTCATACAAGAGATGGTGGGGAAAAAGGTAAAGAAAGTACAAACCAAATGAAGACAGAGATCTCCTGCAAATATCCAGCATGGTGTGAAGGAAGTAGAGAAGGAAAAGACAGACAGCTATGGCCCATATGATAGTTTTGGCACTGTTGCACAGAAACCACCAAGCATGGTGCTGTAGAAAGATCCTGTGCCTTGCTAGCAGTCTTCCAAAGAAGACTGTGCTCAGAGGAGAAAGATAATGGCCAAACACTGACTGCTGCCAAACGTTTTGAAAGTCATGTTCTGGTAAGGGATGGCTTCATTTCCTCCCACTCACAGCCCAGATGTACTCCCTCCAGAAAAAACAGCAATGCACATTCAAGAGGTAAGAACTTGTATCTGAAAGCCAGAAATTCCATGCTTGTGATGTGTTTTAGGACAAAGTTTCTTTTATGACCATGATGAAGAGTCCCTAGAAGACTACCTGTGAAAGAAATCATCTATGCAGCTAATGATAGTAGGAAGATGCTAAAAACAGGTAAACTCACACAGGACTGAATAGTGAAAGAACACTCAAAGCCTTACTTCTGTACATGCAAGCACCAAGTACATACAAAAAAATATCACCACATGGAGGTTGCTGTATTTCTTAATGTTACGTCAAGCCTATATACTCTCAGTTTAGCATAGGCTAATCATGATTTTATTTTAAGGTGCAAGTTTGATACAAAAAGAAAAACTCACACTAGTGAAACTTTTTGCCAAAATATTGCCAAAAGCCATGAGTTGAACAGAGTTCAAGAGAGACCAGATAACTACGTATGTATAAACTAAAGATTATCCTAATGTTTTCAAAAATCAAGATATAACTTTTTTCATTCAACTATTTCTTAGCATGAGAAACTGGCTTAATGTCTACAGAGCACTCTAAAACCAAAATGAAGCCATCTAACATCTTCTGTGCAAGATTCTCACACCTTCCTTTGCAGCAGCAGCATTACTGGCTGCTGACAGACCAAGCTGAATACACCTTGGGGTGTATTGGGTACAATCCAGCTTAGCGTGCTTCTAGAAGGCAGTCTAGGAGAAGAGAGGAATCCAACACTCTCAAGCTGTGTCAATTCTCCTTTTCTAACTTCTCACAGCAGGGCAAATGTTATTTATGTTAGGAGAATCTATTAGCCTTACTTTCAAGTTGAGGAAGCAACCGCACGCTAAGCTAAGTTTTAGCTTGATGGTGGTAACAGACCTGATCAGAATCATGCCAAAGAGTAGAATTACTGGGTGTCAGGAGATGCCATGGTGCTTGAATCCAACAGAAAGGCTATATAAAAAAAAAAAAAAGATGAAAAGATGCCTGGAAAGTGTCAGGTGTTGTAATCTTCACAACAGACAAAAGTGAAAATGACAAACCAATATACATTCCTAAAGTGCTTGGTGAGGGGCTGCAACTGCCATCATCACCAGGCTTCTGAATTCAATAAGAGAAAGTTTGTCTAAAATCAGAAGAAATGCTACAGCAATGATAATTCTCAGTTGTAATGTTAAGGAATAACTTGCCAGGTGAGTCATGTTTTTCATAAACACACTACAAATCAGTGCTGGGTGGAGAATGGAACTCCAATAGTCTACTGTCAAAGAAGCATTTTGCTGTATTTTGTGTCTTTATTGCAACACATTTTGACTTTAGAGACTGCCCTATCTATCAAGTCCTTTCAAGAAACTGCTTTGAAGACCCCACATTTTATTTTTTTCACTTGCAGATTGAAATTCTGCATACAGAGAAAAAATACCTCTTAAAAACTATTGCTTTCTTACATCTTTTATACAATTTTGTTACACAATAATCCATTTTAACTAAATGCAGACACTAAGATAATTATCCACAGTAAAAATCGGATTAATAAAGTCTCTAGATATGTATCTACATCTGTTTTGCTTGGGAAAAAAACATCTAAATGTCTTGAAAAAAAATCGAAGGGGACAGTTACACTGGTGAAAAGTTAGGTCAAATGAATCCAGACCTTCTGGTTTTCATCAGGAAAATAACACATATCTGAGTGAGACAGGCAGAAGGAGCACCAGGAACTGAACTTTCTGGGCTTATGTGAACCAGGAGTACTTGACAAGTTTTTGGCCTCCTGTAAGCCAAATCTGGCTTCTGAAGAGACTTGGATGTCAAAAGCATCCAGGGGAATTAAGACAAAGAAAAATCCCGACTCCAATGAAAGCCCCATCATAAACCACAAAAAAGTTATGAAATGTACCACAGGATCAACCTTGTGCTGGCAAACAGACTGCAACTTCTGTTGCCAAGGTCTAATATTTTCTAAGTTCTGTCACAGGAAATAAATATTTCCCTATTCTCTCGTTCATTTTCTTTATAAAAAAGTGATGCTATCTTGCAGCTGGCAATCTCAAATATGTAAACATTACTATGTCAACAAAAAAGAACTCATATATGTAGCACTTGAATTCAATACAGTGCATCTGAACCATAGTAATTGTAAATAAATACAATAAATAAATTAATTCCCTTTGAGGAATATAAAGAAATAAAACAGTACAAGCAAATTTGAAATCTGAGTCAGTCACTCCAATGAGTAGGCAATCTGGTATAATATCAGCACTTGCAGACTGAGTATTTAGCATGATAAATTGCCTCCTGAAAAATTAATACTAAGGACTGTTAATAATGTTCCAAGTGCAATCTAAAAATACTAAAAGAGCTAAACCAAACATTTTAGAAATCCTTATTAGAAATCCATTTAAAATGTAATCTTGTTTAGACTTGGGGCAAAAATGAGACCTCTAGATATGCTATGTCTAGTCATTCCTGAGGAAGGAAAACAAGAAAGACAGAGTTGAAACAGTTATTACAGAAAAAAAAAAAAGTTGTGAGAACTCTTTGCTGAACAGTATCTGCTTCTATAAGTAAAAATCAAAGAAATCACTTCAAAGCTAAGGCTGACATACTTTGTTTTAAGAGACTGCATCTGCATCTTCAATAAGCAGCATTGGTTTCAATACAGCTGTTTTAAAAATGGTTCCTAGTCAGCTTGACAGTGCGTGACTGCATCAGATAGTTATTTCAGAGGAACTCTACCATGCCTGTGTGGCTGCAATAGTCACCAGAACTCACTTTGTTCGTATTCTGTTTGAAATGGCTTTTCCTTCTAGGAATGGAAATACATAAACAGTCACCTAACATTTTAACAACATCCAAAGCCTTCAGCATAGCAGTACTTGGCAATTTTTCCTCCCCTCTCTGAATGCTGAGTTTACACAAGAACCTTAAACTCCTGGGTGTTCTCTATATGATGTAAAAAGTTGATTTTGGATTCTTAAAGGAAATTTCCATTTAACTTTCCCATATTTATTCTTTTTGGATGAATAAAGCAACTGGAAGAACTGTTATATTTTAGAAATCCTTTTATAGAAACAGATTGTTTCTTGGTAAATCAGCAAAAGTTGTCATATGTATATACATGCTTTGTGCAACTCAAGAATTTTTTTACTTTAGGAATTTATTTTTAAATGATGGAAAGAAAATCTGAGCCAAAAAGTGACCTTCTAGAGATTCTGAGATAACACTTCTAATGACAGCATGATCACTACAAGGAAACCACAACTCCACCGCATTCCCAGCATAAGCCTTTAAAGCTTTTATCTGTACAGGTCCACATTCCTTCTCTGACCTAGCCCCTGGAGGAGCCTCTTTCTTCCCTTATCCCTCTCAAAGGTTGGGAGGAAGACCAGAGAGACTGGTCTTCTAAATTATGTTTTTGTAACTGTGTGATGTAGGTAGGTGCATGTTACAAATCTGCTGTAAAATCTGTAGCGTTTATTTCTAGAATAACACTCTTCCTCATTAAACTGGTAGATTTTAAGCTGAATATTCACAGTGAGTATTGCAACTCTGAGTTTTAATTTTACATACAAATGCCAATTTTTCAGATGAGCTTGAAACTCGTGAGTGAAGTTACTTTGCAGCTGCTTCTCTTGAGACATGCTGCTCAGCCAGATGGTCAGCTGGTCAGCCATGAATGTTTATTCTATAATTGCAAAATGCTGCTTCAGAACAAAAAACATCTCTCCTGAGCTAGAGTGTCCTTCTATAACTGTAAGCACATGATGTGAGCCCATGCAGTGTCCTAAAAACATGTAAGGGAGTCACAGAAGGTGATTGCATTTAAAGTCCTATGAGACACCTATATTTATCTTCAATTTTCATTATTCCTTGCCTGAAGACATAACTTGTGAGCCAGGGGCTTCAAACTCACCTCACAACATAAAGAAATCTAACCGAATATAAAAAAAAAACACCTTACAGATTTATACTGAATAATAAGACATTGCCTTGCAATTTCCAGCATGATAAATATGACATGCAGGAATTGGGTAATTTTAACTTCTTTACCTATATAAACAAGTCTGTTTCTAATGGGATCGTTGTTTAAGTATGAAATACCAAACATTTTCTGAGCTTTGGTAAGAGACAGCAATAAAAATACTCTAAAATAAAAACCATTCTGAGACAAAAACATTCATTTATCAATAGACAGCATTTTAACTTGAGTCAGCATAAAACAGATACACACAGTTCTTATAGATAAAATCTTGTATCATACCTTTGGTATCACACCTTTTTCTTGAATTATAACAATGGGAAAAAATCAACTAATAAAACCCATGAGAATGTATATACTGGATTAAATTTTTATCTTGTACTTCTTTTCTCCTTCAACTCACAGAGGCTGCTGTTTATGAGGGATGCTGGTATATAATGCTTAATGCTAAATGAGTCACAGTCTAGAATATAACTTCAAACCAAACTGGATTGTTTAGCACAATTGGTTTTGGAATAATTTAGAAAATATTTTTCTTAGAAAAACACAGATCTCTGTAACAGAGCACAGTGGAAGACCATGAAGTATAGGTATTTCTTAAGCAGCAAAGCGTCTGTCAAAGGGGAGACTTTCCAGTCTTTTCCTCTGAGACCTTTAAGGAAAACTGGCATCAGCTAGGTCATGTAGAAGATAAGAGATAATAATAGAATATTAGAGGTTGGAAAGGACCTCTGGAGATCATCTAGTCCAACCCCCCTGCCAAAGCAGGATCACCTAGGGCAGGCCACACAAGAATGCATCCAGGTGGAATGTGAACATATCAGTTGGGGGGAAGAGTAAACATCTGACTTGGTAGATTATATTTTTTTCTTAAGAAAAAAATTCTTATGAGATCCTTATTACAATGAAGAAGATTGTACATATTTTTCAGCCACCTTTACTCACATTATTTAAAATCATATTTGAAAGTAGTGAAGCGAGTCAGCAGGACTAGAAATAAAACAGATTTTTATAAATATGTTTCCCTAGACAGCCAGCCACATATATAAAGCACACATGCAGACAGATGAATATAGCCCAGGCTGACTTCAGTAGCTCAAGAATACAACACCTGAATGCCAAAAGATGCATCAGTTAAAAGATGACTTAATACTGTTTAAAACATCATTCATTCATTAGCAGCTCAAATTCAGTGAAAAATACAGTGTGAAAAAGCAAATTATGGAATGTCCTATAAAACTGTTTTTTTAATTTAAACCATAAGGAAAATAAATTATGTAGCATAATCTGCCTTAAATTTGCTAATTTTCAGTAATGAAATTAACACTTTTTTTGGAAGAAAAAAATCAGACTTCATTCCAGTACTGGTAAATTAATTCATACTTTCAAGAACATACAAATATGAGGATGCTCAATGAGCACTTGGAACACTAATGTCACAGTTCAGAACAGCTAAATATATAATCAGAATGAAAGTTCACTAGCCACATGCCAGAATAACAAGCTTTTTTTGCAGAACAGAGGAGAATCAATGGGGAACACAGAAAATTAATACAATGTTATTTATATGTGCTGGTAGTTTTATACTGCACTCATTTGCTGAGCTGAGAAAGCTCAGTTTGCTATTCCAAAGCCTGCACAATGTGTGCATTACTCCTATTATCCTTTAGTTTTGAAAGCTTTTAACATTTTATTTTTCTTTTAGTTTCAAATACAATGTAAGCTTGTAATGACATAGATTCTTGACTCATACAGTTTTAAAGTCTACTCAATTCTCATTACAGAAGAGACCCAAGAGTGGCTTAGCTGCACAGCAGAGAACTCAGAGGTTCTTGTTTCCCAGCAGCTCTGTGCTAACTCTGTGTCTGCGGTGTAATTTGGTTAAAGTTATCTGTTCAGCTCCGTAACTTCATTAGTGACAGAGCAATGTGAACTAGGATTTTGCACCCCATTCTGGGCTCCCCACTTTAGGAGAGACAGGGATCTACTTGAGAGAGTCCAGTGGAGGCTACAAGGATGATTAAGGGACTGGAACACCTGCCTTACGAGGAAAGGCTGAGAGAACTCAGGCTTTTCAGTCTAGAGAGGAGAAGACTGAGAGGGGATATAATTAATGTCTATAAATACATGCGGGCTGGGCATCAAGAAGGCAGGAGCAACCTCTTTTCACTTGTGTCTTGTGACAGGATGAGAGGCAATGAATTCAAACTCAAGCACAGGAAGTTCCACCTCAACATGAGGAAGAACTTCTTTACTGTGAGGGCTACAGAGCACTGGAACAGGCTGCCCAGAGCAGTTGTGGAGTCTTCTTCTCTGAAGACTTTCAAGACCTGTCTGGATGCATTTCTGAGTGATCTGCCCTAGTTTTGGTCCTGCTCTAGTGGGGGGGCTGGACTTGATGATCTTTGGCAGTCCCTTCCAACCCCAAACATTCAGTGATGCTGTGATTTTAGTCTTAATTTCTAGAGGAGGAAGATTTAGGGCATCTTTCTAAGCCTTGTGCAGATAAAAATTTCACCAAATAGGGAAAAAAGAAAAAAAACAGGGAAAGGCACGAAAGAAATTGAAACATCTCTACCTCCCAAATAATTTTTTTTTCTCATCTCTTCAGTGTGCTTGGGATTAGACAGAAGAATGTAGTTCAGGAGTCTGGAAAGCTTTAAAGGGGGCTGGTGGGTTGTTTCAATTCCAGTCACAAGCTGCATCTCACCAGTTGCAGACTCAGCTGAACTGCTGTCTTAATTTAACAGGGTTCTTTGGCAGAGATGCTCCCTGTGCAATATCCTATGCAATAATGGATATCAAACCAAGGGGCAACGAGAACAACCTAGGCAAAGACTTAACTTCCAGACACAATCACTGCTTCCAGGAAGGCAAATAAAATCACCGTGGTGATAAATACAGAGGGGAAAAAAGGAGATGACTTCTCTTGCTATGGGAGAGACATAAAAGCCACAGATCATTAAACAGGTTTAAGTAAGCATTCTTGAGGTCTTTTTAAACTTTTAAATGTGTATAGAAGTGGGAATTCTTGTTTTTTTGCAGTTGGCCAGATGGTCCTGACTCATTCTGCTAGTCACAAGGCCAAAATGATTTCTACATTAACAACTAAACCTTGAAGCCATAAGTCTTCTCCTTCAAATACCTCCTGCTGAAGAATTTGTGAGCAGTCATTTGTTCCCTTTAATCTTGCAAGCTTCTTATTTTCGATCAATGCTTTGAGTGTAAAGAAACCTATTACTGTTAACAGACCTATGCACATATACCTCATTTATCTCTTCCTTTGCCAGAAAATTGTACAGAAGGCTGAAAAGTGTTCCAGTTCGCACTTGAAGGTACTGGTATATACAAGGTTCTCAAACAGCAACCACCATAAATCTCAAACTCTGCGGACTGATGTTCGAGGGGCAGAGTGAAACAGAAGCATGTATCCTCCTTTCATCATTCTACCACTTCCTCATCACTCTATAAATGCAAAGACTGTATACTTAATAAATGCACTTCAGTAACCAAACTATGAAACAACAAATTATTAAGCAGTAAGACAGGTGCTTCAATGTTATTAGTTATTTTTAAGATGTTTGTAGGTAGATACATAATGCATATCCTAAGTCAGTATACCTCTTTTTTCTATAAGTATGTATAAAATATCTGTAATATAAATACTTGTATAGGTAAAAGTCCATGCTCTTCAGGTTGCCAAGACAAACCTAAGACTAAGGATCCATTCTTCTCTGGTCTTGTAACATGCAGCTAGGATTCCAAAAACGTCAGTTCATGAGATTAAAAACATACCCATGCTTTAATGAAATTAAAAGAACAATTTGCCCTATTAATGCAAGAAAAAAATATTGTTTAATGCAGACTAAAAGTGTAGTTTGAATTATCTCAATTATTGCAGTTTTGGCTTACATTCAGCTATCTTAGAAAACCCTAACAGAAATCTGCCAGGGTGAAAATACGATTCAATTACTTTTATTTGAAGTATAAACTTACATACCTTGGCCTCCGAAATGCTAGACCATATTGCTGGCAAGCCAGTCCCACGGTGGGAGTATAAACAATAGGCATGAACCTTTCAATGTCAGAAGCCAGTACTTTATAGAAAAGCTTTTCATTTCGATCCTGAAGACTCATTAGTAGAATATACCTGTGGAGAATTACATGTAATTAGAAAGACTTCAAGTGAACATATGTAGTAAATTTAGAAATACAAAGGTGCTTGGATAATTAAAGGCATGTTTCCTATGTTTGTAGACAACAGCCTCTTTCTTGTTGAGAATATTTAAATTAATCCATGTCTTAATAGCATAATTGGTTCAGACAAAGGAAAACAAACAGGTTGAGACACAGAGAAGCTGAAAACATCATGAAGTTGACAAAGTCTACATACTCAGGAAGCTAATCCATCTCAGGTGCAAAACAACATGCTGCAATTGAAAAATAGGTCTGTCAGACCCTAATCTGCCCATATCTGTTGTTCCACTTGAAATCAGATCATTGGTAAATAAAACAACGTTACACTCTTGCCCCAAAAAAGTTAAACTAAAATGTTAAGCTTTTTCTGCTCTTGCCTCGATAGAAATTTCTCTTAAGTCCAGATTAATACTTGAAATAAAGGCTTCAACTGAATACTGTAGAGCAAAGCTTTCAAAAACAAAGCACACGCATATGGCCTTTTGCCCCTGAAGTCAGTGCTTACAATGAAATCTGCACTGTTTTATCTCCAAATGGAAATAATTTTTAATTGCATTTGAAGAAGTTTTATATTTATTTTGAAAGAAAACCAATGAGAAAAAACTAATCAGGGAAATAAGAATAAATTCACCATTTGTTCCAAGATTCCAACCAGGAAGCCAAATTTCAGTGCTCAATATGACAGATGAGAGGATTCTGTGAGCAACTTCAAGTTAGACTAGTTCACATAGGTATGACTCTGGTCACTTTGTGAACACCTAATGTTTAGGAATTTTATGATCCTAAACCTCTATTCACTAGTTCTAGTAAGGTAAGCTTACATAAAAACTTTAACTTATGTAAACATGTAGGTTGTTTGCCTTTTTTTTTTTAATTTACAATGCATTACTAATTACTTATACTCAAAAGGTTAATGCCCATCATTTTATTACAGAAGTGTTGAGGAAACCTATCCAACACATTCACTCCAAAAGCCTGGAGGTTTGTGTGCTGAAATGTTATTCACATGAACTGTCCCTCAGCACATTGCACCAAAAAATCTAATTCACACTTTAGGAAGACACAAATATACTCAGGTAACTTTCTAACAAAGAAGAGTTCAGAAAATCTGCACTTGTTTTGTTCAAGCTTAGCTGATATATCCCTATATATCAAGGAAGCATTTATTTCATTATCTGCTATATAAACCTTTAAAAAGCACTATAAGCAAGCCCAGTGCAGCCAGTTTGGCAGTTGTTGTCTAAACTGAGGTGACAGTATTCCTGCCCTTGTTTCACTAAGGGTACCTTAGATCCTAAAGAGATAAAGAGCTAGAAACAAACATTAAAGCTGTACTCAATATACCAGAACCATGAGGCATCCTGAGCCACCTTCTACTACACACATTAGTTTTGAATGTTCTCCAAGGTTAAATTATATCCTGCACTTGCTGTTCTCAGCTACAAATACACATCCATATCAATTTTCTTTCATAGCATTACATTTTCCTACCAACCTTTCATTTTCCCAGTATTTCATTACTCTTTAACATACCTTTCAACATCCTTAAATTCTTGGAGCATTTGCTTTGTTAAAACCTTTCTCCTGAGGATGATTATCCCAACATTTACCTTGAAATACAAGCTCATTCACATATAAGCTGTGAATACATTTGAAGTTTTTTCTTCTTTTTCACTTTCATTTAAAATGAGATGTGGTTATTTAAGACTTTAAAATACCTTCTCATCAGCATCATTTCTTATTACTCAGAGCAAGCCCGGATTTTAAACGGGGTAAAGAAATCTTTCCCAAAAGACATTTAAAGTTTAGTAAAAGGCTTCTTCGAGGGCTTCAAATCAAAAAACTCTTTGCTAAAACTCTCCATTTTGTTTTTAATGTCCTATAGCATTAAATCAGGGTTTTATTTTCTTACTTGCATTTATCATGCCACTGTTATATTGAGGATATGCTAAAGAAATTGCAAAGATAACACCTGTGTACTCCTTAAAATTGTATTTTTTTCAAATATTAGATACTTTGTCATATCCAAATCAGCATAAGAAACAACCTGAAAAAATATTTCTAGAAATGTTGATCAGAAGCCTAATTTTCAGTGACAGGTATAAAATATCTTTTTCAGCATACTAACTTGCATGGGGGTACCAACTTTCTCAAAAATTTCTTCTTAAGGAGAAAACCAAAATGCTTCATCCTCAATGTGGTGTTGGTTATAATGCATTAGACAAGTATGTATCTTTTAGCAACATCCAAGTAATTTACACCACTAAAAGCATGAAGTAGTTTTCAGCATTTTGTTTTTTAAAGAAGATATATTTAAAATGCAGTATTTCACGGAATCCTTTACTGAAGCCCACATTTAATTAAAAACATAGTGAAAACAAGCAATAAAACACTGAGAACAATCATTTGTGCTATAAAAAGAGAGAAAAATATCTGTCCTGAGACAAGGAGTCTTGAATGAAGATTTAGAGGAAGAGTTTCAGAGGAGGAAAACCAAGGTCTGGCAAGTAAAACCCAAGGGGCTTGCCAAGCATTCACATTTCAGTATGTCACTCTTCTCACTTGCTTTAACTTCATTTAAGAACTTTTCATGCTAGTCTTTTATTACAAAGGGAATTAAAAACAGTAGCAACAAAAGGATATAAAATATTAAATAGCATCCAAAATCCAAAATGAAACTGGTATAACTACCAGAAAATTACTGGTAATTTCTTAGGATAACTGGCTGTACTATCACTGGCATGAATCTTGGGTAAAGAAACTCAGCCCATAGTCTGCTTGTCTTTATCTTGCAAAACATGAGAGAAAACAAAGGAAACTGGGAGAAAACACTGTTTTTAACCTGTGCAAGAAACTTGGCTCTATTACTTTGCAACAACAAAGGATGAGGAGAATAATCAAGCTGGTGAAGGGTCTACAGAACAAGTCACACAAGGAGCAACTGAGGGAACTGGGGATGCTTAGTTTGGAGAAGATGAGGCTGAGGGGAGACACCATCGTCCTCTGCAACTACCTGCAAGGAGACTGTAGGGAGCTGGGTGTTGGCCTTTTCTCCCAAGCGGAAAATGACAGGACCCGAGGAAAAGGCCTGAAGTTGCAGCAGGGGAGGTTTAGGTTGGATATTAGAAAGAATTTCTGTACTGAAAGAGTGGTCAGGCACTGGACCAGCCTGCCCAGGGAGGTGGTTGAGTCACCATCCTTGGAGGTATTCAAGAAACACGTAGAAGTGGCACTTCAGGGCATGCTCTAGTGGCCAGGGATGGGGGGGGGGGTTTGTGGGTGCTTTTTGGTGGGGTGGGTGTGTGTTTTTTGCGTTGTGTTTGTCTTGCTTTTTTCTTGTTTTTCTGGTTTTGTTTTGTGTTGATGGTTGGACTCAGTGATCTCAGAGGTCCTTTCCAACCATGAAGATTCTGTTCTGCGAACATCAGTATTTATCCAAAATGCTATAAAAAGCAGTGAACTTCAAGAAGAAACAAAATAACACAGCATTCTCAGGAAAAGTGATCTGATCACACCTCTCCTAATGTTCACAGATCCAGAATAACATTTTACCAGTGTGACTCTTTGGAGAAAGAAAGGCCCAGACAGAAGATATGTCTGTGTCAGGAACAGTGGTTTCAGAGTCAATACAGAGCAAGAAGACAATTAGGAACATACTGGGGGAAAAAAGATCAAATTACTTGCAGAAACCCTTGCAGCTTTTCCAAATTAAGTTAAAGGAATAGAATTATTTCCTGTTATTTGCCTCCTTTTTGCCAAGCATACCAGGCAATATATTTGCTTCTGTTTCACATTCATTTTCTGTATGAACTCATGCATTTGCAGAGCACAGCAATTCCACACTGCAAATCAGCAAAGGAGTTTCAGCCATGCCAAAACATGTCACGCCACAGCACAATCAGCTCAGCTTGATGAATTTGCACACACCCTCTTCCCAATCAAAACCGGGCAAGCTACAACCCCTGCCAGTGTAAGATGCTGCCATACACAGCATTAACGTTTAATCAAACAATATCCTGCTGACTAAGGTACTTAACAGCTTCTGCCTCTTCAGTATTCAAATGCTTGTACTTAATCTTTTGTATATGGACATAAAACACACAAGTATACAGCCAATATAAAATACTACCTCTAGGAAGAAAACAAAAGCTTCCCTTTATCTCTTTTCAATCACTGCTCCTATGAAAGCAAAGACTATGTCAGATGCATACTAGAATAAATTATTTTTTTCTAGAATTGGTACATTTAAGTTCAGTGGAAGGCAATAGCTGCATGCTCTTATGAAAGGTTGTCCTCCAGCACCTGCCTGTACAGGGAGTGCTGAATTTCATAATTTTTTTCCAATTTCCAATTTAAAAAGTCACTTTCTTCTGGCATTGTCCATCAGCAAAGGTTTTTCAAGGAGGATCTGCAGCAGGATCACAGAATCACAGAATCTTAGGGGTTGGAAGGGACCTCGAAAGATCATCTAGTCCAACCGCCCTGCCCGAGCAGGATCCCCTAGAGCACATCACACAGGAACGTGTCCAGGCAGGTTTTGAATGTCTCCAGCAAAGGAGACTCCACAACCTCTCTGGGCAGCCTGTTCCAGTGCTCTGTCACTCTCACAGCGAAAAAGGTTTTTCTGATGTTTACATGGAACCTCCTATGTTCCAGTTTGCACCCATTGCCCCTTGTCCTATCACTAGATATCACTGAAAAAAGCCTGGCTCTGTCCTCCTGACACTCACCCTTAACATATTCGTAAACATTTATGAGGTCGCCCCTCAGTCTCCTCTTCTCCAAGCTAAAGAGACCCAGCTCCCTCAGCCTTTCAACATAAGGGAGATGTTCCACTCTTTTCATCATTTTTTGTGGATCTGTGCTGGACTCTTTCAAGCAGTTCCCTGTCCTTCTGGAACTGAGGGGCCCAGAACTGGACACAATATTCCAGATGTGGCCTCACCAAGGCAGAATAGAGGGGGAGGAGAACCTCCCTTGACCTACTAACCACACCCTTTCTAATGCACCCCAGGACGCCATTGGCCTTCTTGGCTACAAGGGCACATTACTGGCTCATGGTCATCCTCCTGTTCACCAGGACCCCCAGGTCTCTTTCTGCTACACTGCTCTCCAGCAGGTCAGCCCCCAGCCTGTACTGGTACATGGGGTTGTTGTTCCCGAGATGCAAGACTCTACACTTGCCCTTGTTGAATTTCATCAAGTTTCTCACTGCCCAACTCTCCAGCCTGTCTAGGTCAAGGATCACAGTTAGTCTCCCCTTTAAAATGTTTCGATAAGAGTGTGAGTAGAGGAGACCAGACTTCACATCATTGCCTTGAAGGACAGTATTTCTTTTCTTCAAAAAAATACTTCTGAGCTCACACACATGTAATGCACATGTCCTCACAGCAGGATCCCTATAGACATACTCCAATAAAATTTTCAGACGCTTGACTTATAAACGTAGCTATAAATTACATTTCCAAGTGGAAATTTTTGCACAGTCAATTCACACAAGCATTTTATCTCTGCAAAGGGGCCCAAGACGTCACTGCTGATAGTCTTGAAAGGAAGTATCTTCTGCATGCAAATGTTCCCAAGTCTTTCAGTCAGTGATCTTAAATATAAACCTACACATGCAATGCTCAAATTATTTTATCTTACTGAAAACTGGAGAAAACACCACAGCAGTAATATCCCACTAACGTAACAGGAAAATGTTTTTTATCAAAGCACAGCTGACATGAATAGTCAATTCAGGCCTGCAGGGCATTCACATAGAATACAAATATGAATTCTTAAAGAAACAAATTAATTTCTGAGGAATGGTGGATTTATGCCATTTTAAGTGCTTAAGGCCAACCTGATTTAATTTACACAAGTTTGCATTGATTGAAAACTACCCCTGAAAGCTTAATTGCTATGGACCTGCATTATGAAATCACAGACTAGCTGAAGTTGGAAAGAACCTCTGGAGATGGTGTCATCCAAACCCTTACTCAAAGGAGTCAACAGGAGTAGGCTGGCCAGGACCATATTCTGTCAGGTTTTTAATATCTCCAAGGATGGAGATGCCAGCCTAGCATTATAAAATGGAGACAAGCTGTTTCTTCAGACTGTAAGGGGAAGGAGAAGATACAAACAACCAGACCAAATTTTATGGTTGAGAAAATAACATGGCACCATACAACAGAATAAGACTGGGAAAGAAACACAGCTTTTACATTTTTCATTATGTTAATTACTAAATTTTGAATTGAAATTTTGACTAGTGATCATGGTAGTGAGAAAAAAGCCTAAATTTTAATAGTTTCAAGTTATTTCTATGAACCAAAGACTTACCAGTTTTCTCAGCTGAAGTACATCACTAAAGCCCTATTTAACAACAATAAATTTATACTGCAAAGCTGCATAGTACTATATAAGCTTTATATTAAACAAGGCATTATACTAAAAAACAGCTTTGATAAAAAATGACAAGCTACAGTCTAATGCTTAAGATGTATGAATGTAATATTGTAGTTTACACAACAATTTCTCTGAAAAAGAGAAAAAGGAAAAGATTCATAGTGGGAAATAAGTATACTGAGCTTTTGTTTAATTAATTATACTAAGATATGAAGCTTGACAGGGACAGATTTGGAAAAAAAAATAAATTATCTGAAACAAATGTCTTCTGGAAAACCGTTTTTTTCATTTGTAACCATATTTTTATTTATTTATACTTGTGTGTTATTTCTATCTATCATATGTGGATTAAGTGTACTTTTTTTTTAAGTTACTTTCCTCCCTCAACCCCAAGACAGAAAAATTTTTCTTTTCTTTCTTTAAACATGATAAAACAAGTTTTCTGCAAAGTATTCCCCCCATATTGGGAGACAGTTATTTTTATTTAATGATTGCCACCTGTGATCAAAACTTCAGTAGATGGTGTTTTACTGTGGTTAAAATGCACAGCATGCAGACTTGTAATACTCTGACATTTAAAAATCACAGGTTATTTCTTTTTTCCTTTCGTGCAGAAATTTTTCATTTTGGCAAAGTTATTTAAATATCAACCTTTTTTTAAAAAACAAAAATAAATAATTAAAATTTCAAAATACTGCTGCTCTCCTCTTGAATTTCATGTAACTTTCAATCTGTGATGTTTGGAGAAATACAAGTGCTTTTCTCCTAAGACCTGATGTAGGAGCCTAAGTTCTTTGCTATTTAAGAAACACAAACAAGGGGGAAAAGGTCTTTTTTTTCCCCTGCTTTTAAGTTACAGGTGAATAGAAATTCCAGCAATTCAAGTAGAAACAAACAAATGAAACAGCCTTAAAGTCTTAAATACCCTGAAACATATGAAGCAACGAGCTCTATCAAGAAGGGACTACTTCAAAGCAGAGTTAAGGAGGAAGGGGGAGCAGAAGGAGAAAGAAATTACCTATGATAAGGTCAGTGGTTGAAGCAAGAGTCTCCATGAAATTTTACACTTTGCTACACAAAGGGACTCACTAAGACTAAAACATTCGCGCCTGGGAAGCTGCTACTCTGTGATAACTGACAGTTCCCTCCCTGAGATCACTGGAGGATGGTTAACCCAGAAAACACGGGAGTCATGAGTTCTTCACATCTAAGAAAGCACTATGCTCACCCTATTCTGCCTCCATAAAAAACAAAGGTTGTGGCAGCTTTAAATTATGAAAAAGCCTTGCCAGCAACAGGCAGGTGTCTAAAAGCCACATATTGCAAACAGACAACAGAAAAACCCACAAGAAAAGCAAGGCACAAGAAAAAAAATAAAGGAGTAGTCTTTTGTTCTGTAAAACACTTAGGAAAAAAAACCCAACATTTGAGTATTCAGAGATGTTTAAAGCCTTCCCTACCATTTTTTTTAAAAACAAACAAAAAAAACAACACCAACAAAAAAAATCCCCAACCAACAAACCTCAAAACCAACAACAAACAGAACAGATTATTACATGTTAAATTTGTAATATTTTATAAAAGGTCTATATTTGTTTTAATGCATATATATCTATCTGCATGGAAAGACAGTACTGACGTTTAGTATCACATGAGTTGATTTGCTTTTAATGAACTTTGTACATTTTAGTTGTTGAAATAAAGAGTTCATGTGAACAGCATGGGATATTACAATTAAAATTAAGCGCTGGTTTTTAGAAGAAAGCATTCTAGCAAAAGTATATATTTAGCTTAATGATTCCAAATCAACCACGACAGATAAAAAATAAAATCCCACTAGTAGTTTGATAACTAGTATAAAGTTTCATAGCCATACTTTACCTGTCTAGGTCAGTTGTCAGCCTCTCAAAATTCTTAACAATACTATAAACCTGAGCATCTTGACCAAGAAAGCAAGGTGGCAATAATCCATGAATATTCAACTGTTGCCTCTCTTCCATGGTAAAAGCCATGCCCTGAAAAAAAAAAAGGAAGAAAAATAAAACTCATGTATACATATATATACGAGATGTATTCCTTTAAAGATAATTCTGCAGAAAAATGCAGCACAGGTACAAGGAGCATCCCAAAATAACTATTTAGTATTAATCAGAATTAACAATTATGCAATAATTTTAGAAAAAGGTTGAGTCATACGAGAAGAGGCCTGGAAGTGCAATAACTCCATCCCAGCACAGAATGAGTTAAGGTTTTTTGACACTGCCAGACTGTTACCTGCAAAATTACTAAGTGAGAGCTGAAGAAGAGAACAGCAGTATATTCTCACCCATTTGCTTGGCTAGCCTCTAAACACAAAGTATGGATAATGTTAATTTTCAGTGTAAACATAATGTTTTTAATAACTGGACATATTTCAAGATCTTTCTTATTTCAGATGTGAATGTGAATTTTTAACAGAACTCTGTGGTACAATAAAGTTATCGCTATCATTTTAGTCAAAGAGTCTGGTACAGCACCTAGTGAAGTCAGTCAACAGAAACATGGACATAGTAAGTTCAGTGGAAATTTATTTTGTTTTTCAAATTAACATTCAATTACAGAAAGAAAAATCTGCACAGATTTACTGGGTTTCCTTATTGCATCCAGAAAAAGACGTTTTAAAATATTGAGTATGTTATATGGACAGTCACAGAAGGCTTTACACTTAAATCCAGCTTATGGATTGGCAGAGACTGCAAAATAGCTGTTTTTTAATGAGGTCTAAAACATCTTCAGAATTGCCCAAGCTACTGTAAGGAAGAGCAGAAACATGACTATGTGCTTTAGCAGACCCGTATCATGTGCTCTGACTGTTTAAGTTTTACTTTGCTGTGGTAACTACAGCCAGGCAGGATTGACAGACAGGGTCAGACCTGTGATAAAAAGGAATATCAGAGGAGTTTCTTCCATATCTTTGAAAGCTATGCATTTGTTTCACACTACAGCCACTGGTTGGTGGCTCCACAGGCACATTATAGCTCTCCTTTAGCATCAGGCCTGCACTGCTTCCACTCCAGATTCTGTACTGGCAGATCTGCCAGTGCCTTTGAGGTATCTCTTAGATTAACTCAAAAAATGTCTATAAACTTTGTGCTGTGCTTAGCATGTATCTTAAGTGTATTCAAAAGTTAACGTACTAGAGGTTAGATGTCATTTATTACACTACCAAGAAGACACGTGTGTGTGTATATTCACACATATACAAAAGATGTAAGACAGTTGCTTAGTATTCTAAACGTATCGTGCAACTATACACTAAACACTTCATTTCTTATGAAAAAAACATTCAAGAAAACATCTTGAGAGACATGAAAGAGTTAAAAATAGCAAAGTAATGTTTCTGCATTTACTCTGGAAAAGAAATACTACTAAGATATGTTGACTTTCACCTCTATAAATACACATTTTAAATTTCTTCATTCGTGTTACCATTAGAATTAGTTGAGTCAACAAATGATGGGAAAAGCCAATAAAGCAAGAACACACAAGCAGAAAAGCTATCCTCCTTGCATTTGGACTACTGCTTTTTCAAGAGAACAATTTCACAGTTCTTTATACAACACTGTTACTGCTTTTCTGTTCACTACCTAGTGATTGATGCAATGGGATAAACTCATACCAGTTAGTTTCATGACCTGGACAAGCTTCTTTATTTTTCAGAAATACTTCACAGGACTAATGCATATAGAACACAATTATACTATAAAGTCTTCTCATCTCTCACTGCTTTACACTTCTTACATAATTTGTAATATAAATAATTTTCAGGTGGTTATGTCATTGTTGCTTGAAAAAAACAACACAGTAACAAACAACAAAAACTAAAAACCTATGGCAACCCCACCACACTAAATGCTATTTATCAAGTTATTACCATTAAAGGAAAAGATGACCCTCCAAAAAAAAGGAAAATTCCATAACGAGCAATTAAGAGAACTTCAAACATTCCTAAGCATGCTTCTCCCACACACAGAAATAGAGGGAAACCAAGGTTAATAAAGGTCAGTAACTGTTTTTCTAGTTTTCCATGCACACAAGACTTCAAAGGTTTCCAGAAGCATACACAAACCCTGTTTTTTTCTTGCCCCTACATTAATATTCTGCAGTCATGAGTGTCTTCAGCTGCCATCACATTTTGAAAGACAATGGAAGAAGGAAGAGTCAACACTCCTCATGAGTTTATTCAGAGTTGATCCCTCTTATCTCTAGTAGACATTTTTTGACTTAAAAAAAAAAAATAACATAAAACATAAAAGCTGTGCATGTGCACTCACACACATGCACACTTCAGCATCAGTTCCAAACAGCTGGACGTCTAGGGACCTGCACAGTTCTAGTGGACCTCTCAGTGTTGGCAATAAAGAGGCCATCCAATTATTCTCTGCATCTCTCTTTTCCCTTGTTTCTATTAGTCAAATTTACTGAAAGAAAAATAAATAAATTAAAAAACTCGGTTTGCCTTCACTTTAGGAATAAGATATTAGCTTAAATTACTATGGAAAACATATTTTAAAACACAGACATGAAAAGTTGATACATCTTGCCAAGTGCCTTTTAAAAAAAATACTTCATCTTGGAATAGCTTATTTTCCACATATTGCTACAGTTCCCATAGTAAGTGTTAACTTCTTTTGGGCATTACTACAAAAATACAGCAGCCACCTCCTATGCTATACATGGCTTTAAAATTCTTCACTTGCATACTCGTCTTTGGCACAGATATTATGAATTTTTCAAATTTCTAAGATGAAACATTTGTTCCTTTCTTCCCCTTCAGACACTGTACACCCTCAAAAGAAAAGAATTACTAGAACATATCACCTAATGATTTAATAAGAGAAAGCCATTTTATGCCATAAATGTATGCTATTTCATCTACTTATAAGAGCTCAACTGCATATTTTTTGTGGTTTATGTCTACATTTCTTGCACTAGCCTCTCAGATACTATTATTTTTCTACATCAGTTCTTATTTTCGCCTGCTTGAACTGTTGTTTCCCAGCCATCCAGCAGAGAGGGCTCTAGGTCCAGCTTGTTTTACACACTCCTTTCTGTGCCCGAGAGCCGCATTTTGTGCTCACCTGGATGGGACAGCCTCCCACCACCTAAAGTGCACCCCAACTATAATAAAAGATGAGGCGATTTCTATTTTGCACTCTGCATTACAAATGAATTGTGCAAGAAGAACAACAGTGTGACAGTCTAAAAGCAGCACAAAGGCATAAAACCACAACCATAAGTATTAAACTTTGCCTAATTTGTTTTGCTTTATTCACTACCTTATGTCTTCAAAAGATAACACATACATCATAGAGATAAGAAGTATAGTTAGCATTAAGACTTCCAGGTGAGATTTTGCAGATCTTCAAGGGTTGTGTTTCATAGACTCCTTTACATGCTCCGGTTTTGGTAAAACCAAGTTCTTTAGCCACCTCTGTCTTCCTTTCTCAAGAACCTTTTGGTGGAACTCTTGGGTTGGAGTTTCTAATTGCTCCTTTGACACAAACACCCTCTCATATTCTCAACTGCACAGAAAGGTGAGTCTGGTTTTTTTTCATTTTCAGCAAGTTCAACTCATTGGAAATACACTGAATTAATCTCTCAGTTTGTACTATTAATAAGCTTTCTAAATTTAGCAGTGTTTTCTATTACTGCACACTGCTCAGTATTCTATCATTATTTAATCTCTATTGTTTTATTAACTCAGCTCTTAACTTTGTCTTCTGCCCAGCCTCTCTCTTTTCCCCAAAAATGCATCAACTACAAGGTTGTTTTAGTGAAATTACATCTGCATCAATTCTCTTGTTCAATTGAAGTACTGAAAAGCCAGAAAACTGAACAAACAGCACATCATCATCTTGTATCAGACAGCTCTTTCCACTGCTTTTGGCTGAATTCTCAAGCAACGTTTAAGAAGACAGACAGCACATTCAGAATATTCCAAGAGCTGTTTCAGCCTCTGTTCACAGTTAGCAGAGACAAGTCTTATCACTTAATACAAATTAGACTCCATTGACACAGTTTTTGTTCAGATAGCATATCTGAAGGTCATCTAATTCCTAACTTTCTATGAACTTCTCAAGAAAAAGAGACTGCACTAAGTAATGTGTGTGCACCCTATGTGCTAATGAGCATCAGCTTCACTAAAGGGTAGCCAGAACCATCTCCAAACAGTATTCATTGCAGGGATCCTCCTCCAGTTTCTTTTAAGACCTTTCAAGAGAAAATCTCTGGATCACTGAACTATGATCACAATCTCTAAAGTATTTTGCGGACAAGTAGGTTCATTATTGTCAGAGACCATCAAAAAGTAAAAAAAGCCTCTCCATTATATTTTTTTTTTCAAAACACAAACATTCTGTAGATGTAAATTATAAAAGTGCAGTGTTGTGTAAGAGTGACCCAAATCTGGGGGACTCGGATATGCACAACATCTGCTACCATAGCTGGAAGAAGACTGGCTCAACACCACCTCCTGCATCCTCATTCTGCAGCAGAGTAAAAGAAGCTGGGGAGCACTTTGCCAGACAAACCTCTGAGAAAATCCCACAGCTGCCTGCAATACAAGTCTGCTCAAGATCTCAGTCAGTTCTTTGAACAAACAGACTTACAGAGCCCTGCAATTTCATATTCTTACAAAAAAAAAAAAAAAGGCAAACAAGACAAATGCTTTTGGCTGAAAGACTGAAAATAGTCTCCAGTTACTGGAGAAGAGGTTTTTTTACTCCAGGATTTCCCGGATGAAGAATGAGTGGCATCACTATTAGTTGCCAGTCCCACATCATCCCATACTGCTCACACCACTTTATGCACCAGATTGTCTCCAGGAGAAATTCAACTGCGTGACTATTTGCAAGCAATTCTTTTGCTGTTGAGCTTTTGTCTTCAGTAACTTTGGCTTCTCATACCACTCTTGTACTGTTGAGAAGGAATCCAAGTCATAATTAATAAAACCATTTTATTTTGCTTTAAGCAAAAATTCTTACACTGAGAAAGCAAAAAACCGTATATGTAGTACTGCCTAGTGTGAGCTACATGAAAACAGTTTCAGACACCTAAAATATCATAAGCCACTTTAAGATCTGGATATTTAAAAAATACCCACAACCATTCAAAAATTTTACACATTTTTTTAATATAAAATCTCTATAAAAATACAGCACACATGAAACTACATTTAAGAGTTTAATGATCTGCAAGTCCCTTTGCGATATTTTATATCATTTGTAGTTTTAAAAAAACACCTTACAAAGAGGCAAAAATGGTGTTTTACATGCATTTCCCCTCTATTTGGCATTTTTATTATCCAATACTACTTCAGAGAAACCAGATAAATACTTTAAATACTCCATGTCCAACACTCATTACAAGACACAATACCCCAGGAAATAGTTAGAATAACTAATCTGAGCACACGCTGGGTAATAAACTAATTCTGCTGAAAACAAATGTGGTTCATGGCAAGGCACGGGGCTTGGAGCACCACATATGGCTAAAGATGTCAGTGCTAGTTTTTCTACTTGTTCTTGTCGTGACTGCCAAAAAATGTTAAGACCAGGCAACTAACACAGCTATCTGGATAGAAGTCCCTTCTGCAGTCAGTGCTTTACACCAGACTGTTCACACAAAGTACTCCTGTAGATGAGAAGGAGGAGTAATTTTTTTTTTTTAATGGTGCAAATTCACACACAGTTTTCTTTCATCAGGGGTCTTTCTTTTGGACCTGAGGAAAAAAAAATAGCCTTGCAGACTGTCAATTTACATGAACTCAGAGCTCCATGCTTCTTAGCGAGTTTTATTGTAAAAAAATATATGGAAAAGAAGGGCTTGAATAGAAAAATCCAGTTTTGATTAAAAAGAAATCAAGATTATTAAGATTTTAGAGGAAAAAAAATAATCCTTTAAAACAGTGCTCATGAAGACAAGGGATAAAAATGACAAATAGAAGTCGGTAAGAGGGAAAGATATGACCACCTGCAGAAAGTTACCACAGTTTGAAGAGGTATAGTACTGAGTTAAGAAATGAAAACTGAACATGAAAATACAAACTTTTTGTTGCAACCCTGGCAACCCACACAGAAAAGAGCTTACTCTCTTTTGAGAAGAAAATCAGTAACCATTTGTAATGCAAACATCATCTAAGGTATTACTAGACTGCAAACTGAAAAGTCACCAGTGAGACAGAACTGACACCTTTCAAAAACGTACAGTTATTTTCCAACAAAACTATGCTCAGATCCCCATTTGGGCATTTTGTGAGGCACACTGGTTAGCTCTGGATTATGCATTTTGGATTAAGATTCTAAAATCCTTATAAGAACTAGTGATTAACAATCCATTAGTTTCCTGGGCAGAGGAAATATGGTGTCTTTATACAGCACCTAGCACACAGGTTACCTTGGCCTACAGCTGAGATCCCTAAAATAGGAGTGAAACCTGCTACCAAGTGTCTGCACTGGAGTTTGAAAAGCCAGACGTATCCAGGTAACTACCTGGGCTGGGATAAGGAAGGATAAAGCCAAAAAAGGACTGGTGAAGTGTAAACAGCAGACTCCTTAACAGAATGGTTCAGGTTGGAAGGGACCTTAAAGATCATCAGGTTCCAATCTCCCTGCCATGAGCAGGGACACCTCCCACTAGACCAGGCTGCACAAAGCCTCATCCAGCCTGACCTTGAACACCTCCAGGAAGGAGCATTCACAACGTCCCTGGGCAGCCTATTTCAGTGTCTTACTATCCTCATGGTGAAGAATTTCCTCCTGATGTCTAACTTAAATCTCCCCTTTCAGTTTAAAACCAATACCCCTTGTCTTTATCACTGCCCTCTCTGGTGAAAAGCCCCTCCCCAGCCTTCCTGTAGCCCCTTCAGGTACTGGAAGGTGCTTTAAGGTCTCCCCAGAGCCTTCTCTTCTCCCGGTTGAATAACCCCAACTCTCTCAGCCTGTCTGCATAGCAGAGGTGCTCCAGCCCTTTGATATCTTCATGGCCCTTCCCTGCACTCTCCAACAGCTCCTGTCTTTCCTGTCCTGAGGGTTCCAGAGATGTACACAGTATCCCAGGTGGGATAAAGCTCCTTTTGATAAGCCCTTGTGCACAGGTGTACACCAGGACTTGTGAAGACTGTGAAGCATGCTGAAGGTACAAGAAAAAATAACCCACTAGTTGATGGGCACAGCTCTGACCATGTAAGAAAAGAAGGAACTGCCAAAAGAAACAGGTTTTGTTTTCTGCACATTTTTAAAAAACAGCTTTTTAACAAGCATTTAAGTTGAAGAACTATTTCCTGACACTTGGCACTTACAATTTCAAAGTTGTTTTTCTAGAGTCGTGACATATCTGCTCTGCAACATGTTGAATGCACAATTTTTTTTATAATTTTCAGGGAAGCCAAGAGACCTGAAGTATATTCACAACATGATTCTAAGTCCATAGGATTTTCAGAAGCAAACTTTAAAAGTCAACAAGGGAAACCGAAACAAAATATAAAACCAGCTTCCAACAAATAAAGCACAAATAAATACAGTAGCTAATAAACATGCCCAGGGACTTAGGACACAAAACAAGTAGCAGATGGACAGAAGGAGGTCAGACTTCTCTTGGCAAATTCAGCATGGGAACATGTGGGCAGCTTGGCAGCCTTGGGGTGAGCTGATATGGTGATTGCATAAAAGCATGATTCAGACCAGCACATTAGAAATGACACATCACAGCATTCTTATTTTAGCAATCTTCCTTTAACTTACTGTTAACAGTTATCTGAAAGTAAGCAAGAAAACCTATTTTAAGAAACTGTTTTGCATATTTTTGTTTTATTATATGTCTACACAGTAAAATATTTTTGCACTGCATAATCTCCTCACCTAAAGCTTGTGAAAGCTATACTACACAAATAGCAGATAGGAATAAGCTGAACAGTAAAACAAGTCACCAAGATAATAATATGAAAATATATTGCATGCTGGGGTATAATGTAGGATGGGGCTGAATCTTAGTTAGACACTAAATTAAGGTGTTGATACGCAATCTTGCCTACCTATCTTCCCATGATTAATTATAGGGTATATAGCTTTAATTGAAATAAAAAGCCCAAAGAAAGCTTCAGTTTATCCTAGAAGAGACACCTTTCAGTCAGCAATCCAGATTGCTCCAATGACTATAGACCAAATCCAGATTTGCACACATAAGCACCTACTGTCAACTGGGAAGCCTGAAGGTATTGGAGAAATCAACACGGCACAGCTCGTTCCAGCAACAGTATCAACTATAACTCAACTGCATAGGAAACCTGCCCAGCAACAGATCAAAGCCAGGCACAACACTCCTCTTGAATCTCAAGGAGCACCAGTTGCCTTTATGTGGACTGCTACATTGATCAGTCATCCTTTTAACTTCTCAATCCCTGTGTGCCATTAAAAATCATCTTACCCTGAATCCTTCATATTACAGGAATTTTTAATTTCAAAGCAACCAAAAAATTGCAGAGTTGCATTTGTACACTTACAATTAAAGCTAGTTTTCTTAAAAGCAGATTTCATGTAATTTTAAAGGCATAAAAACATTTACAAAGTGCAACACAAAGGGAAACGCCCAGCACCCCAACTACTAAATTTACAGACTTGTACATCTTAAAGCAGCTGTAGCTGAAATGAAGATGCTCACAGAGAGTTGTGTTGCAGTAAGATCTGCGGAGGGATCTAGACCCTCCCTTTTCATGCGAGAGTAACAATTCTGCAGTGCAGCAGGCATGGGCTGGTGTTAATGTGCTGTGTAGGTCCCCAAGTTTGTGGATGAAAACTTTCCAGAACACAGGAGGCAACACTGTCTCCAGCAAGGAGCAGCATGTGAAATCTCCCGGGATCTGCAAAGCTCCAGACTGGTTGTGCTGCTGACTCCATGAGAACTGATAAGCTCATGACACCAAGAGTCACCAGCTGCGCACCAGATCCCCAGCACATACTCCTCAGAACACATCCAGCAAGCTGGTGGCTGCTGTGTGCAGACAAGGACTGCAGAGAGATACCTGATGAAACAAGAAGCCCTGAGGGGCTTTTTGAACACCCAGCTCAAAGGCTGCATCAGTAGAAGCCTCTGCTCTCCAGCAAAGAGGGAGGCTGTCCTCTCTTGTGTCTTCTCCTAAGCTGGGAGCCACAACAAACTTGCACGAGTGAACTGTGAGCTGGCTCCATGGGCACAGCTATCTGCTATTAACAGAAACAGGTTGGTGCTGTTAGTAATAACAGCTACATCATTAAGAGGCATACTAAAAAAGACTGGTTGTGCTGTGTCTCCTCTGACTCAACCTCCTACCAGGAACATCACAGCAGTGTAGAGACCTGCCTCAGCTCTCGGCTGCTGCCAGCAGACAAAACCACACAGCAGCATGAAACACAACTTAAACTGTACAGCCTAAGAAGCTGAACAAACCTTCAGTTTGTTGTTTCTTTTTCTTTTTTGTCCCTGGCTATTTTTGAGCCATTTTTATTAGTTTAAAAGTCCCTTGGGTGGTACTAACCCTCAAAGATGTCGACTTAGGAAAGCTCTGGCTATGGGAACCGTTCTGTAAAGGGACAACAGCAGTTTACAACATTGCTTTTAAACTTGTTGAGCATGTTCTTATGACAGATGTCAGTACAGCAATTTTCAACATGGTTTATCTATACCACAGATTAAAAACATGGTTGTAGGCCACTTTAGAGCTCTAATCCTGTAGATGAATCATGGTAACAGAAGTCATCTTGTTAGTTACTGCGTTTGTCAATATTGCCCATCTTCTACAGATGTATCTATGTGCAGTTGTATATTTAAATATATAATTTACAGCCACATGAATAAAAATTTTAATGCACGATAGTGATTTTTTAAAAAAAAATTATATCACTAAGTTTTACTAGATCATATCTGAAATTCTACTTCAGAAATTAAATCACTTGTATAGTAGATGCTGTGACTCAGTACTGGTATAACTCTAATCAAGGATGCCTGAAATGCTATCAGTGGAATATTTAATATGGAATTTCTATGAAGGAAATGTATATGAGCATAATATCAGCTGAAATTAAATACATTGCTAACTAGAATGATTCCAAATAAAATGCCAAATAAAAGGTCTCTAATAGTTCTACAAACAAAGTACAGTCTCCAAGTATTGAAGTCTCCAATATGCAATATTTACATTTGCAAAATGAGACAGCATTTGAGTCAGTCATTATTTCCATGTAGGTAGAAGAGGAATTTCAGTGACTGCCAAAGATTCCATCTGTATAAAATAAGTACTTAACCAAAGACAGGTTAGTAAGCCCCTGAAATCCTGAGGAGATTTGATAAAACTGATATACTTTACAGATTTTATTGTTGCTTTTTAGAGACATAACAGATTACCAGCTACTGCATTCTGGGCTTCTGATAGGACTAAGCAACAAATTTGACTTCACTACCATGACAAATACTTAACACAAATATTTTAAATACTGTAACACAGAATTGCTTAGAGGAAAGCAGAGGCCAATCTCAGTACTAGTCTTTGCTTCTAGTACTATAATGGTATAAATGAAGTCTAAAGAAACAGTCTAAGATAATGCAACACAAAAGGACATGAGCAGAAATAAAATGGTAGAAGGCCCATTTCTGCAGAACTACTGCAAAGAAATTGTAGCCACAGCTGCTCCTGCCTGTGTAGTTCTCAATTTGCAAAAAACCTGCAACGGATCAGCTCCTCCCACACCTATCATAGTACCAGGATCATCAGCTTGAGGGGATTCTCCCTATTGCATTGATGTGGTGACTGGGAAACTGGCCAGGCTGATGAACTCCAGACTTGACCTGAGAGCCGAGGGCACTGGAGGATGCAGACACCAGCCATGCAGATTATCAGATTACTCATGGGTGCATACTGTTTCACTGTGTCGAAAAGTTACATGTCTACTTGAAATTAAACCCCTGGGCACCCTCCACAGACTATGGAGAAAGACTGAGTGGGATTCAAGGAGGTACCCCTAGCTCTTTTGTGGTCTATAAAGTAATGTAAACAATTATTTCAGACTAAATGCCTGAGATTAATACTTTCCATTGTCACAGTTAACACAGGATTTCAGTGTACCGCCCCTAAGTCTTTTTTGGTCATACACAGTCATAGCACATACTGCATAACTATTGATCATTTCCCATCCTATGGATTGCAATTTACTGTTCCTTTTATCATCTCAGTCTAAGGAGCTGGCAATACATGCATGCATCAAATATGAAAAAGTTTTCATGTTTCCAAATTCTACTTTTGAAAGGATTTGTTTTCAGTATGTCAGTCTTTAACCCAAGTTAGTACCACGAAGTTTTGCAAGAGGATGGTGACATATGGTACATCACAATATCCCACCAACATCTGCTATATTTTTCTTGGTCAAACCTGAATTTAGATTTGCAGTTGAAACAGCAGAACTACTCAGCTGCTACATGCCTTTGACAGAAAGGTATCTGTAGTGAGACAATCCTGCCCATGTATGTATTCTCCTTACTTGATTAGCACAAAAATAATGCAGTTCACTGCGCTGGGCTCAAGAAGACTGTCATGTTACAGAAACACAGCACAGCTGAACTCTTTTATTTTTCTCTTGTGACTAGGATTGAGGTGCAACTAGTTCTTTCTTCAGCATTACCTTAAAAAGGAATGCTCTGGCTGGGAACAGATGAGCCAGGTTGCATGCTTGCCTGATCTTCCCACCCTCCAGTGTCTGAGCAGAGAGGCTAGGCAAACAGCACTACTTCCCTTCCAGCCCCACAAATGGGACTGGGATGAAATGCGAAGTGTAGAGGTGGTATAGAAGAAAGCCAAGTCAGACAGGACAACACAAACTGCAAGAAGCATAAACAATACCAAGTTAAAAACAAACAGCCCTTTTGTGCAATATTACCCACTTTTGCTCTTTCTACCTTCTTCTTAATGAGCTAAATTGAAAAGAAACTAACTGGGCCTTCTCTTTTCAGATAGAAAATAAGAGGCGATTACACAGTTTGCTCTTCAATGCAAGAGCATTACATATAAAGTTTATTAATTGCTCAAGAGTTTAGACTGTCTTATTACTACATTACACACTAATAAGCAAAGAGTTGTCAGACTGCACACTGTGTCATTTAAGCTAAGCAACCCTCTTCTTGCTCCTTCTTTCACATGTGATTTGTTTTAGGAGGTAGCTCCATCCCAAAATTATCAGCAAAACACAATTTGTCATAGTAGGATGTATCTATTCAAATTTACATTTTGTCATGGGAGTCATTTTGAGTTGTGTGTCTAAATTTAGGGATCTATACAGATACATCCACACTTCACTTAAATTTATTGTGCTGTTGACTGTACTGATATTAGGTCTGTTCTCAAAAAGTCAACTGACCAGCAATTAGGTGGTTGTCATTAACCCTTTGACCATATGGGAGTTCAGACATAGAATAAATGCAGACATGTCTATTTAAATATCTTGATTTCATAGAATTCTCACCTTTTTAAGCTATAATGTTCTTGCCCATCATATAATGTGGCAGAGCTGTAAAATCTTAAATATTACATCAGAACATACCTTTACTTCAGTACTTCCCTTACTGACAATGCATATTTATCAGTACTGGAAATTTTCAGGGCTCTCAAGAACACTGCAGTTTCTAACCCCCTCTGCATATGCAGAGTTGCAGACCTTTCCTTGAAACTGTAATCACCAAACTTTTACCTCCCCATTCAGTGTGCCCAAAATTTATTGATGCTGCCACCTTGAAAAGCAACTTTCTCCTCCCTCCTTCTCAGGTCTCCCCAGCTCAAAACAGGTTTGTACTGTAACTGTGAACAGACAAACTAAACTTGTAATTAAGACATGCAGAAATGAGAGACAAGCAGACGATGACACCCTGAATAATCTTGGAAAGAATGTAAGAGATTAATTACACAGTATGCAGCTATAGCAGTGAAATACTCTGACACAGTTGACTTACAGTACCCTGACATCCAAGGTCCAAGCAACCAGCCTGGCCTCGTAACCTGCAGAACAAACTCTGGGCTTACAATCCCAGCTATTTTTGGACCAGCGCTGTGCAGCCATTCATTTCTCTCTTCTTAAAGGGAGCAACACATAACCAGTAACTGCAAACAATAAATTACACTGCTTTCTTCGTTAGATAGAAATGTTAGACAGCATAATTGGCTTAATACAGAATTAATAAGAAATATGGTGAAATATTATACTAGGTCAGTATACATTACTGTCTGATAAACTATGCTAGATAGACTTACGTTACCTAAATTGTCATTTAATCTCCATGGCCTCAACCCTTATTTTCCAGACTACAAGAGATGGTTATTCAAGAATGTAAAAAAATAAATATGTGGATATTAATTATTAATGTGTTTATCACGTTTAATAAAACTGGCTGCAATTCTTGTTTTTGCAGCAGTTTTTTCCCCTTCTTAAGTACTTTATCCCAGAGGTGCTACCACCACCACTGATGGGCGCAGCTTTGGCCAGTGGTGGGTGCATCTTGAAGCCAGCTGGCATTGGTTCTGTCACACATGGGGAAAGCTTCTACCAGCTTCTCATAGAAGCTACCTGTGTAGCCCCCAGCCCACTCCCCCCCAATAAAGAGAAAAAAAAAACAAAAAACAAAACAAAAAAAAAACCACACAAAACAATTTTGCCATACAAAGCCAACATATAGTGAAAGAACATATATATAATTGTTTTATTTTCATTACATAGTTAGTTTTGTTCAGTATGTTTCATGACAGGCTCTTATTTCCATTTTGAGTGGTTAAACACTCAGAGCAGCCATCATTAACCACATTCATTACTAGGCAAATATTATCACAGCATCTGAAATACAAGGTAAGTGATAGAGGAGTGCACACAACTTTGTCATACTGTTACACATCTCCCTGAAAATTATAAGCTTTTCTGAACTTTGCTACAATTTTGTTTGGTTCTATCCCTTTTGTTTAAGGCTGGAGGGGGGAGAAAAAAAAAGATAAAAGACCAGACTGAGTGAGAAAGCACACTATCAAATCTTATATCAGAGCAAGCTCTGTTTTTGTCACTTTAAATTGTCATTTAACCAGCTGCAAAGTCATGCAACAGCCTTCCAGAGTATGGAAAAAGTTAGTGGACTGAAGGAAGATCTCTACTAATGACAGAACAATTTCATTTAAAACTGCTGTACCAGATGGATTCATACATCTCTGCTTTTGCCAAGATGCAACCTGTATATCAATTTTATCTGCTTAGAATCTGCATAGAAAAGATCATACTGAAATAAAGGAAAAAGCCATGATAAAATGGGGTATATTGCTTTTCTTTTTATTTGACTGCTCTCCAAAACAGCTAGATTTATCAAAGCAAATACTAAATTAAAGAACAGTGACTATTATGGAAATAAAATCTGAATGGTAGTTAAGGAAACCAGCCAATATAAAACCATCTGAATTAACTATCAGGCACACAAGAGCTCCAGATCCACCTGAAAGAAAATTGATGAAGGTGAAAAAAGTCAAGAATTCCCGCCAATAGACCTGATGCATTTCAAGTTGCTGCCATTTTCAAAGCAAACCAAGGATTTACTCTTCCTTTTGTCCATCTGTGCCACTCACAGAAACTCATCTAAAACAACATGAAAACAAAAAACAGAAAACACAAGACAAAACAAAACCAAATACATTAAGAAAATAATTTCATATGCTGACATGGAAAAATATGTCCTGGTATTGTATGAAATACAAGAAGTTCTGATTGAACCTGAAGGAAATATTGCTCCTCCATTCCCACTTTTCCCATTTTCTAGTACCTAATTATGTAGCTCCATTAGAAGCTTTTTCTAGCTACTTAACTGCTATTTTTCCTAAAGGCAACTATGGTGCTAAATCCATCACTCATAAATGGGAACGAGTATCTTGTTTAAACCTGATTAATCTGGAGCGGGCATTAAGCACTGCCCTTGGTGTAAGCTTGTTCTAGAAACACTGAGTTAGCAGAGCTTTAAACACAGGGTCCACACAATATCATAGAATCAGTAACTCTGAAGAGGAGTCAGTTTTGAGATAAACTGGTAAAACACAGTATTTTCAGGCTAGTAGCTAAGCCATTTCCAAAAAACCCAAAATATTTATGCAATTAAAGCAAAGTGTAAGACCTAAGGAAATACTAACATAGGTTTTTTAAGTCTTACATGGGGTCCTTAAGCTTGAGATACTTATCTACAACATATTTTAGGCAACAGTAGAGAGATATAATCTGGTTAAGAAAGACGAAGGATCATCAGTTTTCATGTTTCGTAACAAGTTAACTGGAAAAAAGGTCTTTCCACTTCCTGAAACATCTCAGTAATCCACAGTAATCTGAACCAGAAACCAGACCAGTAACACCAAAGTGAAGTGCCTTTCAAGCAAAACTGAACAAAAAAAATACAGTAATGAAACCAACTCAGAAGATATTTTTGTTCTATTTATTTAATAACTTCCACATTACAAATCAGCAAATTAAACTTTTTTTATTAGTTCCTAAAGTTCAAATGGCATGTTCTCATTACTCATAGAAGATGGAACTATGCAAAAAGGCCCACAAATAATGAGTTATATAAAAAACAGCAATCCTCTCCACCAAAGTTCTAACTGAAATCCATGACAGTGGATTCACAGGACTTAAGGAAGCATCACTTCTAGAGCCTCATCCTCCCTGGACAACCAAGGGAAAGCTTCCTTTGGGGCACATTACGTTTCTAGCCATTGTTAAGCTCAACTTTGGGGGGTTTGGTTGTTTGACATGAAAGATGCAGCCCCTTCTCTGCTGCTCTTATTAAATGAAGTTTAATGTTCACAAGGTACCCAGTACTTAGAAAACCAGCCAATGAAGAAAAGGAAAACACAGTACAGAAGTACACTGTACCTCTATAGTTCATCTAGTTGCAATGTATCTGAAGCTGTTATTGGAGATTTTGTATTATTAGTTTTGGTATTTCTAAACTTATTTGCAAGTATATCTTATTTCCAGCCTGGCAGCAGATAACCTTCAAATGTATTTGTCATACACTACTATGGGAACTCCTGTGTAAGTTCAAGGATTTGCACTGTCTTCAAGCACAATAGGGAGATAAGAAAAGAAACATAAAAAAACAACATAAACACACTGACATCAAAACAAAATTTTCCATTTCTGAGCGTCAAGTTTTTCCTCTAAAAGATGAAAGAATCACAATAGAAATGCTCCCAAAATTAAACAACAAATTACACATACTTATTTTCTTAAACAGCAAGAAAAATCGAGCCAAGAGTGTTTCAAAGGGCACAAAAACCTGCTACTTAACTTCAGTCACCCAAACTGCTTTTTTTGGTTTTTAGACAGCTTACTGTAGAGACTTTAAATGGAAAAGTTGGACCACATTCACAGTGGGTGTCTGTACGTTGACTAATACAGCCAGATACCATTCAGATCATTTCACAAGAAAATACAGGAGCCTGATGATGAGGTACCCAGACCTTGACAGCAATCTAAAAAGCTTTTGTTACTTCACCATCAGTCCTGGCAGTTTTGCCAAACGTGCCACTTCTTGCTGGGTGAAGTGGGAGTGGCAATCTTCCAAACCAGCGTGGCTGGCTTCAAGAGGGACTAGTCCGTCTTTCCTTCTCCAAACAGGTTGGTCTCAGAAGTAGTTTCTGGTGTTGTACAGAAGCATCAGTTTTAAGTCTCTCAGCAAATCAATTATTGAAAGGAACAGCTTTCTTTCATGAGTACTGGCACTCAAAATAAGACCATATGTCTAAGCTATATATGGAAAAATTTCCAACGACAGCTTATTTTTCTAGTAGGAAATGTGATTTACATAGATTGAACTTCAGGATCTGTTTTTCATGAGAAAAAACAGTTTCCTTGTAGTAGAAAAAAAAACAACACAAAAAGCAACACCAAAAACCAAACAACTCCCCTCAAAAAAAAAAAAAAAAGAAACAAACTTTAATACTGCAAAGTCACTAGCCTTCTTCCTGGGGACACAGATCCCACTTAGTTATGTCTATCTGCCTCTCATAGCAGCCAAAAGAAGTAGCTGACTTTTCTAGAAAAAAGTAAAAAACAAGAAAGACATGATAAAGAGTTGCTAGGAGCTGCTGAAAGAGCTCAACTGAAAGCAGAGTGCAGAACTGAAATTATGCGACTGAAAGCAATGAAACTGGAAAAGTGAAGCAGAAGGCCAAAGCAAATGGGGAATGAAAATGCAGCTAGGCAAGTGAACCAGTAACAGGATTTATTTTGTATGGATAACAGAGAGCTGAAAGGTAGGACTAAAGGACAATTTGGAGCAAGTCCAACCTGTGCATGGAAATACTAAGATCTGGAAACAGGCATGAATGCAAATGTGAAGGCTGAAGAAACCAAGCTCAGAAGAATACAAGAATGAAAAAATTGGTGCTGCAAGTAATTGTGCCAGCAGAGCTTTGGGCTGTTGCAACCTGCTTCACACAAAGCACCTGACTTTGCAGTTTGCTCCATATTATTCCTGGGTGGAAAGCTTAATTTACACTGCAAAGGTAGTGTTTCCTCTCCTAGGTAGCCTCAGCAGTGTAGGAGATGGGACACTGCATTGGAGAGCAAAGGAAGGCTCTTTAGCAGTGCTGCAAAACTACACCCTGGTGAATTGGTACTTACAGTGATTATGAACATTCACTAGAACTGGAATCAATGGCCTTGGCCAAGTTACTTGTTCCCACCTAGTAATCATGATCTAAGCTCTAAGTTCACCAGTATCACCATCACTGAACTTTTGTCACATTTTCTGGACAGAACAAGTATCCACATACAACTTCAATTTTATACCTCGGTGCACCCTCCCAGGCTGACTCTCCATCACAAGGAACTAAAGCAATTTAATGACCCCGCTTCTCCCTTCCACTGGACAGCACAAAGCACATCTACTGACTCCAGGCCAAAGAGCAGCATCCCCAATTTATCAACGTGGGAAAAGCAACTACTTTCTCAAGAAACAATTCTCATGTGTTGCGTCATCCCCCTGGAAGTTCACAAGGATGAACCCTGAATCCTAGCTGGCTTTCAGAAGGAATTTCAAATCACATACTTAGAGGGGGAACATCACAGTCCCTCAAACAAAGCACGTACTCAAAACATGCTGTGAAGGACCAGACTTTCCTCACACAAGCATAATATGCCCTTTAGGTCAGCAGTCATAACTGATTTAAAATGGCTGCCCCGTGAGGCACTTTAAACCCTCTCCTTCTTCCTGCCACCCATGGGTTCTAAGACCAGGTTGCAGGGGAAGTCATCCACACTTAATATATAAATACCTAGACCACCTCAGGAATAAAGTAAGGAATTGCATTTTGGTATCATTCCATCCATAAGGTGTTCCTGCCCTGACTTACCCTCCACACAAACCACGACCCTATGGGGGACAGGCGTAAGGCATATCCCTCCTTCCTCTTCCCCTCTTAGATAATAAGAGTTAATCTTGGTGTGTAAATAATAACGTGTATTCATATCTAAGTATTAGTACAAGTATTTGGTGTTTCAAAGACCCTATCTCTCCTGAACCCTTCCTCCCCAAAATTGTGTTAAATTCCCTAATAAACCGTTGTAATCCGTTAAACTATAAATCTGCGGTCAGTCTAAATTTGTGGGTGGAGGTGTGATTCAGTATTCCACCTGACAAGTCAGCTTGCAGAGCTGCTCCTCTGAGAGAGGTGAATGCCACGTGCAGAACCCTTGGTTCCACTAACAAATTTTTCCAATAAGGAAGACGAACCGTGTTTTAACATCCTGACAAATCATGCTGGTTCGTGTGCGAAAGTCTCTCTCAGCATGGCAAGTTTTTAAAGCTGGAACCTTTAAGTTACTTTGTTGAACCAGAACTGATTACTAGTACTCTGCAAAATGAATGCTTTTGTGTAAGGGCTTAAATAAGTCTATTATTAGTAATACTACAGAAAACAACACAAACCCCCTACTAGATACTCTTAATCTCTCCCACATGTGAGAGAACGAGCTGAGATTTCTGACCTTTTATATTCTAAAGTACACACGAGTTGTAAAAGGTACATATGCAATTCCAATAAACACAGATATTTAGCAAATCCTGTATTAGCGTGCACAGATCCCACAATATTATCCTGTTACACATGCAGACACATTCTTGACAAAGTAAGCAACTTCTTCCAGAGAATACGCAATTTGTCAAAGAAATATCTTCTAGTACAAACAGCAAAAGGAAAATGCTATTTTAAAATAAAAGTACTCAAGACCCAAAGCTTTTGTTTGGGTTATTCCCTATGATACTATGGTACCTAATGTCTGTCATTTCAGAAGTGTCAGTGACAGCCAAGTTTAAGATTTGCCATCTAAAAGTAGGTCAGGAGCACCTCTTGTCTGGGCTCATGTAGCTCTGTCCTTCTTCCCTTTTTTTTTTTCCAGTGTATCTCATACTCACAACTGTGTCAAGTTCGAATGCCTTGTCATTATTTGCTATCAATTACACTGTTAAGGAAATCTGCCTATTCAAAACCAAAAACCAGTCAAATTCACCTCCTTATCATAGAATCCTAGAATCATAGGGGTTGGAAGGGACCTCGAAAGATCATCTAGTCCAACCCCCCCTGCCAGAGCAGGGTCACCCAGAGCACATCACACAGGAAGGCGTCCAGGCGGGTTTTGAATGTCTCCAGAGAAGGAGACTCCACAACCTCTCTGGGCAGCCTGTTCCAGTGCTCTGTCACTCTCACAGTAAAAAAATTTTTTCTGATATTCACCTTAAACTTCCTATGCTCCAATTTGTATCCATTACTCCTTGTCCTATCACTGGTCATCACTGAAAAAAGCTTAACTCCATCTTCTTGACACTCACCCTTTACGTATTTGTAAACATTGATGAGGTCACCCCTCAGTCTCCTTTTCTCCAAACTAAAGAGACCCAGCTCCCTCAGCCTTTCCTCATAAGGGAGATGTTCCACTCCTTCTTCGAGGACTTCTACAGTACAGAAAATCCAGTCTTTCAGAAAGAAAACTGTTTGTTTCACATGAATGTTGCATGAAAATACACAGCATTGGCAGAAGTCCACCAACAAAATCCCAAGGATTTCAACCTACTTTCTAACCCATTAAAGCAAAACTTTTATCTAGACATTTAGGTATCTTTTCACACACTTCAGACACAACAGTTCTATAAAGTCACCATTGTTTATTCAATTTAAGAAATAAAGCTTATTTGTTTCTGATCTTTTGCTTTCCGTAAGATTCTCAAGCATTTGTAATTGTTTTGGATGTATGGTCTGATTTCAGGGTTGTTGTTTGTTGTTGTTGTTTTTTTAAATAATGGATTGGTAAATTCTATAAATAATGCTAGAGGCAGCTTGGGGAGAACAGAATCCAAGTGACAGAAATCACATTATTATGTAGGCAGCCCATACACTGCCCCGTAAACCCAACCACATGCTGGGCTCTGAAATGGCAGGCTATAAATTGATAATTTCTGCTTATGTTAGCACTGTTTGATAATTATTGCTGGAGAGGGAGCAGGTCTGCAGGTCTAAACTGATTTCTATTGTTCAGTCATTTTTTGGTGTTTTTTTTTTCCTCCTAAAGAAAGGAAACCACTAAAATACATCACAAGCTTTCTTCAAAACGGATTCTCATTTTATCCATAGTTTAATGGGAACAACCAATGGCTGGAAGACAGTAATCTCTTTTTCTGTAGACTGTCCTAAACACAGTTAATATTGCTTCTAAGTTAGATCATAAACACATTTATAGCACCAATATGACTTTTTTGTTTCAGCATAGCACAGATAATTAGAGACAGACTTTTTTAATTATTATTTCTAACGTGTTTGCTCATCTTACAGTATTTGGCAATTTAGAAACAAAATCTACAGTCCAACCTTGTGAAGACAGACACTGCTGAAGGGATTTTTTAGGTCAATTCTCACACTTGGACAGTTCTTACTAAAAAAAGAAACAAAAAAGCTCCAGTGGATTTTGCAGCAACATTAAAGTGCACTGATTCCAAGAGGATCATGAAAACCACAAATACTCTGTTAAACTGCTGGATTTTTCACAGTTCAACAATAATTCCCTACAGTATCTGTTAATTGATTAAGATGTTTCTAAGATACACTAAAGACATACAGAAAAGTAATTTCAAATTAAAATATATTAATTTTTTTCCTAACCATTACAAAGGATATGAAGTTTCAGCAATGAGGGGAAGAGAGATAACTCACTCTCACATTGTTTCAGCTTGATACTGAGACCTGGAGGACCTCTAAACATACTTTTGTCCAATATAGGACCAGTCCACGTTAAGTCAGAGACAGTTGGGTTAAGACAGGATCGTGTGGAGGATGTCAAGTAGCCAAGCAGTTATGGAAGGAACAGCCCTGACGTACTTGCTTTTGGAGGATCAATTCACGTTCTCTAAGACAGTAGCAAAGCTATGCCAATGAGAAACTTCTTCCTGCAGGCACTCACCCCATCTCCTTGGGAGGGCTCTCCCAACACAGCTGTGTCTGCTGCAGCCCTCCACAAAATCACCACTCATCCCTCGAGACAGCCTTCAAGAGCAACTCTTCAGATCATTGCCATTAAAAAATAAGTACATCTAGTTAAATAATTTGGGTCTGCTTGCATCTTAACTGGCTTTAAGCAAGAGCAAGAGATACCTTACAACAAGATACTACCAGCTTAGTAGCATAAGGGCAGTCAGCTATACTATTGTTTTTAATATCTCATACAAAGTAGTATTTATTCAGGCATTACACAGGAAGATAACAATAGCCACCCAACAGTAGTAACAGCCACACTAATTTCAGCACTAGGTTTTGTCACTGCATGTTATATGTAATTCTACTTTGTGGTTTTTTCTTTCCAAATATAGTTGGAACAAACACAAAAACACAGTCTCAAAAGACCATCCATCCAAACGGATTAGATAAGAAACCTGGAAGCGGCTGAGAATACACTTGCTAAGATTTTAATACATTTGGCATACAAAAACTTTTGTCAGGAAGGAAAAAACAGCCAGCTCTGCTGTTCTTGAACCTGAAAAGAAACATAGGAGGGACTGCTGGCACCACCAATCTCTAAACCAGTTCTGGGTCCAATGCAGCTTAGTTTGTAGAACATCAGGTAAAGCAAATGGATCCAAAGTATTATGACTGACGAAACTTTTTTGATGGCTACTAAGAACTAGACCCTATCTTTGTACCCACACACAGAGTAAATGCTGCTCCCAAGCAAGAGGTTTTTCCTGAGCTGCAGTTGCAAAGACACACAAGCTTGTACACAGGCAGGTCTACATCTTGATTTTTTCACTCTCTCTCCATTACATTCTATAAATAACATTTCTCTCAACTATCGCAAACTATCTGTAGGTAGCCATCCAGGGCCTTTTTTTTGCCTTTGCTAGCTTTACCAATTCACTTAACTGGAGTAGTTAACAGCATGAAGGGGAAGTAACAGAATACCAGGAAAGTGCTGCCTGCATTTTGCTACATGTCTAATATCACCGATCTTATTTATTTATAGGTGAAATTCTGTCACTACTTTGTTATGAGAAGGATGGTTGCTCAAACAGGGAAAAAAAACAACCAACCAACCCCAGTAAATAGCAACTTCATATATTTGGTCTTGCATGGATTTAAACCACAGCATACATCTATACAGATTTAAAACACCCTGTGAAACATTTTTACTGCACTAAAAGTTCTTGGGACTACAGATGTGCTTAAAACCCAGAAAATTAAAGGTTTTGAATCCCTTGTTTCTTAATGCTACTCAAAGCACACACATTAGGTTTTTTTGTTTGGATGGGATGCAGGCTTTTGAATCAGTTTCCCAACTGGCACGACTCAACGTATTCGGTTCATATTGTCAGTCTCAGAACACTTGAAGTGAATTCTCTTTGGATAAAAAGTAACTAGAATGTATGTTCCAGGACTTCACCTAATACGCCTGAGCTGCAAGCAGGCATTTAGCCCATACGACAAGATGATGGCTAGCCCAAAAGTAAAAAACAAAACACCACACAAACATAAACAAAAACTCAACCAAAAACAACAAAAAACAAAACCCCCATTAAAATACCCCAAATCTCTTGCTTCCTACCAAAGACCAACAAAAAGAAAAACCAAATTGAAAAACCAAATCAAAAAACCTAAAACACGTAGGAAAAGTTCCATCACCCCAAAAGAATTCAAAATTTTTTTAACAGCTCCAACCCTCAGACTCTTCTAAAAACATTCCTTTAACTATAGTGTGGGTATCTAGTCTACAAATCAATCCGATTTGCTTTTGAAAACACGGGCCATAAAGGGCAAAGTGTTTACTACTTGCATATAGTTTGCAAATCTATAAATATAAATGCATTAACTAAGATGTAAGAGATTAGTGTGAAAACTGTTCTTACATGAGCATGGGGTAGTGCAAGTGCTGTTCTTCTCTTCAACAAAACACAGAAGAGAAAAACATCACATTCTTTTTTATGGTGTACTTGTTATATTTCCACTGACATGTTAACATAAGCAAGAATAATATGATTAAATTATTCTGAATTGTGCAGTCATTGGGAATTACAGGACTCAAAACAACGGCAAATTGAAAAAAAAAAAAAAAAAAAAAAACAACAGCCTGTAATTCCAAGGGGTGTAACAGCAGCAGGTTTTGGCTTTCTCCCTAAAAAGAGATTCCTTGGTCTGTGGAGATTCTGACTCGCCAAGATGTTTTGTGCTATTTCTACATCATGATCATGGAATAGGTCAAGTGCAGCCCCAACGTGTCTTCTTTATTGTTAGCCAAACTTTATGGTTTATTCTTACCTCTTGTAGGTTACATAGCTAGCAGAGTTCTAGAATATTAGTTTCTTCTCCAGTTGCCAAGATTACTGAGCCTGAAGAGCACCAGCCGGTTTGAGCAGGCTAAGGCCACAACTAGGAAGGTGGTCAATTATCTTCTTAATGTCACAGAGGTCTTTAAGCTTTTTTTGAAGTAGAGGGCACATTCAGCAAGGTTTCAGTGCAATGGGGCAAGTTTTTACTCTAGGCATCCCCATTTCCTCCAACCTACAGGTCCGCCAAACTCCATTCGACCTGGTTTAATTCCATTCACATACACTGCCATATTTGGAAGCTGTCCCTGCTTTGAGCAAGAAGCTGGACTAGATAAACTCCAGGGGTTCCTTCCAACCTAAATTATTCTGTAATTCTAAGTCTCAGTTTCTAGGTTACTAACAGGGCATCCAGAAACCACTGAGAATCCAAACAACCCTCAAAGCTGTAGAACAACTTTAAGAAAGATAGTGGCATGAGAACATCTGACAGCAGAAAATGGACACGAAAAAAAGGAGAATGAAAGATTTTTAAAAAAAATAATAATAAGAGACAAATCTAGCAAGAGTATTATGAATTGTCCTCCTTTCTATCAGTTATGACAGCAAAACAGATCATTCCTTCTTCCTGGCTTGAACTGTCAACTGCAGCAACCCATCTGCAGGTAGCTAACCAGTAGAGTTTCAAGTTGTCTTTGCGAGCCATAATATTAGTTTATTTAGTAACAAAGGTAGGACCTACTTTAGCAATTCATTCAACTGGAGCAGATGACAGCTTGAAACAGTTGGTGTGGAGGCTTTTCAGACCTTTCATTTACATGTCTCCTCTGCAGCACACTTGGACTGTGGCTTGTGGTTTAACTTGCATGCACCAAAAGCTCTGAGAGATCTAAATGAGCTGAAGAAAGTGAAAATAACTGGGATATAGGAAAAAAAAATTAAAAAACAAACACAAAACATCATCACAGCTGATTTGCTCTGTAGACCCAGCCAGAAGGTTTTCAACAGGAGAATTACATTTTTTTTACTAATGATAGGATTCTCCATTTGGTAGTTATTAGGAGAATTTCTTGAAATTGATATTAACAATTTTGCTTTAGAAACAGCTGCAGATGGCCTTTTCTCAGGGCCAGACAGAGCAGGACAGGATGAGAACTACAGGGTTCTGCTAGACTTTTCCCCCACAACAGTTATTTATACAAACAGAATGAAGCTCTAAAGAGAAAGCACTGCCTCTGGTTTGCCTGAATAAATACTTCCCAGCTTCTCAAGGAGTTGCTCTAGTTGCACCATATTACCTTTACAGAGGTGTTGATAGCTCTTTGAACATTCCACAGACAGCAGCAGAGGAACCAGAGACACAATAGCGTCTCTTTTTTTTTAATAGTATTTCAAAACTTGTACAACTCTTGCCAAGAGACTTGTGTTCAACAGAATTTACGAGTTTGACAGACAGGTCATGCACATGTGCATGCACATGCAGGTATTTCTTCCTCCTTCTGCTATTCATATAGGGAGAATATATGTCATAAAATCATTAAGGTTGGAAAATACCTTCAAGATCATAAAGTCCAACCATCAGCCCTACAACCCCTAACCATTAAAGCTGTCTTCCAAAGCACTACCTCTACCTGTTTTTCTAACACTTCCAGAGGTGGTGCCTCCACCACCTCCCTGGGCAGTCTGTTCCAATGCCTCACCACTTTTTCTGTGAAGAAATCTTTCCTAATATCCAGTCCAAACCCCCCCTGGTACAACTTGACCCCATTTTCTCTTGTCCTATTGCTGGTCACTAGGGAGAAGAGGCCAACACCCACCTCCCTACAACCTCCTTTCAGGTAGCTGTAGAGAGCAATGAGGTCTCCCCTCAGCCTCCTCTTCTCCAGGCTCAACAGCCCCAGCTCCCTCAGTCTCTCCTAAGTCCTGTTCCTCAACAAGAATGCTTAGCTGAGAAACTGAAATCTCTGTGGTAGATACCAATAATAGTAACAAAGCACCAGGCTGACAAACTGTCCTTGCACCTTGAGTGCCTACAGGGTAAATCCCCAGATCACAGGCCCCTGTTTGTTATAATAGACTAATCTCCTTCACTTCTGCTGGAAGGGCAAAGTGACAGGACACAAACAATCCAGGAGATTACTGGAGAGTGTAAGGAATGTGAACTTAGAAATATGTTATTTACATGTAAATGCCCCTACAAAAGATTGCAAGGAGTTGATACCTGAGGACATCATAATCTTTGACCCCCTGCCTCTGCCAGGGACCATCAAGTTATTAGCCTGGTTTCCATTGCTCAGCAAGGATTGCCTGATCTTTGATCAAACTAATTTGAAATAGTTACAGATTTATCAACTGTATTGATTAAAATTACATGTGTGCAAATATAGCAGATAAGTAGGCACATTAAATAGTAACAGTTATGTTTATAGCACTTCTTGGAGTGAAGAAATCTTCTGATTAGGTGGTGAATATTCTTCAGGAGTAGCAGATTTTTTTCTTTGTATTGTTCAGGAAAAGCCTTATTCTCTCCCCATATATTTATACATTTGAAACTCTAAATACACAGTTATTAGAAGCTGCAAGCTGTTTTATTTTTACTTATATAATTATACATATCAAGGACTCATGCCATTCTAGTCTCCTCTACATCCTTATTCTTCTCTACTTCCCCACTGGGTTTGTCAAAAACATGTCAAAACCCCTATGGTTTTATAATAATATTCCACTTACATTCCCCATGGTGATATTGCATGCTCCTCCCTCAAAGTAGCATTCAGAGAGTCATCTTCATAGTTTTAAAAAAAACATTTCAAGAAGCATTACAGGTTTAGCACCAGACACTGGAAATAACTAAATTCATGTTGAGGAATGCCAAGTACTTTAATTTCAATTAGTTAGGTACGCTCCTTTCAATTAGCTGATATTACTCTGAGCGAGGCAGGGTTAGTAAATGAACACACACTGCCCTTGGTCTCACACATCTGTGTAGGCCAAGTGGGCCAGAGCATTGGAAAGCCCTATGGAGATAGGCCAATTGCAGTGCAATAAACAGACACCCCAAAAAACCAGTTCCCCTAAAATAAACTAACATGCTTTGACAAAACTCACTAGACAGATACAATGTCAGAGCACAGACTAAACTGGGTAGGTTACGTTATAGAACAGGCTTATAGAAATACTATCTTTGCAAGCTCCTTAGCCGGGAAAACTACAGGAAGGGAGGTAATTTTGTTTAGAAGGTATTATTTTAAAACCCAGGACGTGTTGTTGTGATTAGTTTGAACACTTCAGTCCCATATGCTGCATCTGACAAAAACACTCAATCGCTAACTTGCATTTTCCTTTATCTACTCATTTCAAGGCAGAGTAGAATAGCAACATAAACAACCTTGAGAGGCTGAGCAGGTTCTGCTCCTGTATTTGGTGTTGCAAACAGAAATTCATCTGCCCCTAATAACACATATCATCAACTGAAGAAAGGACAGGACAGGTAGGGAAAATTCTGGTTCAAGTCATGCCATGTTCGACCAAAGCTGAATTTCTCACAGAGCTGATACTTGATCACAATGCCCACAGAAGCAAAATTACATTAATGAGGGGCACTATTATTATTATTATGATTTGCTGAGGGTAACATTCACAGAATGCAGAGCAGATTCACTGTAGCAGATGAAGCTTCAGTTTTCCATACTGTTTACTGCCATTACTGCTCTGTTCTCCACGTGGCAGCTTCAAAAGTGATGAAGTGTGAGAGGCCAATACAAAATAAAGGGGTGTTGTGTGCATGTGGCATGTCTCCTCTAGTATCTGAAAGATTATTTCCCTGTATTTAAGTACATAGATGCATGTGAGTATTTTCAAGGCCAAAAAATGCTTATCATTGTATACTTTGAGTTGCACTGCTGGCAGTCTGGAGCACTGCCAGACAAACATTACCTTTCCATAGCCACTTACATAATTAAGTATTTTCAGGATTAAGTTCATAGATATTAATTCATCATGTAGGCTTTCTGGTCACTCCTGAAATCCCATAGTAGAAAACACAAATCTACTGTGAAGTAACAAATTATTTCAAAATATAGGAGGATTTAGATACAATTCAATATTTTGATATGAAAACAGATTAATTCGCTAATTGTTAAACCTTCATCAAGTTACCTTTCAAAGAAAATCTTATTTTGCTGAGTATTTACACTACAGAAACGTAATTTCTAAGAAAGCCACAAAAATTCATACAGAAAACACGTATGCAGCTCCTTCTGTTTGGAGGACATGCACATGCATTGTATTAAGCATATTTTAGTGAAGAAAATAAAATTTTTAAAAGGTATCTTTGAGGGCAATGGTCGGTTCCACTACACCAGGTATGGCAGGGCTTTCATTCAGCCTTCAGCCATTTTCACTGCAGGATACTTTCTCTAGGGAATCAGTATCAGAATCCTAAGTGTGAGAAAAAGAGTTTATTTCATATTTGTATCACCTCAGGCCATCCAATAACTATGAAAGTCTTCAGATAGCTAAATATACCCTTAGAAAGTCAGCCTTCATTCACATCATCACATCAATTCAAGTCTTGGAGACATGAATTCTAGCTTCTTGAAGAAAGGAAGTTTCTGAGTTAAAAACTACTGATCATTGGTTAGCTGAGGGTTGAAACATCTTTTCTTGCATGGAGTATTGATCTGAGCTTCCTCAGGCATTCAGCTGATAAATACTGCACAATTTCTAACCTCGTCTCCCCACTCAGCTGGAATGGATGTAACTCTTCCCAATGCTGCCAGGACCAGGAGGCTTAGAGGAGGCAGCCAAGGGTCAGCTACCACTTCATCTAATTGGAACTAATCTGCATGTGGCACAGCATGGCCTGAAGCCAGAGGCAGGTTCGGCTACACAGATGGATGATTTTTCCTGACTATTCAGATCTTCTTTTCCCCCTCAGCATTTAGCATTGATTATAATTTGCAGTCTTGTCTACTGGATTTTCATGGATCTAGAAAACTGCACATGCAGGACACTGCACATCCACTAATACTCTCCTCTCTACCTGTAATTGCAATATGGCTGAATGTGGTCAAAATACGTTGGGACTATACCAATTAGACATGGGTCTACTTAGATGCGACTTCAAAAGAAATAGCAGCCTGCTGGCTGCAAAAACTAAAAGATTATTCTCTCTGCCAAGGAAGGGAAATCATAAATAGAAACTAGATCATAGCGGCACAAAGACAACATAGCAAAACACTATCTAGAAAGACTAGATATACAAGACTGAGTAGTTTATACTAGTATTCCTCCTCAAAATTTCTCAAATGCTGGTTGCCTTTTCGGATGAGAAAACTAAGTGACTTAGATTTAATAATCACAAGTGCACGACCTAGTTTCCAGTCCAGTGCCCCATCTACTACAATATTTTTTCTCTCTTGCCGAAGTAGAGCTCAGTAATTAAAGGGGGAGAAAATGTGTGTAATCATACTCATTATAGTTCTGAAGTAAGACAAAGAAAGCTTCAATCACACGTTCAAAGATTTGTGAAGCGTACCTCAAAGCAAACCAGAAAGGGTGTCTGTTAGTCACACTCCCTGTTTAAACCACTAGCAGAACATTACAACTGAACTGTACTTTCCTATATTCATCTCTTCTTCTTACCCCCTATATCCTTACTGCAGAATAAAGTTAGAGTTCTCAGTAACTACAGAACCAGAAGAAAGGAATTTCTTGCTATATACTACACAAAAGTAAGAAGCTTAGGAAGTAAAATTAGTTTGAAGGGTGTGTTTCTTTACCCTGTAGATTTTTTTTTTCTTTTATTTCCAAGAATTACACCTCAGAAAGTAACACTCACTTTTTGTTTTCTGCTTTGAGTTTACCCATGTCCTCCAAGGAGCAAGAGACCTCGGAACCTCAAACAGCCTGGCAGAAGAGAAGAGGCTCCAGTTTCACACAGACTCCTGACCTGGAACACTTTTGCTCCTCTGGCAAACGCAAGGCCAGCAGCTACAGGACACAGGCAGACCGGTTATGTTTCCCCAGGTAAGATGCAAAATCAGATGTTCTACTTTTCCTGAGCTTAGATAAAGTGTTCCTTTCAAGCAGCTGCTGAGGGCACGTGGTGAAAGCCACCTTCTATGCAGAAAAAAAGCAGTACAGTGAGTAAGACACTTTTTCCAATACCCTTTTACACAGATTTACCTGCATTTATTTATTTATTCTCACCTACAATCGATGTATTTAGTTCAACCCCTGCAGTGTTCTCAATGCAGGAATTTGTATGCTCTATACAAAGTAAAAGAAATTTCTAACATACAAGCTCTTTTAAGGGCCACTCCTTACTTGTTTACCTGACCCTTGACTGACCTAATAAATAGACAGCCCTGCCAAAGCCCCTGTCACATAGCAAGAGGAAGGCTTTATCCAGCCTTTGCTTATAGAAAGCAATATAATTGGGAAGCCTCTTCCTTAAGAGTTTGGCATAAATTCCTGTCTTAACAAAAAGAAACAAACAAAAAAATCATACTGTCTGTAGGCTCTCCTAAGACTACAAAAATTGTATGCCTTAAAGACATATATTTGCATGCTTTAAAAGACAAACAGCAGATGCTTTCATGCCTAGAACTGTTAAAAGTTACACTACGTCAAGCTTGTGTTACACATAAGCTATTCATAGAAATAATGTAAGGTTTATTGACTTCATTAATAGATGTTAATTACACACAAACTCTAGTATTCAAAGAACTGTAGTGAATACCCCATGCAGAGGAGATGTTTTGAAGTGTAGTGGGGAGCCAACTCTACTTCACCAGGCCTGAAAGTTTCAGACAAAGTCTCTAAAATGACATCTACACTTAGCAGCAGCCTGAAAAACAAAGGACTCCTAAGTTGAAAAGGGGGTGCCACTGAGCTTCATAATGCACCTGAGATAGAGGCAATTTCAAACGTCTCAGGGTGGAGTTGTGTTGGAATCAGGATAACTGTCCTGCTTGGGCTCCAGACAGGAGCAAGTTAAGAATTTCCATATATCCTTGGGCATAAAGATGTCAAACAGTCACCTAAAACGTATAATGCAAGGAAGATCAGAAAAGTCAGGAGGAGAGAGGAATAAATGGCTGCAATATCTCACTCCTGCAGAAGACCCAAGAGCTTGAATAGCAGTCCCCTGGCAGAAGGCTCTTCATTCCTCCCCAAGCACTTGCTCCTAGGACATGACAGACGTTTAGCAATGGCTTATGACTTGGGAAAACCAAGGCTACATAAACCTAATGTCCTTAACAAGTTGTTCCAACTATGGCTACACCACAAAATCAAGAGTTTGAAACATGTATTTTATAACAACCTCTATTACCTTTCAATAGTCAGTATCTCAAAATCCAGTAAGGATTTTATTCCTCACATTTATCACAGACTAAAACTGCTGACCATGTCAGTATTAGAGTTCAGTATTCTGCACTAGAGAGAATCTTAATTTTTTTCATTAATTTTTCATTAAATTACTCTTCTACTTTACATAAAGAAACTCAATTGCAATGTTAACAACTTAATGATGACAAAAAAACTAACAAAACTTGAAAAGTCCTTTTTAAGAGTTATAGAACCATACACCTAATCAGTCACCAGCTGGTGAAGTACTGCAATTTGATACCTCATATTTCATACCTAACTTCATTATTTAGATCATATTCTCCTCAGATCTTAAGCAAAAAAAGAGCAGAGTAGCATCTGTGTAAGGAGCAAATACACAGGAACATCATCAGTATCTTCAAAAAGGCATCTACCTACCAACTAATACAGAGAGGTTTTCTCCATTTCACGTGCACTGCTGCACCTGTCCAACTCCTCCTATAAAACAACCCCATCATACAGGATTTGGAGAGAATCAAGCCAAATCAAACCAACATTCAGCGCTTTGCAGACTGACATACATATTCATTTTACTTTAGCAATAGTGCTCTCATGTTCTGATTTTATCTGTAACTGTTGAGCTCTTTTGTACTAATTAGGTAAAAAGGCTTTACTGCCTCTTCATAAATGCACCTCCACAGTCTAATTTGCCTTCTAAAGTTGGATATCCGGAGGAAGAAACTGGATAAGTCAGCTAGATACTATTACCAAAAACATGATAACATACTTCACAATCACCACTTATCTCCAGGACAGATTTAAGGTGAAGGTATTTTTTTGGGTCACTAGTGAAAGCCAAAATTATTTTTGCCTTTATAGAAAGGGGAATTATGTATTTCATACCAATTCTTGCTTTTCTCTGAAAAAACAGTGATTCTGTACTATCCCAACTCTAAGCCAAAAGCAAACTTAAAAGTATATCACTCACAGGGGACAAGAGGAAGAAAGATAAGCTGTGACATCCATCTGAACTGGATGCCAAATTCATTTAATACTTCATAGCACCTACTCTGTTCCAAAGATACACACAATCCATTAATAAGACAGATGGATCTAAAATACAAACTCAAGACTGAAGACTGAGTTTATTTAAACAACGTTATATTGAACCAAAGGTGTCTCATTTTTCAAAGCACTTGTAGGGATTTTTTTAAATGCACAAAAAAATACAGAAGAGTGACTTTAGTTTCAAAATTGATTATTAGAGAAAACAGTCTTTCTAAGCCCAGAAGTTGTAACAGTTGCTATTTGAACAATATAGTAAGTCAAAGCCTATGCATAAATATCCAATGATAAAATGCATTGCTTCGCTATTACTCATTTATATTTTAAGAGCAAAACAGTCATGCATTTACTTTCTGAATTCCTATACCAGATGAGTAGATCCTGACATATTTCTACATCTTTGGCTGCAAGCTGCAAGTACTTAAATCATAAGTGAATTATGATTATTTTATTTTTTTCCCAACTCTATGTTGTGTATTCATTATGCATATATGAAGTGTTTACTCTGCACTTCCTCTGCTTCCTCTACATTGCAAACAACCTCCAGTCCTGCCCAGAGTATTATGTTTCACACAGGAATAGGCACTAACAGTATCCAAGTAAACTACAGACGCTGATTCCAACAGAAAACATGCAGTGCCTGCAAGGACTGCCTCCAGGGTGCCCCATGACCTCCTTCTGAGTCAGGAGTTGTTCTTCCTGTATTATGCAACAAATTATGTTAGCAAAGCTTAATCTTCGATAAGACTTGTTTTCTTGTGCATGCAATTTGGGTTGTTTTAATTAACTCCTAAAAAAAAAATCTTTACAGGGGAATATGCATAAAATAACTCTAATATTAAATTAATTTGAAGATCTTTAACTCCAGAGCTTTTTTCCCCCTCTGAAATCACCCATAGATGTGGACTATTTAAAGTTATGTTAATTATTCAATAAAAAAAATGAGACAGTACTTAATAATTTTAGATAAAATTGAAGTCTCAGAAAAGTTGGACTAGCCAAAATATTTATCTAGCACACTGAACAAATACTTCAACATTTCCTTCTAAACAGGCTGCCATGAATCAAGTTTTAGAAGTCTGTGGAGGTTAAAGGCCCTCAGACTAAGTAACAAAAGGGTTTGTTTTTTTAAAGGGTTAATGCATCAGTGCTAATTTCATGCCAGTTTTGCAGCAGCTTCCTCTCTTTCATCCCTGGACCCCTAGTCAACTCTCAGCTTACACTACTACAACAAGTATCAGAATGATGTCCTTAGTTCTTTCTCTAGTATCATCCTACACAAATTTATCATCCTCATAGAAGCAACAACCTGAGGTGTGATTAGGGTCCAACCTGGATTCCCTATGGCTATGTCACAGCAGTCCTGGCTCCTGGAGATGTCTAATGTGCATCATATTGACAATCCTTTGAGGCAGAGATAAAATTCCTACTATCTTGCTACACTTCATTAAATCCTGATAAATTAGTCAAAATGATAAAAAGACAGCAGTTTTTCTCACTTCTCTGAAAGCATATCATTATTATACTATTTGCTTACTTCTCAATTAAAGGTATAAAGCTACTTATAAAATTGTTATTGAGGAGGAAAAAGGAGAAGGTAAAGAATAGAATGACTGATATAAAATTTCAATCTATGCAGGCCACACAGGATGAATATTAACAAAAATGATACAACTATATTCCAACACAACCTTAATTAACTATTAGATGGTTTCCCCTACCTTGCTTGACTTCAACCAACCATGACTTTGATTTTATTCTTTTTAAGTTGAACAGACATAGAGCACATTCCAAAGAGAGCCTGCATAGTATTTATTTAAGGATTTTAATTCCTATGTCACATAAAACACTGGAAGCACCAAAGCCTTTGCCTGGTCACTGGCAAGTTAATGTATGGTCTTGCTACTTCTACCTTCCCATTAGGAAGTTTATTCCAAGTCCCACCTAGGATGATTAAGGGAGTGGAACATCTCCCTTATGAGGAAAGGCTGAGGGAGCTGGGTCTCTTTAGTTTGGAGAAAAGGAGACTGAGGGGGGACCTCATCAATGTTTACAAATATGTAAAGGGTGAGTGTCAAGACGATGGAGTTAAGCTTTTTTCGGTGATGACCAGTGATAGGACAAGGAGTAATGGATACAAGTTGGAGCATAGGAGGTTTAAGATGAATATCAGGAAAAATTTTTTTACTGTAAGAGTGACAGAGCACTGGAACAGGCTGCCCAGAGAGGTTGTGGAGTCTCCTTCGCTGGAGACATTCAAAACCCGCCTGGACGCCTTCCTGTGTGATGTACTCTAGGTGACCCTGCTCTGGCAGGGGGGTTGGACTAGATGATCTTTCGAGGTCCCTTCCAACCCCTAGGATTCTATGATTCTATGATCCCGGTTTTGCCGACACAGAGCTGCTGTTTCAAGTTTGACAGCGGCTTTGTGGTATAAAACTTTGCCTACTGTATACTACAGTTTGGTCATCCTGCAACATTTTATTGCCTTTTTCCTATACCAGACTTAGCTCATTGATGCTCTGTTAAACCAGACAATGGAGATAATTACTGTAAAACTATTCCCAGTATCGGGCCTGGCCTGCACTGCCCTGGCACAAACTAAAGACCCTCCGTGGAAGAGGAGGACAGTCAAAGCTTAACTCATGGCCTGCTACTGCCAAACTGTATTACTGCTTTTAATCATGGCAAAGGAGAGAGTGCACCAGCATGATCAAATATAGCACTAACACTAAATCCAAGGAATCCTTAATTTATACCTAGTTACAATCTAAGTGATTGATGCTTGTAACATCTCAGTGCTACTGTGATATCACAGCAGCCGTGCAAAAAAAAAAACAAAACAACAAACAAACACACAATTCTTCACATTCAGTTCTGTGCTCTGAAACCTGGTGCCTACACATAGATGCACATCTCTGGATCAGTAGTCCACACGTACTTGTTTCGGTGGGACAGGATTAATTCAGTGCTGAAGATGACGAATGTATAAAGATGAATGGATGCCCACTACTCCCCAGTTGGCACTTAACAGGTAGCAGGTTCTTCCTGACACTGCAGCTGTGCATAGCCAGAGGAACTGGTCTGCTCTTTTTCTATTTTTGAAGCATCCCACCCTATCCAACATTATCATTAAAAGGGGAGAAAAAGAAAACAACAACAAAAGCATAACACCAAAACTCCCTAGCGGTTTCAGCACGTTAAATGTCCCACTCCTATTAAGGCTCATAGAATTCGATTTCTTCTTCCTTTGTTTTAGGTACATGGCAGTGAACAAACTACCCTGTGCATCTCATTACACAGGCACACAAAGCCAACAATCTTCTTATTTCTGTTCTTTTCTTTCATTTCTGTGCTACTCTTCCAGCCACAATGGGCCACATAGCTCTCAGACAACCACCAAACATTTGCTTCAGCTGGGAAGCACAAAGGATACCTTACAAGAGCTCTTCAGATTTGCAGGGAACACAAACTACTTGCTATGGTGGCTGAAATCTCAGAACCACATCCTCCAGCAAGTGATGCTTTTGACACCTCTTTGAAATAGCTGCTCTACTGTAAAATTCCCTAATATATACTGGAAAGACCTAACTGATGGACCTAATTGAAGGGTATTAATCCTCTATTTCAGACCTGCATCAGTACCGTATTTAACACAATGGCAGTGGGTCACTTAGCCATCAGAGCCTGGAGCAATGAGACCTTCAGTGTGAAACCACATCAACCCCTGTGGGCCTGGGCTGCAGCAGCCACAGCAGGTCGTGCTCCAAACACACAGCTTGCCTGAGCAGGCAAGGAAGGAAAGGGAAAGGCATGACAGAGCTAAGATGGCACATTTTAACCTGGGGTCACGGGTTAGTAAGAAACATTGCTGTCACACACATTTCACTTCCTTGTCCCCTCAGAGAGGGAAGCAGGGCCAGAGGAGAGAAGAAGATTGTGCCTGTTATGGCCACAACTTCTTTCTTTTTCAGAGGCAGCTCAATACAAGAGACTGATTCAGGAGAATTGGATTTACAAAGCAAAGAGTGCAAAATAAAAACTACTGTGCTCTGAGATATTATTTCTGTAAAAAGCAAAAGTATTCTCTGCAATTTATTTTACCTAGACAGAAGCAGTTTTTCAGTGAGCTCTTGTACTACGTACTGTCAGCATCCATCAATAAGATTAAAAAGAACAACACTCAAGTTCTGTGGCCAGTATTCCCATAAAACCTCGTGTGGAAAAAGCACAATTAACCCGTTCTAAATACACAAATCCTGTTTGCAAGGTACTCTGTGCCAGGATTAACGTTTCTATTCAAGTGGCATTTATAACCAGCAGGCGTAGGATTCCTCAGGGTAAAGAAAAAAGATCAACTTTGTGTTCAATTACTGAAGGTCACAAAAAATTACACAACTGTAAAGTGCTTTTAATGCCTGAAAAAGCTTCAGAGAAAAACAATGCTATTGTATTGTGACAACTCATGCCACTGTTCAGTTCTGTTCCTGCTATATAGCTTACTACATAGCTTCTCCTTCATTTTATTTATTTTTAATTAAAGTCACAGAACTTTGTTCCAAACTTGCTGTCTCAGCACTCTTTTTCATAACTGCAAGCAAAGAGCTGGAGGCCAACAGGAACAAAAGAATTTAACACCAACCAAAGCAACTTACCTACTAGGTCAGGAACAAAGTAGGAGGAGGAAACAAATGCTGCAAACCGCATACATACAATAAAAGATGGCAGTAAAACAATCTAATTTAAATACTTTGTGCGTTTTACAAGACTTTTTCCTTATTAACAATATGCATGACAAAGCTGCCTTAAAGTAAGAAATGTGAAAAAAAGCACAACTTTTAAAGCTGCTTCACATATAAAATAAAGCACTCATACAAAAAACATCCTGTACTACAAACTCCTCCCTCACACCTCAAGAATGTGACTTCAAAAGGAAGAATACATTGGCAACCTGAGAACATCCTCACCCAGCCAGCCCTATGGTATCCAACAGGGAGCCAACACTGAGCTCACACCATTGCCCAGAATACAAGTGTAGAAAGTAGCTGTAGCTTTGCCAGTCTGCAACTTACAGTCCTGACTGTTAACAGAGCAAACAACTCTGGTATGAACCTCCTGGTTTAGGTTGCCATGCCACAGAACAGCAACTCCTGTGTCTGAGTCCCCAGTACTAGATCAAGAATGCAATGCCTGCCAAGCACACAGGCAAAATGGCTACAAGTTCGCTCCAAAATGTTTCAAAGAACAGATTGATTTGCACTCTGTGCTAGTACAACCACTACACAATTTACACTTGTCAAAGACCAGAGACAAAGCATATGCTTATACCTATTAAGATCAGAACTGCTCTGCTAGGTGGTCTGATAAGGACAAGAACTAGAAAGTATTGTTATTAAAAACTACAAAGGTGTAAAGGGCAAAAAGTTTATAGGAGAAACAGAGGTAGAAGGCAGTGAGAGTGATCGGCAACTACACCTGAAAAAAATTCCTCAAATTATACCTTTACTTTTACATGGAACTAACCATCTTCCCAATCTAAAAGATGCTATCACACATACTACCACTTGTTATGAAATCATCCCTTGCAATATCAAGTAACCTCCAGAAAACCCATGCTACAAATTAATATAGGTACTTATAATATGCCACATTAAGGAGTTTTTTCCTCCTCCATCCCCAGCTTCATCAGTTTTCTTCCCAGAATATCAGCTAAAGCAGCAGAAATACTTAGTAAGCACCAGTCATTCCACAGGACGCAAAGTACATGTAAGTTTAAGATGTGAAAATATGAACATTACCAATGGTAAGTAAAAACACAACCATTGCTTCATATATGACAATGAAATTGATTTATTTAGCAGAGCTTCTTAAATGTTTCTTCTCTTTTGTCCATCAGATAGGGAAAATCTCACTAGAATGGTTCTGTTTTCTGAGGTCTGAGGCCTGTTACAGGGTTACCAACAAGTGTCAGGCATAAGATCTTTTTTGCATGTCACGCACACAAATCACAGGATTATACTTTCTCAAAATGAAACCTGATTTTAGTGAAGCAACTAGCTGTACACAAAATATATCTGTCTTTCAAAGGCATTCTCCTCCAACTGCTTGGAACATACACTTCTCTCTAACTCAGATAATGATTTCACTTTTTTTTAAATTCAAGTTTACAATTTTTTTTCAGTACATTAGTACATAGAGCATGTGTAACCTGATAGGAAAAACAAACATTCATATCTTAATAAGCCCCTAATATACTGGTCACTCCCTCAGCCTGGAATCGATTATTCTGAGAAACTACTAGTAAAGGTGTCCAATCTTTTACTGCTCCTGAGGCACGCAGTTTGACCACTCTCAGAAATAAGATATTGGGATACATGGACCTTTGGTCTGTTCCAGTATGGTTCTTATACAGTAATCCCATAGTGAGGTAATGAACTGACAGCCAGATCCAGCCAACAACTAATGTCACTGCTTAGTTGAGAATCTACCAAGATCCAGGGGTATGACACACAGGAGGTGGTAAGGACAAAACATCAATGCCATTGCAGGTGGGGTTGAGATTGGGAGCTCTTAGATAATCAACATCCCCATTAGACAGTCTGTTCTGAAATTCTCCAGTGCTTTAATTGCAACTCTAATAAAGGGAAAGCAAAAAAGAGGGGCCAACTGTTTACAAATGCGCTACACTCAGCAATGATGACAGCTGTCAGACAGGGGAGAGGGGTGAAAATAAAGCAGCTGGGGAGGGGAAGAGAGCTCTCCAGCACTTACAGTTAGTAGAATTCACTTATTTCCTGCTTGTGAATTGCTCTGCAAAAATAGGAAAGCAGCCTGGAAGCAAAGCACCCGAACAGCAAAGTTCCTCAGTCAGGGAAGCACTTGGCAACCAACACAAGCTATTGTAAAAATTTGCTATTGAAATACATGTTTGCGTATCTTCACATCCAGATTCTGAAAATAAGCAAGGAAACTATGATTTCCTTAAACAACCTTAAAAGGACAATAAATTAAAGATGAAAGTTTAGTGTTATATGATTTGTGTGCTTTGAAACTGCAAATTCATACATTTACTAAGGCATAAACGAGATTTATAGTAGGAGTAGAGCAAATTACTTTCACACCTCTGTAACTCATCAGGTTAAAGAGCATACAACTCCCAGCCAAAGGCTTCTAATGTGATCTGTTTCAGAGAAAAGAGGTGAAACTGTTTGCTTTCCTTGTAATTGCTATTTACAATGTGTTCAGTTGCCCGAGAAAAAAAGACAATTACCAGAAAGGTTCTAAATACACTTTTAAACACTGTAGACCTAAAAGCTCAGACAACAAACTGAATTGTGATTATTGTACACGTGTCCAAATCTATGGCCAAGTAACTAAACTGTGTTACAATCAACTGCTCCTCATGATTTTTGATGCATCACTGCTGCTGAGATGGGACAAATCACTCAGTGGCAGCGATGGTTTCCTATTGTAGGCAAGATGCCCCAATATGCATTAAAAAATCCCACAAAACCACCAAACATTTGAATTAAGCTTTTCCTCAGTGAAGTTTGAACATGTTTGCATATTACTGACAAAGCAAAACACAAAATATTTAAGAATGACATTGCCTAGGCCTTCAATATACTCTAGTGCCTAGTATGCTCTAGAAATGTTGCTGCCATGGTGAAAGTAGGGAGCAAGGGGAAAAGAAGAAATTTGGGTGTTTACCCTGGCATTCTCACAGCCCTTTCTCTTGCCTCCCACCATCCATCAAGGTTAATTGTAAAAAGTGATACATGCACTGAGTGTGCAGAAATCCAGCTTTATTGTAGGATAAGCAGGGCACTAAATGCAGATAGAGGTGGTGTTGTTTGTTGTTTTTTTTTAAAATAAGGAGCTAGATTTTTAATCTATTTTTAAAGAAGTCCAAGTATAAATGGTTCCCTGTAAAATTTTCCTTTCAACTTGTCTGAGAAGAGAATGTATCATTTGAGGATGCAAGCTCTAAGCCTCCACATACTGCAGCACACTTCAGGTTTACCTGCTTGACAGTACAGCTGTCTTGGCTTAAGAGACCCTGAAAACATAATCTGTCTTATTTTTCTATGAGTCACTGCTAGATGCCACCACTCAGTACTTAACAGTCTACTTTTGGCAAGTATATGCAAATAGGACTATTAGAACTGGCACCATGGGCAAAAGAAAGTGCTGATACCAAGAAATTGCAGATCTTAGGGCCCAGAAGACAGCAGAAAGTTCTGGCACTTCTGCAGAACTGCAAACAACCCCTGTACTTTAGAATCATTAAAGGAGATATTTTATCTACTTCAAATTGCATTCTCTGCAATCAGATGCTTGTTTAACAGCCTTGGCGATAGAAAATGAACTAGGAGCACCAGCTCCGATATACGCAGGCAGGCCACAAGCAATCAAGCTGGCAACATATTTTATTACCCACATATATGTGTGTATATCTATATGGCAATAAAAATCTATATATATTAGGGAGGGTGGCTGCACGTGTGTGTGTGCATATTTTATATATATATATATATGGCAAGGTGGAATACATCCACTCCCACTAACAACCACCTGTGTCAGTCAGAAAACTGGCTTACCTGTTCTTCATCAGACCCGGACCAAACTCTCCTCACAGGCATACAGACTCTACATTTCAACTGACCTTTTCTAACACCAAACTCTGCATTAGCTGAGTAGATGTGGCTGGTAGTGAACAACTCCTTTTTACTGCTTATCTGCTGTACAGTGCATATGTGCTATATATACCACAGCTGAGGGGGGAGGGAAGAGTAAAACCCAAGCCAGGAAATCGAGCACGACCCTTCCCCTTTAGCACCTCACCTCTGAGTGTGCTCTTCAAGGCCAAGATGTATGATGGTTGAGGGGAAACCATAACAATGAGCCTGCTTTGCTCTTTATAAAACACATTTCAGAGTAACTCCTAATTTTTGTTTGGTTGGTTTTCCTGGTTATTCTGAATCAGACTTTTTCCATGAATACTGCAACTGCTTAAAAGTAATCCCAAGCAAAACAGCCTTTCATTAGTTTCTTCTTGGAGTTTTGGTTAGTTTTCCTTTCACCTGACCTCAGGAGACCTTTTCAGGCCTACACACACACAGACATAAGACAGCTTCTGAGGAAACTTTGTAGTCCAACACCAAGACTAATAAAAGCACTATTCATGTAACTAATACACGGAGCTTTTACTGATGAGTCAACCTACCCAGTAATACCAGAGAGACAGCTTTTGTAAAGTTATACAACTCAGCACTAAGTAAAATTACTATGTACATACTCTAATGCCCAGGTACAAGTCAGAGCAACCAGAGCTAACCATAAAAAGCAATATGCAAGAGCAAATTTGGGGCTAAGGAGTTGCCAAAGACTTTACGCGCTAGGTGTAGCTTATAATCTATCTTTGACTTTACCCATTTTTCATGTTGGCAGCAAAACCACCGCCCGTCACGCCAATAAAGCATTCTACTTGCTGAACTTTGCATCTTTATCAGAGCTGTGCAAACACTTACTCAGCTTTATTTTTATTAATTTTTTTTTTTTTTTGCCCGATTAATCCGATGCGTTTAGAAAGTCTCATCATGCCGAATAACCATTCTGAAGGGGGTGAAAGATGCGACAGGAAGGTTTTCCTGTGCTACAGCATCTCTTGGAAGCTGAGCGCGTTACTGAGGGAAGGGGAAAGCCGAGTTGAATTTTACAGCTGCAAGTGGAAAAACGGCCTTTTCCACTTGCTAGGGAGTGAGACATCGGACAGCCAGGGTAGCCAGCAGGAAACAAGGCAGGGCACCCCTGAGAAACAGAGCTGGGAAATGAGGGTACCAGGAAACGAAATCCACGGCAGCGGTAAATGGCATCACAGCGGCAGAACTCAGCGCAGCATCCTCCCCAGGCTGCCGCGCTCCCCAGGAACGAGGGGACGGCGCCGCGGCGGGACGGGCACCCCGCGGCCCGGTGCGGCGGGGGCGGACGCGGCTCCGGCCGCCTCCCGCGGGGCCCCCCGGCGCCCCGAAGGAAGAGGAAGCGCCGTCCGGCCCGCAGGAAGCACCGCTGCCCTGGCCCGCCGCCCCACCGGCCTGCCCGGCCCGGCCCGGCCCGGCGGCAGCTCCCCCGGGCGCTGCGCTGCGCTGCGACAGGTGGCGGCGGCGAGAGGCCGCCCGGCGCCCCGGGCCCGGCGGGCAGGCGCTGCGGTGCCCGCCCGCCGCGGCAGGTTCCTCCGCGCCCCGCGGGCCACCGGGGCGAGGGAGCGAGCTTCCCACTCCCGGTGCCCAGCGACCCCGGCCGCCCCTTACCTTGTTGAGGTGGGGGTCCCGGAGCACCTCGTAGCCCCTCTTCATGGTGACCTGCAGGGGCCGGCCGGCGCCCCGGCTCTCGCCTGTCTTCCCGGCTTGCATGGCGCGGCGCGGCTCTCCCTGCTGTCAGGGCGCTACGGGAGCGGAGGCGAAGCGGCAGCGGCTCCTCCTGCTGAGGTGACCGCCCGGCGGGGTGGGATGATCCTGCCGGGAGGGAGGGAGGGAGGGAGGGGGCAGAGCCGGGCAAGGCGCCGCCGCCCCCGGGGGGGTCACCGGGCGCCGCTGAGTCACCGGCAGCTCCGCGCCCGGGCGTGCGCCCAGGTGCGAGCGGGGCTGCGGGGCTGCGGCTCGCCCGGCTGCCCTGCCTTTCACCGCTTCTGAGAGCCCCTCTGGAGCGCTCCGGGCCCGTTAGGGCAGTCCGTCATCACCTGCTGAGGGGATAATCGCACCTGTGGGTCTCCCCCCCTTCAGCCCGGGTGTTGTCAGACGGGAGCCGGCGCGGGGAACGCAGCCGCTTCAGGCTGACAAGCGTCAGGGTGTGATGGAGCTGCCGGCGCTGGGCTGGGACCCCGGGGCCTCGGCCGCGCGCTCCGGGAACAGCCAAGTTTCACTTTCCCTCTGCTCTTGAGTGACGGTGAAATCCAAGCTTCCCCGGAGGGGCTGGGCCGCATAGCTCGGTACAGCCGGCAGCAGCACGTGTTGGGCGCCTGTAGCTGCGGGTCCCGCCTCAGCTGTGCCCCTCGGGCGCCGGGGCAGAGCGGGTGTGCAGCGCGTCCCTGCCCCTCGCCCCGGCCTGGGCCTGCAGTACCTTCTGAAATCCGCAGCACGCAGCCCCTCGTGTGCTGTACGGCTGTGCCTTCGTTCCTTTAACCCCACGCAGGTAAACAGAAGTGATTTCCATGTGGACACTCTTTAAGTCCTGCTAGAGAAACTGCTTGAAACGCGTGGCTAGAAAAACGCTGCAGGGTAGAGGGGTTTGCTGTCTGCTGTCAAGCAGCAACAAACAGACCCAATTTTTGCAGATCTTCTGAACCTCTCTCTTCACGTTTGATCTGTAAGCCTTCTATACATTCTGCTGCCTCGTACTTCATTTTGTTTGTTTGTTTGTCTTAAATGGCTCCCACAGGATCTGCCCTTTTCTGAGTTTCCTGTTAAGTAGCTAAAAAAAGTTCATTTGGGGTTAATTAACAAAGGAAAGTTGGAGGTGTTCCAAGTCTGTATTTCTGGAACCTTGATTTGCAAATCAGCAGAAAATTTAGTAAATAAGCTTCTCCCTTGCTCTGCCATCTCAGAAGGTATTATAGAAAGCAGTATTAATAAAAGTTTTGAACAAACTTTAAACCTTGACTTTAAAAATTAGTCTTCGTGACTAATTATCCAGCCTTCCTTTTTTTTTTTTCTAGATAGCTGAATATGTACCTACCCAAGTCCTGAACAGTATCTGTGGGGAGTATCAGGTAGCATCTTGGGTCTGTCTTAGTCATGTTAAAAATAAAAAGCAACACAGAAACATATTTTTTCCCTTTCTTTGTGGGTACAGTGGAACCCTTCTGACAGAATGCTAACCTAAATCTAACATTTTGTCCAAGGGTGAGCAGTGTGTAGTGATGTAATTTTTATCTTCATGTTGCAACACTGTCTATAAAAAAACCTCTTTGATTTATGCCAAAAGTCACTGCAACCACTCAAGTACCCGTCTGAGGTCTGACCACAGCTTAGGATTTGTCCTGACTCACCTCATGCCAGTTATACAAGGTATGAAATGAAACAGCAAATTCAAGTGAAGTTTGAGTAAATTTTATTTTTTCTTTATGTAATCAGACTTCAGAAACCAGTTACTACTGTGTTTTAAGTAAAAATTCACTACTCCCCATCTTCCTTAAAATAGATGTCATTTCTGTTTGTTATATTCAAGCACTGACAAAAACAAAATTATAATATAAATATAATTTTCTGTTAGGATAAATGTGTCCCCAAATTCTAAGGAAGGCAACAGACCTTTCAGTTAAAAGTAAGCCCAAAGAAACAACAAAAAAAATTATGTCTGCTGTCACCTGTAGAAATCCACTTGGGGCCTGGAACATTTTAGCACTTAACAGGATTAGTAGGGATTTCTCTGTCTGAGTCTGCTGCTAGTGATGGCTTTCCTTGCTGGTGTTGATAACCTGCAGGTTTTTTTGTGCGTTGGTATTGCTGTTGCAGAGCATCTTTGAGCAAGAGGAATTTCAGAGTCAGTCTTCCAGGACCTCACAATATTTGAACCACAAACACACTTCAAAATGGGCCAAAGGAGTGTTCAGCAGTTACATCTGCAGTCCAAGGTGGTTATTCCTAAAGAGGATTGCATTGCACTAATAGAAGCTGTGTTGCAAGAGTATAAATAAAGCCTTTGTAATTGACCGGATTACTTTGTTATAGCTGTGTACGTGATACAGGTATTTCTGCAAATGTTAGCCCACATTCAGATAAATCAGTAGTGAGCATAGTACATGATCAAGGTGTTTCTGACAGAAAATCCAGTGGCTTTGCCCTTCTGGCAGACACGTAATTCTGTTTCTTAATTGGTTTCTGTATGGAACACTTCTAAGACTCCTTACTCATGATTCTTCATAAGAACCTATACTTATCATTTCCTCCCACCCCTATATTCTATAGTTTAATGGCTTAGTATGAAACTTGCTGGTAACTTCTTGTCTCTCTCAGGTCTCCCCAGATGTACTTTGGATGTATGAAAATATTTTAAATATATATATATAAGAAAAAAATACTAGAAGGAACATTGGTCATCTGGTGCACCTTTGTGTCTCAACCTAGTGTTAAAAAGCTCCAATAAATGAGACTTCACAATCTGCTTTGGTAAGCAGACAGAGAAGCCTTGAAAAGAAAATACTCCCTTCTTGCTGAAGTAGTTAATTAAGATGACTGACTCAGTTTAAATATTTAAGAATGGAACTTGGGAAATGTCCTTGTGCCAAGCTATGACTGACCAGAGGACCTGGACCCCTCAAGCCGTTGTTTGAACCACTGTTGAATCTTGAATCTCCATATGGAAATCCTGTGGCACTGGGGAGGGGTTTGCTTCCATGGATACTGGTTTGGAATAAGAGAAAGGGAACTCCTACGTCCTGATGAAAACTCCTTATTAACTACTTTTTTAGATCACTTGTTTTTCATGTCTGAGTTACCCTACAAAGATCTGTAGTCGATCTATTACCAACTGATGGCAACTGTTGGGTGCTCGCTGTGGATCATGGTACTTCAGCCAAGGCCTTGGCCAGCCCTGAATCAACTGAGAGCTTTACTTCACATGTTTTACCAGTGGCAAATCCCTTGATACTTCTCAGCACAGTGTTTGCTTTTTCTGCAATAGTGCCACACCATTAACTCATGCTGGGGTTGGGATCTGATATAACCCCGTGTCCTTTCCTGCGGGGGATGCAGGCTGAGTGAGTTGGCAATATCAAGTCAAATTTGGCAGACACACAAGATTAGCTTTAAAAAAAAAGTGAATTGTTTAATGGTTTAAAAATAGAACTGAAGCATATTTGAAGTCTCTTTTATGTAAATATTTTACAGTAGCATTAGCAATCCTGACTTGTGCTTGGTAATTTGAAAATTAAGTTAATTTTTTAATCATTGGGAGGCATGGTTTTAGTGAGTTAAGCTGAAGGAGAAGCAAAACTTAAACAGCATAAGCAGTCCAAGGTTACTTTTTAATTTGGATTTTTTTTTATTATCTGAAAGTGTTATTTGTAACACAAAGGTGGATTTAAAAAAAAAAAAAAATTGACTTTAAACAAGACAATGCAATCCCGAGGTTAAGAGGGGAATCTAATGGCAGTTTCGAAATGCCCAAAGTGCCAGCACTCCAAGGTCACCACCAGACCTGCCTGTCCCACTTTGCCCGTGGGCCAGGGCCCCGTCTCAGTCCCAGTGTCTGGCCATGGGCCCCGCTAGCCTGGACCCTGACCATCCACGGGCTACCTTCCCAGCCTGGCCTCAGCCAACCTTATCACCGTGGACTCACGCAGCAATCACAGGGCTGTGTCTGACCCCAGTTACCCTCAGCAGGCTTGACCCTGCTTCGTGTTCCCAGCTCCACCTCAGACCAGCCTCAGCACCACAGCAGATGCCTGGACAGGGAGCAGCAGCCCCCAGCCTGTCATCCTCCTTTACTGGTGCTGGTGGGACAAGCCCTGGCTGGTGAGACCCTGCCGTGCTGGCCCAGGTGGTGAGCCTGCAGCCCCCGGCTGTCACTGCCCCCTGGCATGGCAGACACTTGCTGAGAAGGCAGAGCCAGGTTCTTGCCACAGAGAAGGACCTCAGTGCCAAGAGGCGGCAGGAGCAAGGTGCACCTGGAGAATGTCCAGTCAGGCTTACACAGGACCATTTCCACCAGAAGGGTGGTGAGCACCAGAGCAGGCTGCCTAGAGAGGCTGAGGAGGTTCATGCCTGGAGGTTTTAAAAACTTGACAAGGCCCTGAGCCACCCAGTCTGGCTTCAAAGTTGGGCTTGTTTTGAGCAGGAGGTTAGTCTGGATAAACTTCAAACGTTCTTTCCAACCTGGACTGTTACATGATTCTTTGGGTAGCACACTGCTGAGAATGACAAATTCAAGCATTTCTACAGGAATTTAATCGCAGCCACAAAAGGCTGTTCCTCCCTGTGAATTCACCAACTTTCTGTGATCTTGCTCCTCTTTTTCTTTTTTTCTACTTAGGCATGTATCTCTTTGGCCAGCAGGATTTTTACCCAAAACTGTCGTTTTACCCTTCACGCTGTACCCCTTTCTTGCAAGGGTTTTATCCTTAATGCCTTAAATCTAATTAAGCTGTTTATCTTCAACAACCGGTAGTAAATATCTTAAGACTCCACAGTTTTGGAATCTGACACTGGATCAACAGAAAAACTATAATTATTTTGGTATAGCATATACATAAAATGTGTAAAAATTTAATAAAACAGTAAAAGTACCTCTGGCCATTTTTATTAGTTGGCATTACATAGTCCAAGCACTGCAGGAAAAAAGCCATACTGGCTAACACATCTTGCTGAATGTGTTGAAGCACTGTGGGAGGATATCCACCCATACAGGGTGTCATCAGCAACTTCCATCAGCTCTCAAGACAGCTGTGAGTTAAGGGAGACACACAGAAGTAGTTGCATGCCTATGTAGGCATTAATTTGTAATGCACAGTATGCCTGGGATAGAATGAGAATTTAATTTTCCCACATCCCAGTGTTACTGTTCTGACTTGCAGACCATGTCTTTATAGTAAATCTAGCACAGGGCAAATAACATATATATATGTGACAGTGCAGCACGTTGTCAGAACGTATTCTGACCCTGTTTATGATTCAGGGAAATTAAATAATGCTCAAAGTAAGCATTCAAATTTTTTTCAGTATTTGCCCAAATACTGCAGAGTTTCCTAGGAATTTTGCCATTTCTAAAAAAAAAAGTTAAATAAATATATAAATTCAAGCTGTAGAAGCCTAGCAATTCACTGCTTTAGTTGTCACTTAATCATACAAGAACCAGTCTAATGTGAATAGTAATATATTTGCACAGGTGATCTAAAATGCTTCTATTTTGCATATTCTGACACTCTGTAGTGACTTAAATGACCAACATAATGGCACGGAAAATCACATTTGTTCTCTTCAAACTGTACAAAATGCTTGAAGAGTTCAATCTTCCTTGAAATATCCTTTTTAAATTAATTTCCTAAATTGGCTAGTAATGAGGAATGTAAAATATTTCTAGATGCCCAAGGCTATTTATCTGAAAGAGATGAAATTTTGTTAGTGCTGTATCTTCATCACAAATAAAAGCAAATCCATTCATTTAACATAGTTTTAGAAATGTACATGTGCACACATATTTACATTTTAGATATTTTAGGGATAATATGTGGAAGAAAGTTTCAGATTACTAGAATTAAAATATTTTAGGCTGTTTGGTTAAGTGTCCCAGAACAAATTTCTCTTGGCTTCATTTTAGTAGTGCTAACAATGAATTTGGAGCTGAAGATTGTTCAATGCCAAAATTAAATTACTGGGACTTTATGACATGATTTGTATCTTAATACTTGGAGTTCACTGTCTTGCTAGGAATAATAGGATTTGGGGAAAGGCCCCAAACAGCATTTTTACCTAAATTACTGTATTAGATGTATGTTCCAGCAATAAGAGTGGTAACTCTGCGAGACTCTTTCAATTGTTTACAAAAACAGGGTGAATTCTTTCAGCCCTGCCAATTAGGCATAATTCCAGACAACTTCCAACACCTTTAGGATAATTTTGGAATAGTATTAGCAAGTGCATCTCCATTGTTTGCTTCCATGGTTATGTCTGGCACAGTAATTTTAATGGTTTAGCATAACTGACAAAGCATCCTCTTTTAACTAATTCCTCTCCTATACGAGGACAGATGATCTGGGGAGCCTCTGAAGGGCTTTTTCTTTTCCATGTGCTAATTGCTATAAATATTTTGGAGTTGTCCCACAAACTCCATTTTGTTTTCCAAATCATTAGCAATGTTAAAAACAAACAAACTTCTGACAAAAATGTTGGCAGGAGCTCCAACACAATTCCATCAGAAGCCCTTCCTTATGCAGAGGCAGCTGTGTGGGGTCCGTTGCATGCATTTCACTTGCCAAAGCCCAGAAGGTTTAGTGCATGAGATTCCAGCCATGCTTAGGTTTTTTTATGTACAAATCATTTAGACAAGACCAATTAAAAGTTTAAATCGGCTAAATCTGCAGGGAAGAGGAATCAGAAGTTTTTGAGATAATTAATTGCTACCACTATGCTTTAACTGAAGTCTGTAGTTGAGGTACAAGGAACCAATGCTGGCTATGATGCCTGGTTTGTAAATATCTGTAAGAGGCCTGAACAGCTTCAACGTGAGGGCAAAACACAAGGGAAAAAATAACATCGTTTATTATTTTACCAAGTTTAGCACCTAAAAGAGTACACTTGACTGAGAACTTCTGAGGAACTCCCCAGAGATTATTTTCAGGTCACACATCACTAGAGGTAAAGAAGAGCGTTTCTCTCCAACCACTTTTGAGGTCATTTGCAACCTTGTCATGAATGTCCCATGAAGTTACTCACTGGTAGATCTGTTTACCTTGTCATCTGTAGAGCCGTTCTATTCAGCTCTATAAAGGCCCTCAGAGGTCTGGATATTACAGCTTTTATGGAGTGGTTATGCATACCCTGAAGTCTTAAGATGAAGCTAACAAGTGTACAGCAAAGATAACAAAGCTGCATTTCTACGCAGGTAACAGTAACTTGCCAAACCACAAATCCAGAAGGATTCTGTGTTTCTATGACAATCTTTTGATGATAAATTAACCTGGTCACTTTGATTTTTGACAAGTTTTTCCAAATAGTACTATGTTCTTTTACAATATTAAGATTATTACTTCTGAAACTTAATTTCTAAAAATATTATTTTCAATCATGCCAAAGAAAGGAAATAACAATGTTTTAGCTGCAGATTTTCTGATTTGAAGTGGTCATGCACAAGATAATTCACCAGTGCTGTGTATTTTCAGTTGCAGGACAATGATGACAGGGTTTCAGAAATAATGTGGTGTTGTTGCCTCTGCATAGCAATTAGTTAGTGGCCTAGTTCAGATGAGAGTTTCAGTGTTTTATAAAATGTCCAAAGAATAGCTGTCCCAGTTAACACAATTAACTACAAGGGACAGTTGAAGGGCACAGTTAATTCATTTCAGGAAATGTTACTAAAAAAATAACTTCGGACAATAAACAAGCTCAAGGGAGAAATATGAGTAAATGGAAAATTCTAGGTAGAGTTAATGGAGTGGACAGATGAAAACCATGCTATAGAGCACTAGATATCTTACCTGGAAAACAATCAGATGTTTTCTTGCTTATGCTTGTGAGCTGTTTTATTGATTTTTACTTGTAAGAAGCAAGAAGAGACTTCCCAAAGAAAAGCATTACTCAAAATTTGTTTAGGAGTATTTCTGTAAAATATTTTTTAAAAATTTTAAATCCCTAAAATGGTTTCACCTTATCGGGAGAGTATGTCTAAATCAAGCTACATACCACTACTTGGTTTTCTATCCTACCATTACTACTTGTAGAGTCCTCCTAACTGTTAAGAATAGTCCACACCACAGATTTCACATATGCCATTACCTAAAATCTCTGCACCTCCATTAAAAACGTAATGTTATTTATTTTCAGCAAATCCCACCTGTACAGCCCATGCAGTCTGTGCTGCAACATGCCTCAAAAGGAAGGCATGGCCAGGAGAAAGAAGTACTGCTGAGTACCTTTAAGAGTACCCTTTAAGATCCCATACCACGCTATGCCAACCTTAAACAATCTTACTACCTTTCCTCTGTCACTTGGTGCTGCCAGAATGGGAGCACAGGAAACTTCTTTTCATGGTTAACTGCTGGGTTCAGCCTAGGTGGGACTGTAATAGAAGGTCTACAGCCACAGAACCACAGCATTCAGGAACACTTGTAATTAGCCTTGCATAGATGTAGGGCTCAGTGTGACGGAGTTGTATGACCAATACTAACCACAGGAATCAGTATCCAAATTATTCTATGGGCAGTAAAATCTTACATGCGGTTTGTCTAATGTACAAGCGTAAATTATGAGACCTGTCATCCTCAGTCTGACTAAAAGGCCATAATCCGTCACCATATCCTGTTTCTAAGAGCAGCAGGTAGTGGTTTCTTTGGGAAGGAGCATAAGAAACATAGCATTCCTTGGCATTCCCTCTCAGTTCATGGCAATAACTTGCAGGGACTCCCTGAGCCAGAGTTAACACACACACCACCACATTTAATAGGCATGGATTCTGTCTGATTCTGTTTTGAACCCTTATGCTTTGCTTTATACTGTATCCTGGTCAGATGTGTTTCTTAATTAACTATATATTGTTTCAAAATGTATGGTTGTGTGTGCTCCCAGCTCTTGTCTGATGTTGGATGACCTCTACTTTTGTAGTGTGAGAAATGGTAAATAATTATTATCTGTCTACACTCTTCACAACAACCAAAACAGAACCACGTTTTTCTCCCACTGCAGTAGTTTCTTTTCCAGACCGAAGAAGTCTTAGACTATTTAAATATTTATTTTGTACCTCAGCCCATCCTCTGTACTTCTTCTATTTTTTCTTAAAACTCTTTAGAGTTGAGATGACCACTAATGCAGACAGTACCCAAGATGCAAGTGTACAACATATGACTTTATACAACATCATGGGCATAGTCTGCCTTTTGTTTTAAGTTTCTGTGTACAAATAGTTTTGGAAATTGTATTCACTTTTTTTACTGCCTCTAAAATTCGGTGTCAGTTTTCAGAGAATTACCTACAATGACTCAGTGGCCTCTTTACTAAGAGGTCTTAAGTAAATTAGAGTGATCCACTGTGTGTGTGTAATATTTGGATTAAATATAATGAGCAGTTTCATTACCCTCTCACTTGGTATTGCAAAGACTTTTGAAACTGCATCTCACTCCACCTCCCTCCTGCAGCTGTGAGTGTACAGCCAGACTTTCTTTTGCCAAGGTCTCTGACATAAGGGCATAGTTTTGTGAGTCAGAAAAAAATACTTTCTCAAAACCCTGGTAGCATGCATCTTTTTTGTAGTTCTTGAAATGGGTCTCATGAACTTGCCCTGAGGGTCAACAAATGCTGCAGGTGATACTATCTGTGGTAACTGAACTATGAGTACAAGTAATATCCTTGTTCCCTACAAAGTGTGAGCTCCCCATTCTCTGAAAGCCAGAACCTGTCCTATTTCTGATGTCATAATCTTTGGTCAAACTACAAAACCTCTATTGCCACAACTGTGTTAATGGTTGATTGGCCAACACTAATCAGGATCGCAGGAGACAACTACAGTTTCCACATAGCTCTACTTTGGAGCACAGTGGCAACTTTGCCCCTCCATTAATCAGCTGCTCAGACACTTAATGAACCAACTAGTCTTCTAAAGTCAACGTAACAGTGATCCTACTGTATTATGCTAATTCTGTTGTATTACAAACACTGGCCTACAGAGGAGCAGTCATGAATTTATTGTGACTATCCAGCATGCCATGAAGAGATAACTAATTTTCAAGCCTCATATGTTGTGGTCTCACTAGGTAATCATAAATTTATAAGCAGGAATAGATCACAACTGTTTAATAGTTTGTGTCACTGAATCCTAGAATGGTTTGGGTTGGAAGGGGCCTTAAAAATCATCTAGTTCCAACTCTCCTGCATGGGCATGGTTCCCACCTCCCACTAGACCAGGTTGCTCAAAGCTCCATCATTGAGGTGGGAGGTGGCCCTACCCATGCAGGAGGCTTGGATCTAGATTATCTGCAAGGTCCCTTCCAACCCAAACCATTTTAGGATTCTATGATTCTATGACTATTCAGTTATTATCTAATTTTCTGTGGCATGTAGGACCCTGACCTAGAGCCAAGATGTGCTAGTGTATGCTAAAAGACATCGTTCCTGCCTCCCTGAGTTTTAAAACTGAGATCCTGATTCAGCAAACGTATGTGTGAGCATTGTATTTTTATATATGTGAGAGGTTCCCATTAAATGTCCAGTAGGAAAAATTTATAGAAAGACCACACCTGCTGAGCTTCAGCCTTCTGGCAAGTGCACTATAAAGGTCTAATGGGAATTCACAGAGAAGAAAGGTTGCCCGCATTTTAAAGGGGTGTGAACCTTCCAAGCTCTCAGGGTATGAACCTTCCAAGCTCTTAGTCTATTTGTGCAAGTTTATGTTTGGATAACCCAACAGCTATGCATATAAATTGTCAGGGAAAATTAATGAATGCTGCATGTGCATTATATCAAACGTCTTGGTGTCTCAACCAATATTTTCATATGCAGCAAAGTGTACATTCCTTACTGAGGGTTATATACAATTAGATATGTTTAAAGTTTAAAAAAAACACATTATTTGAATATATCTGAATGCAGAAACCAGTGATCCACGTTAATAACTGGGAAGCACTTCCTGTGTTTAGTCATAGATTGCTAAAGAAAGTAAAGGAGTTTGTAGTCAAGCAATCCTGAGATAGTTCATACTAGAATTTAATTTTGAAGTTTAAAAGTACTAAAACGGAAGTGCTATCTCAGCCATGGCCTCAGTTTCTAACTTATTTCCCTCAGCCACATTTTTTTTTTTCATGGAACGTCCTGTAATATATTTTTAAGAAGCTATGTCATGTTTTATATATGAAAAACACTATGAATAAAATATCCTTTATCTTGTCCATGGATTCCATGTTACAGCTGTAAATCTCACATTCCTTTTCTGTTATGTCTGATGACTGATAGAAATCTCTTCATACTGGCTTTGACATGTAAGGTATTGCTTATGTCCTAAAGTTGTTAGCAGTTGTCTTAATCAGACCTGAGCTCTACAGCTCTTGCTAGCCTTGTCTTGGCTCTCAGTCCTCCCTCTCCCTTCCCACCCCAAGCTCTATTATTTCATTTGGAGTTCAGGTACAGCATGTCTCATGGGTTTAGCTTCTGAATCCTCCTTTACACCTATAGGTGGCATTCATACCAATTTGTAGCATGACAAACCTTCCTTGTAGCTTTTAAAAGTTTGTTTGTTATCTCAAAATAATTTATTTCAAATGGCAATCCAGATTCCTAGGTGCCACAAATTTAATTCAAAATACATTATAAAGACCCTGCATTAAATGAAAATTTTAAATATCCCTTTATATCCACCTTTTTCCCTCCATCAGCTGAACTACCTATTGTAGCAGCATGCTCATTTCCAAGAGCAGTGATCCCACCTCCTGCAGAGGCTGCCTCACTACCAGCTCCCTCCTGCCATGTGCTGAGAGCTCAGGCCCTCATTCATCAAAGTCTTTAGAGACTTAGCTGCCAGACTAAGATCGGTCTCCAAGACTTTTCAGGATAAAGCTTTGCTCCAAGAAGGATCATTCATTTTTTGTTCCTGCCAGATGATGGGTCCTAAATAAAGGAGTTCGTCTGTGCTTCCTGGTTTGGTTGTCTGGCAGGAGAAAGACTATTACACCAGACTGGAGGACCCTAAAATTAGGTCACTTTACAATATCCCATCTGCTTTGCTCAGTAATTGGTTAAGATTCTGAGAAACTGTATATATATGTGTAGAAGTTAAATTAGTAAGAAAAAAAAATTAATAGATAAAATAATCTAACACATTTCAACTTTATTTTTGTTTCGTCAAGCAGTAATGAGCAGGGAATATGACCAGGCCCAGTATATTAAAAACATAGCTAATAAATGCTATATTATTTTTAATTAAGAACATAGTACGTGGACTGCACAATAAACAGCGAAAAAAATCAATTTGTGTATAAGGTTGCTAGTGTAACAATAAAATGTAAAGATTTTCTTGGAAGACAGTACAACTTTGGGTTAAGTCTTGCACAGCAACTTAATCTGTGAACTGACAGAAGAACAGCAAACCATTTCAAGTGTTTGGGGGGGTGTTCTTCAGGAAAGGGTTTCAGATGATCTGACTGGCACTCATATTTACAACACATTTTAGTGTAGAAGAGAGAAATTATTTTTAAATGTGGCCTTCTTTTTAAAAATAATATATAAGGGCCCCTCTTACATTATACATAGGGCTTGCCTTGCTTCAACCAACTGAAGTAAAGGCTTAAAGCCTGAGCCACTTCAGGCAAGCTGCAAAGAGGAGAAAGAGCCTCTTACCTGTGCTCCTTTCTCCTCTGGAGTCAGGATCTCTAGGTGCTTTCTTACATCGGACCAGACTAGCTCAGCTTTCACTCCAGCACCCATTGCAATACTGTAGGTGCTGTGACGAGAGAGAATTTTATTTTCCACAGCCATACCATCTTGTAAATTGTTGCTACAAGACAAAATACTGATGTCCTTTCTCAAGCCCCAAGAGAGGGAGTAAATTTTGTATCCTATTGATAACACCTCAAAGTGATCTGTTTTTGTAAGTATGCACTTATATATAATAAGTATGTGCTTAAATAAGGACGGACACAGAGCTGTGTGCAGTAGATGCACTGACTATAGTCACCAATCCATGGTTTGACATACAGTGGTGCTGCCCTGAATCATTCAATTCCATAGCACCTCTGCTGCTATAGCTGTTTAGGGAGGTGACACAGTAAAGTCAATCAGCTGCTCAGTTTGCTTAAAATTAATTATTTTCTGTTGGACTTATGCTAGCCAAAGTAATTATCTGCACTTCCTGTGACCCATGTAGAGCTTTATACCAGCATGTGGAAGTGATGTAAAAAGGCTGAGGGAGGAATGCCAGCAATAAAATAACTTTGGTAGGGGCACTGAAAACCTGCATGATATACTTGTCCCCGAGTTACCAGTGGAAACCTGCAAATTTGTTTTCAGTGTGAATGGAAAACAAATATTAAAAATACCCCTTTGAAGTAGAAGAGCTTTGTACTGCAGACTCTGAAAAGGACTTGACCTTCCGCCAGAGAACCTGCCTGGATCATACAGTTACTGACTGTCCCACTGTGTCTGAAAAGCCCTTGTTGTACAGCATGTTGCAAAGACATGTTCCTTAAGTCTGTGAAGTACTCATGTGAGGAAAGCCAGACAGGCAAGAGGAGCTGGAATGAAAAGCAAAAACATTCAACAAGCACTGAAGTTATTCAGGCATAACATGCTGTCTATGGTTTTGTTTCTTACAAAGTGACTTGGAAGTGGTTGCAAACATTATTAATTACTCTGCAGTGATGGCCCTTGTCCCCTAATGAAGTAATTTCCCAATACAATATTAAGAAGGCCTACGTTATTTGTGTCCAATAATAAATGAAGTGTGGTAATGGTGCACTTGCTATTTGTGTTGTAGATCTGCTGAGGTAGGGTAAAGCCAGTTGAGTATTTGTGGAAGCAGCTCTGAGAGCTGTGCAAAATTATTTTGGTGGGTTTTTTTTCCTTTTTTAAACTTCCAGCTTTGTACTAATATTTAAACACATTGACCCCTTTATCCTTTCAAACTTAAATCAAGTGGGACACCTCAGGGATGTAAAGTTTAGTTTTGGTTATCCAGTTGGAAAGTAGAGAGCCAGTGCATGGATTTTGTGTGGCAAGGTTTTGGTAGTAGGGGGAGCTACAGGGGTGGCTTTTATGAGAAGCTGCTAGAAGCTTCCTCCACATCCAACAGAGCCAATGCCAGCTGGGTCTGAGATGTGCCCGCTGCTGGCCAAGGCCAAGCACATCAGTGACAGTCTCAGCACCTCTGTGATAACATATTTAAGAAGGGGAACGGCAGCCAGAGAGGAGGAGTGAGAATATGTGAGAGAAACAACACTGCAGACACCAAGGTCAGAAAAGAAGGAGGGGAGGAGGTGCTCCACGTGCCAGAGCAGATTCCCCTGCAGCCCCTGGTGAAGACCATGGTGAGGGAAGAAGGGAGGGGTGGAGGGAAGGTGTTTTAAGGTTTCTTAATATTTTTCATAGTACTACTCTGAATTGATTGGCAATAAATTGCATTATTTTCCCTATGCGGAGTCTGTTTTGCCCATGACCGTAACAGCTGAGTCACCTCCCTGTCCTTACCTCCACCCATAAGTTCTTGTTGCATTTTCTCTCCCTCATCCCGCTGAGGAGAGGAGTAATAAAGCAGCTATGGTGGGCATCTGGCCTCCAGCCAGGGTCAGCCCACCACAGCCAGTAAGATGACATTTTGTGAGTGCAATTTTTTGGGCGCGTGACAGGAAAGCATTTGTAATGTTATCCTGATAAGCTGTAGAGATTTGAAATCCTATTGTAGTTTCTGTATCACTAGTTGTATTATTTGATTAAAGTCCAGCAGAGCATTAAGGATTACATTTGACTGAGGATGAATGATTTACAATTAGTTAGAAAAAATAAAGGCATTAAGGAATGTGCCAGGTTCATTTATTTGACAAATGAGTGTAAAGCTACTTACAAAAGCACTTCAGAATGTAGCAGCACCTGAATCATAATGTATTTGTAGAAGCAATGAAGAAAGTAATTGGTTGGAGAACTGTAAAAACAATGCCAGGAGGCATAGCTAGGATCTAGCTCACTAGAAGTGCAGGGGCTGACTTACACCACACTCCACAGTTGTGCTGGGTCCCTCCCATGAACCTGGTGGTGACAATCAGTAGTCCCAGGAATCTGCAGGTGGGAAGATGTAAGGCCATGCTATATTTGGGAGTTAGGGCATGGTCTCGTGGTATCCAGCCTGAGGTTTGTACAAGAGGATCATTGTCATTCATTTGTGTTCTAATAGCTGCTAAAATCCTCAACCATGTTTGGTGACTTTTGGGTGGAAAGGGCAAATCACATAAAATGCAGTCCCATGAAGAAAATATATGTTATGTAAAAGCCCTTCCTCATAACTTACTGGATAACTGGATAACTTAAACTTTAAACAGAATTCATTTCTTGAATAGCTGAAAAGGTGATTTTTAATTCTCAGAGCTTTTTAACAGTCTTTGCAACAGAAAAAAAAGGAGTCTAAAATTAACCACGAAGTGAGGTGCTGACTTTCTGAAGTGCAAGTAAAAAGTCATGCCATGAGTATTCATCCCATATTGACTACTGCATTCCTATATTACACAGGGATTGAATTCAGGAATTAATTGATGGTTTGAAACTGATGGGTTGCAAATGCCAAGCTTTTAGTATGTTCCAGTTTAATGTCAGTCATGCTACAGTAATGTTGACACCTTGCTTTTTAAAACACTAGACTTTCTTAATTTGTTTATTTTGGCAACTTTTGTTATTTCACAATACTGTAGGAAACACCTAGTGGTGACTGATTTCAGCCACTTGCTGTCTGTTTTAATTTGATAATGATATTGCTGTGTCAACAGGTTCGACAGCATAATGTGCAGCATTGCAAATGTAAAGAAACAAACTGTTCAAAAAAGTCTTATTATGCAGATTTATGTCTGTAGATAGTCATTAGCTTAGGTTGTTGTGTTCAAATGTTTTGAAGTGTTCATATATTCCATATCTATTACATACTTCACACAGAAGTTGTTTGTGTTCCAACCAATTCTGGCAGTCCTAAGCATTTTAGTTAAAATTCTAAACTGTGAAGAAAAGGTATTGCTAGGCTTCTGGCCACCCTAAACTGGGCAAGCAGGCAGATAATAACCCTTGTAGCTGATAAGATTGGATAATTTCTAGCTTCCATTAAGGACAATGTAGCTTTTTTGTTGACTTCTTCAGTATAGAGGCTGTTATTCCTCTACCTGGGATTTTTCCAAGTATCTTCTTAGTGAATGGGAAAGACATGCAGATTATGGGAAAGGCAGTATAAATGGAAAATATATCAACTCTTCAGCTCATCTCACAAATAAAAACCCCATGATTTTTCCACAGAAACTGCACAGGCAGTCTCTGCACTGCTGCTAGTCTCATTCAGTGCAGCACTCTGTGGCCACAGGATCTGAATCCCTGCTTCTCTCTGCAGACCGCAGGGCATGATGATGGTATTTGTGATGGCTCCCTGAAGAAGGCAGCACTTCCCACTGCAGGCCTTGGCTCTGCTGCGAGCTGCGTTTCCCACAGGAGCAGAAACGTCTCGTTAAAAAAAGCAGTGTCCAGCTAAGAACTTACCTAGTGACTGGCCAGGTAGCTTCTGTGCTGAGAGATGCATTTTTTAATTTCCCCCCTCCCCCCGCCTGAGTCTTTGCTTTATAGTTGTTACTGTTAGAAAAGATAACATGATAGAAGAGTTCAGCTAATCAAAGACTCATCATTAAAAGCAGATGTGAATTGAGGAACATCAAGATCTTAACCTGCCATCTGACACCTTCATCCTAAACTAGCAGAAGCTCTCAATTACATGAGAAAAGGGCACAAACTGTTTCCTGAGCTATCCCAGAGCTACACCTCTCTGTCCCTGGGGGTGACCAGGGGAAGTCTGGGAGGATGCAATGAACCATTCTTCTGCTTGAGTCTTCTAAATCAGACCTACAGATTTGGGTGCTCCTAAAATGCAATTGGAAACACTATTTTGAATTGTGCTAGTAGTCCCCATCCACTTAATACCCTGGTGGTTACAGCAGTTACTAAGTAATTGGGAGCCTTGGGCTCACCTCCCTTCTCAGCCTGTTGTGGCTTGATGGCTTCATAGTGTCTTTCACATCACCAATGTCTCAAAAGAGTGCTTGGCAAGCTGGGCTGAAGCTACTGAAACTGTGCTGCAAATGGGGCCAGGGAAGGCAGAGAGAACTTTTGTGTTCCTTCAAGGTCAGGTACCACAGAAGAGGGCTCAAGTGGACCTCAAGTGGACAGGGTTCTTCTATCTACAGCTTGACCTAAATTCACTCCAAAAATTAGGTGAGCTCACTAGGTTATTCTAAGTTGGAGTGGAATTGCATGAGAAGCAAATCTTTCAGTTCAAGACTCTGGACTCTAACACATAGGAGAGCTCTTAAGTAAATAAAACCATTAGAACACCTGTACAAGCACAGTCTCCAAATGTGTATACTGAGCACGATAAATACTTCATGAGCAATTTCCTGCAGCTCATGAAGGTGAACAAAAGGAAGCACAAGAAATAGGCACTGGAATGCTAGCTTGCACCCCTCAGAGAAACAAACTTTGTGAGGACCAATGGCAAAGAGCTAGAATTGCTGCAGACAATGCTCTGTGAATTCATGGCATAATATATGTTAAAAAAAATATATATAGGCTTCTTTTCACATTAAAAAAAATATGACAAATGGTATCTTCTGTTGGAAATGCACCTTCAAGATTCACAAAATCTCGTCAGCTAATGTGCCTTCTGTAGAAAAAAGTTGTGCCCTCTCCTTCTGACATGATCAGAGCTGGTCTTTTTACACATCTTGTTACATTTTTGAGAAAATTCACTGAGATAATCCATCTCAGTTCTCATGTCTACTTTGAGAGCTGTTCTTATGCCTAAACTATGCCAATAGACATCTTCCACAGTAAGGAAAACTGTGTCTCTCTTCTGCTACCATCAGAAGTCAAACCAGGTTAAAAAAACAAAACAGTGGCTACTAGCAAGCATTGTAGTGACACTTCCCAGGGTACTCTTCTGAGTGAATTCTGGCTCAGGAGCTAACTGAGCTAGAGGAGGTATATTTGAGCTCAAAGAGGTACATCTACATTAAAAGCCTGGAACAGAATTTTATTCCATGTGTTTGTCCAAACCACTTTTGATTTAAGTGAACTTTTAGTATCCCCAACATTATGTGATGGGGAGATTCACAAGTTAATGCATGTAAAGTTACTTCCTCCTTTTCTTTTCTTTTCTTTTCTTTTCTTTTCTTTTCTTTTCTTTTCTTTTCTTTTCTTTTCTTTTCTTTTCTTTTCTTTTCTTTTCTTTTCTTTTCTTTTCTATTTATTTTATTTTCAATCCAATATCTTCTTATTTCATTTGATGTTGCTGCTATTGGAAAAGAGTGAAAAATAATTTCCTATCTCCGTGCTACACAAGATTTTATAGACCTTTACCTTTTTTCCTAGATGACTGTTTTCCAGAAAGAGTTTTCCATTATCTCATATTGAACGTGTTTGATGCTTTGCAACTTCTTTGTTGCCATTCCCTTGTTTTATTATGTCTTACCTGAGATGGGTGAGGAGAACTGCACATAGTATTCAAGAGGTGGGGACATCTTACATTTATTTTACTGTGGCATAGTACTGATTTCCATATTTTTTCTCTATTCTTTCCTAATAATTCCTAGCTTTGTCTGGTTGGACAGCTGCTTAACACTGAGGTGATATTTTCATGGAAATAACTATTAATATGGCATGATTTCAGACCATAATGGTAATCTGTTTACTCTGGGTCCACCACTGCATCCATCAAGCTGAAATTGTTTCTTCCTATACAAATCACCTTACTATAATCTCAGATGGATTTTATCTGCCATTTTATTACTTGAACACTCAGTGTGTATCAATCACATCACGCTTATAATATTCTTTTGCAGCTCTTCAGAATGGCCATAATTTTTCATTTACTTCAGTGACTAACTTAGTACACCTGCAAACATCATCTGTTGGAACCTACTTTGTTCTTGAAGGCCTTTCTTGGATTTAGTTTATGTTGTAAGATTTTGAAAGAAAAGGGTATACTGAGAGAGGAAATCTTCCAGAAACTCCTGCTCATGGGAGGAAAATGTTCCCTTCTTCCCCTTCCAGGCTGGGCTCTGGCTACTTTTAGAAACAGAAGACCTCACAAAGCTCAAAGGATGCTAAGGCACTGGTAGCAACCTTTTTCATTGCTTCTCTAGGTAATTTGATCTCTTCTGCAGTTGGAGAGACCAAATACATCAGTCTTTGTATATCATCTCCGTGAGCTAAATTGACATGAAAGTTTATGATCTAACTTCAGAAAAATTCCCTGAGAATGCAAAATACAATATTCAGGGTAGATAAGCAAAAAGCTGAAGGCAAAAGTAATTTATTGTAACTTGCTCTCAGAAAATTAAATGGGAATTTGGCTGTTTTTTTAATGAATTACAAAATACAGTAGTTAGCCTTGGGAATTATACCCTCTTCCAAGCAGGCACAAGGGTGCTGGAGTGCTCTCTTTCTTGTCCAGCATTCATGTTTCCTGAATCCCTGCTTACCCTCTGCACCAGCCTTCTCAGCCCTTTCTCCTGCTGGCATGGAATTAATGCTGACCCTGTACAGAGAAGCTAATTCCTCTCCCCCCTTCCTCTTTATCCATTGAGCCCTGTAGCTTTTAACCCTGAAGAGTATGATGAGGATTTCCAATACTAGAAGTCCTCTATCTGGGAACAGGAGCCAAGGGGGAATTTCCTACCTCTTCCTCTCAAGCAGGCATGGGCCTTTACTAATCCTGTCCATGTTCTCAGGCCCAGATTCCCAGACTCATGAGCTTTCTCTGGCTCCCTTCTGCCAAGCTGTGCTGCATTCAGTGCTTGATCCAGTATCTAATTTCACTAGCCACAGTTTTTCTTGGCAAAACTGTAAAAGGTCTTAATTTCCTGATGTAATTTTTCTATTTAATTATTGCTTTTTATTTTTTTCTATAATTAATGTCTCTGCCAGAATTATTATGACTATTAACAGAATTGTGGATTGTTGATTAAAATAAAAAAATGTTGAAATATGTTACTGTACGTATGCTACTTGTATTCTGCTTTTACCCTTAATTTTGAAAGTACTTCAAATCATTTATTATTACGTGGGAAGGAGTTTGATAGTCAGATATAATAAGACTATAAAATATTCCAAATTCAGATCAAAACCAATGCTGTTTTCATTTGAAACCTGAAATTACAAATCTAATTTTGACAGGAAATTCTTACCAACACAGACAGCTAAAGGAAAAGCTACTGTGTAAAAAAACTTACGTGATTAAAGCAGCTCATTAAATTCCTTGCATGCATTAATTTTGTGTCTTGTTTTCAACTACAATATATGTGTTACAAAGATCTGACAGTTGAGTCAAGTCTTGGTATTGGTGAAATCACAAAAAAAAAAGAGTCCTTTCCCCTAAGTTGAATTTGAGCTAGGGTATCTTGCAGATTTCTTTATTTAGTCCTTGTAACACTCATTTCTGTGAGAAAAGGTCAAACGTGAATGACATTTATGTGGATTTTTTGCATTCTCCAAAATCATGACATGATGGGATAGGCCTATAAGCTAAAGATCGCAGTTCAGTTTTCTTTTTGTTAGCAGCTGGACATTATGACACTTCTGAAGTTTATATAGACCTTTCACAGTGTCACAGCTGCAAAAGTTATATGGTCGTGTGCGGTCTTACTTTTGTTTTCCTTCCGTGCATTGGATTATCTTGTACTGGAATTCCAGCATGAGACATATTGGATAAAGAGATGGAAAGAAAGAAAGAAAGAAAGAAAGAAAGAAAGAAAGAAAGAAAGAAAGAAAGAAAGAAAGAAAGAAAGAAAGAAAGAAAGAAAGAAAGAAAGAAAGAAAGAAAGAAAGAAAGAAAGAAAGAAAGAAAGAAAGAAAGAAAGAAAGAAAGAAAGAAAGAAAGAAAGAAAGAAAGAAAGAAAGAAAGAAAGAAAATCTAACATTTCTGCTAAGCTAGCAAATATGAAAGCTCAAAATTTAATATTCCTGCAATTAATTTGTATAGATGGCTTGATAAGGAGTGTGATAGCACAGACAACAATATCTCACTTTTCTCTGTAATGGATATAGTGGAGAAAGAAATTTGTGTAAACAACCACTTCTCAAGTACTGAAATTTTTCTCCTCTCAGACTTCTCCTTCTTACAGAGAAATGTAAAGCAGTGGCACAGGAAAACAGAATGCTAATGTTTTAAGTATAATTATTGTGAGACATTTAGTCTCAAGATACAATCTCTGCTACATATTTTGAAAAAGGTAGTACAAAGTTGACACACCAGAAGGCTGTGCTGCCATTCAGAGAGACTTAGACAGGCTGGAGACTTGGGCGGAAAAACCTGATGAAGTTTAACAAGAGCAAGTGTAGAGTTTTGCATTTGGGGAAGAAAAACGCCATGCACCAGTACAGGTTGGGGGCTGACCTGCTGGAGAGCAGTGTAGGTGAAAGGGACCTGGGGGTCCTGGTAGACAGGAGGATGACCATGAGTCAGCAATGTGCCCTTGTGGCTAAGAAGGCCAATGGCATCCTGGGGTGTATTAGAAAGGGTGTGGTTAGTAGGTCAAGAGAGGTTCTCCTCCCCCTCTATTCTGCATTGGTGAGGCCACATCTGGAATATTGTGTCCAGTTCTGGGCCCCTCAGTTCAAGAAGGACAGGGAAGTGCTTGAAAGAGTCCAGCGCAGAGCCACAAGGATGATTAAGGGAGTGGAACATCTCCCTTATGAGGAAAGGCTGAGGGAGCTGGGTCTCTTTAGTTTGGAGAAAATGAGACTGAGGGGGGACCTCATCAATGTTTACAAATATGTAAAGGGTGAGTGTCAAGACGATGGAGTTAAGCTTTTTTCAGTGAAGACCAGTGATAGGACAAGGGGTAATGGATACAAGTTGGAGCATAGGAGGTTTAAGATGAATATCAGGAAAATTTTTTTTACTGTAAGAGTGACAGAGCACTGGAACAGGCTGCCCAGAGAGGTTGTGGAGTCTCCTTCGCTGGAGACATTCAAAACCCGCCTGGATGCCTTCCTGTGTGATGTACTCTAGGTGACCCTGCTCTGGCAGGGGGGTTGGACTAGATGATCTTTCGAGGTCCCTTCCAACCCCTAGGATTCTATGATTCTATGATTCTATGAAAGTGGATCCAGTCTTCCCATAAAAGATAGCACTCTGGAAATTGTGGAAAGACAGATTCCACATTACAGAAAGATCTGGATAACAGTTCCCATTTACAGGAATGTTTAATGATATCCTAAAAAAGAAAAAAGGAGGCATTAGGAGCAGGAAGTCTGAGCTTTCCAACTTTATAAAAAATCCTTGGACTTTAATCTTTTAATTAGGGACTCACAATCATTTCCTTGTAAGACCACAAGTATCTCAAAGGATCAACAATCTAAAAATTACCATTACCTTGCTTCTTGGGTTTTTTATATTCTTTTAATCTATCAAATATATTTATTGTCTAATGAATCTCCTATTTCTAAAATGTTGCCTTTTTTTTTAAGAAACTACATTTAAAAATTATTCCCATTACATTTATGTGTAACTCTGATCTGGAAAAATATCATATTCTTCTCTAATTTTGATCAGTGGGAGTCAGTTGCTATAAAATAGCTCATGATTAAATACTTCACTGAACTGACACCACACTGAGAATGAGATTTACCTCAGCGAAATTTAGCGACCTAAGATTTTGGCATCTGTGAAGTATTCCAAAAAGGTAATTTAAGCCATTCAAGCTAATCTTGCTAGGCTCCCTCTATAGTTTTCTACAGATTCAGAGCCAAAAAACCTAATTGCTCTGGGCTGCTCCTTGAAAGCCTTAGTAAATGCCTCTCTTTTGTCCTGCATGCCTTACTAGTCCTCCTTGTCTTTAATCTTCATAAAATTTTCAGTCTTTAAGTTTTCTTTGATAGCTCCTCGAGGCAAAAAGCATCTCGCCTTAAAACAGATGGAGTAGAAGAAGCTACAGCATATCTTGAGTTGCCTTTTTTCCTCCATCACTAAATACAATTTCCAGAGACAATCCAGAAGAAGCTGGTTAACTTAACAAAAGATACAGAAAATTTGTGTCAGAGACACTGATAGTCTTGAAGTAGTTTATGTCTATGTCTCTCAGAAAGAAATCCAAATTGCATACCTGGAACTATCTGAAAAAATGGTTTGTAATTGCTTGGACTGTGGGCCTGTCTTAGCTAAAATAAATGAACAAAAGGATACGTATCAGATTTAAGCTGAAGGTTTAGTTTGGACTGAAATAATTGACAGAGAACAATGACTGGAATGAACAATAATACCAGTGAGGCATCTCCTTCTGGTAGTGCTTATTCCCAGGCACTGTGATATGGATACACTGAATGCATTAAAGTGGTATGAAAACAGTCAACAAATTGTGTAGAGATCTGTCATTAATTTTTAAATTGATTTTTTTAGCTACACTATTTCCTTTCCTTCCCCTTCCCTTTCCTTTCCTTTGCTTTTACTCTTTTTTTTAGGAAACTCATTATGATAGCATTGGCTAAGTTATTTTAATGCTTATAATGGAAACTGTGATTTATGACACACTGTAGCTATATAAATTCTATAGGCTCTTATTCTTTGATGCTAGAACTACTATGATGTTAATCCATGTGCAGTTTCTTCTAATGAATGTACTGGGAAACTGACAGCTGTGATAACAACAGGCTGTGAGAGAAATAGATCAAATGAGAAATTTCCCTTAGTGTATACTTTAGTGATTTTGTGTGATAATAAAATGTAAAAGCAGGTCGTTGCTATCAGTTCTTTCTTCACAGAATCACAGAATCTTAGGGGTTGGAAGGGACCTTGAAAGATCAGATAGTCCAACCCCCCCGCCAGAGCATGATCCCCTGGAGTAGGTCACACAGGAAGGTGTCCAGGCAGGTTTTGAATGTCTCCAGAGAAGGAGGTATAAACCACACAGTGTAACAATTAGCCAGGCTCCTTGTGTTCTCCCTTAGCTTTTGTGCCTGGTGCTGTGAGGGGGCTGTCAACAGTGGGTTTGTTCAGCCAATTTGCAGTGTGTTCAGGAAACATATGGTGCTTTGGGGGTGAATGACAGACTTAACAATGAGGCTTGCAGCTATTTCTGCGACCTTGGGAAGGCCCAAACCAGGTATAAATGCCCAGAGTAGATCATACAGCTACCACCTATTCACTGAAAATAAGAGACCTTTTCCTGTATAAGCAGTCCTAGACTCTCTCCTTTGCCTTTCTTACTATATCATTGCAGTAGTGACCATCCCCCAGACCATCCCCCATCAACAAGACTTTCTCTAACTGCTTTTCTGTCCTCAGGGGAAATTATGATCTCTAACTGGCCTTTATGAAATGATCCTGCCTATAAATAAGGAGCTGAATACTCTATCAGCAATTCCTGGAACATGCAGACTTTTCATCAAGTACAGAAAAAGATTCATCAAGTAAAAGATCTGAGAAAGACCATGGGGTGCCTGGGGTGAGGGAGGCTGAAAGCCCAGTGTGCTCTGCTGCAGGTTCTCCATCCTGCAAAACAGGATGTTAAGTCTGCAATTGCATAATAGCATTGAATCTGAAATTTCAGAAACTGCTAAAGACTAGATAATAGACTAGTTTCATGGCTTTAGTTAATATCTGTAACTAGGGCCTAAAATCAACAGGAGTAGAAAGATTCTCCACCAACTATTTCAATTTCACTATTGTGCTAGGAATTAAAGAAGAAGAATAAGGTTTTGATTAAACCAATTTAATTTTGATTGATCATCTAATACATGGTTAATGAGAAATCATTCTCTGTTCCTTCTCCTGTGATTAACTTCTGTGATTTTTAACTTCTGTGATTTTTAACTTCTGTGATTACCTCCTTTCTAAATTGGGTGATGCCTTATCCATGTAGTATTTTTAACCCACTGAATTTCTGATTCAATATCAGTTTAAATCTTTATTTTAAAAGTTATCTTAATTCCTACATAGACTATTGACATTTTTAGAATTTAAAACACTTATCAATACTGTCAGTTTGGTAACGATTGCTTATTACAAAGCAATAGAATTTACCTTTTGCAAAGATCAGCAGAACTGATTTATTCTTTGGGTAGCAGAATGGCCTTGAAAAATAATTTTTAAAAAAGGTAAATTAGCTGTGGTACATTGGTTTGGCCCACTCTACAAATTAAAACCTTTATCCAATAGTATTTCACACTTTTAGTAATTCATGGTAAGTAATTCACTAATCTTTACTCTTAGAATTATATGTTAGAAGGCAAAACAAATATTTTTGAAGCAAAATAAGAGCATTTCTTAAAAGGAGACATTTTCCTGGAGTCATCTCAAAAAAGACCCAATCTAGAATTACTCAAAGAGACTAACCAGTTGCAATTCTGTGTTTTACTAGAAAGAGCTGAGTCAGTGGAACTGAACCCAGTGTTTCCACTTCTTTCTGGCAAGTGAAAGAATACAGAAGCAAAAAATGAAGTCAGGATCATACTTTGAGAATAGCATCATATTTTTCTAATGAATCCCATTCAAGAAAATCTTAATTGAATATTTTAGCACTAAGATAACAATGCTACTAAGCAGGAATGCAATTTGCTGAAGTCAACCAAGCATGACTGTGCTAATGTACATAAGCAAAATCCAAAGACATTGGATTTGCTTGTTAGTCTTATCTTATTCCCTTTGGATTTTATTATCTATTTTTTAACTTCAGTGTCATATACATGTATTATTAAATTGCTAACAACTGTTGTTTGAAAAACATGGCTTTTTGTAGCCCAGTGAATCATCTGGATGAGCAGTCTGGGTCTGCAGGGGAATTTTCCTATGCAGAAGCTGGAGTGACCTCCGCTCGGTTTGCACACATAATTGCATTTGTGATGGGCTCTGCTTGTACACTTAATTTGGAAATAATCAGAGGGTTGTAGTGAATTTTGTCCGGAAATTTCACTCATTACATTTGCTTCTTTAGTTTTACATCACTCATGTTAATAAGTGCATAATGCATTTTTGTGCCACGGGATCCTCAAATTAATCAAATAATTTAATTAAATTATGCACTTGGCATTCTTACAGACAGCAACCTGGTTTAAATTCATGAGGTTTACAGAGAGCAGATGACCCCTTTCTAAATACTGCTGTCTGCCACAGCCCCCTTCAGACCTTCAGCAAGTTCCAGGTAGCAATGCAAACACGTTAGTCTTAAGCCACATGTATCCAACTGTGGAAAATGTTGGCATCAAGCAATGTTTGGTAATGTGCTAAATCTAAGCCAAGCCAGCCAGCCAGCCTTGGTCTTCCTGTTTTAACTCCTCCTCTGTAATTTGACAAATTTTGCAGCAAAAGTCCAAAAGAATTGATGGAGACTGACAGCTCTTTAGCTCTTTGCTTGGCCACTCTGAGGTTCCTAGAGCCCACCACAGGCTGGAGTAAATGTCTACGCATTATAAGACCTTCCCAGGGTTGAGAAAAAGGATAATAACTTGAACAAGGAATTACAAATGAGCCAGGAGAGGATCTCATTGACTTGGAGCCCACTTTCTGTGGAGGAGTTTTACATTGTTCTGGAGGACTCCCTTTTACTGTGCTGTTAGCAACTGGGAAACCTTTCTCCTGTCTGGGTGCTTGTTTAACTTGGAAGGCCAATGCCATTTCATTCTGTAGTATGTCTGTAAATTAGTCTTCACCATGTGTTTGCCAAAGTAAATCAAGGGACCAGGCATTTCCATATTCTTTTTGACATTCTATTGTTCTTTCTCTAATCTATGGGACTGCAGCCAGTGACTTCCTACTGCTACTCATCACTGACTCTCAAAGGGAAAAAAAGTACAAAACTGATACAAGGTAAATAAATTAATATTTGTTTAAAGGTCATATTAGAGTTAATTGAAATGCAGAACATTGTCATTAAATCTGAACATGGAAAAAATGGAAGAATGGTTTCTGGAACAGCAAAGGTATCTTTTGTGTTCCTAGATAAAACTGCTGAAGTAACTAAATAAGTTTAAACAGGAACTGCTTCTAGACTGTAGCTTGAATGCCAATTTTCAGATGAGGATATATTTTTAGACACAGTTCATGAATTGCTAAAACAGAGATTTTCAAGTGGATATGCAGAGCTGTTGCTGTTGCTACAATAGCATGCTGTCAATAGTTGTGATTAAAACAGACTAGGTACTAGCACAAGCAGAGCAACTGCATCTATTTAAATCTCTTCCAAAACCAGTAGTGCAGCAACTGAAGTGATGTATGACCATGTGTTTCATCTTATGCTGCAAAAATTATTTTATTATTTGTGTTATTATTGCTTATAAAATCTACATCCTGAGCTAGGACTCTACAGTCATCTCCTGATACATATTGTAAATGGGATACAGACAGAAAGGAGACTCCAGAGAGATAATACAATTATAATGGCCTGTGTGCTTGGTTTTCACCCATCCAGAGCCTAAGTGTGGTAAGTATGCTCACAGAAAGGGAGAGTTTTAAGGAAGAATTTGAAGGGGTGTCATCAAGTAAAAAAGAAGCTCATTTTGAAGTGAAATGGAGAGCAGAGAGCCAACACTAGAAGCAGGCAAAGCAAGATGGTGTTTGCTCAGACACGTCCAGATGAGTGGAAAATACTAAGTGGTGTTACAGGGAGTGAGAGGAGCTGGTACTGTAATAAACAGCATCTTAATGAAAATGAAATGGGGAGGGAGGTACAAGCCACAGGTGAAGACAAATATCTTATACTTGCTGTGATAGAGAAGGGTTATCCAGTGAGTAGTTCCACGACTTCTGTTAATAAACTGAATGAGTATAAATGTTTGTCTCTGCTGAAAATGAGGTGAGGTTCATACAAAGAGGCAGGGAAACTTCACCTCAGGGAGTTTTGACAAAACATGCTGTTAATGAGGATTTGGTAACTGAGTCATGTGTAGTTGTTAGTTTAAAAATCTTGGCTGAGCAGAGGTATGTGAATGGGTGATAATTCTTAAGATGAGTATCAGTTTTCCATTACAAGTTGGGGCTATAATTTTCAATTTATTTTAACTAGTGAGAAATTCATTCTAAAGTCAATCTTTTCACATCTGTTTTGCTTTAATGCAGTCAAAGTATGCAAGGGGACTGTGGGCTAGCGAGTTAATCAGAAGCAAAAATTGTAATGGGTAGAGGAAGAGAAACTCTGTGGTTACTGAATCTCAACCATAATTTTTCTCTCTTGAGACCTGACACAAAGGCCTGGGAAGTGGAAAGAAAACCTTCCATTATCTTACTTTGGCTTTGGGTTTGTCTCCCATACCTTATCAGTTGTACCAGCAAGCAGAGCAAATAAATTTGAGCAGATTAATTTTATATTGGTATCACGTAATCTATAGAGTTGTAGAAGATGACACCAAAGATGGAGTCTAGTATGTTTAATTTTAAAAGTCATTCAAAATTAAAGGTATGGTTACACTGGGATAATAAGTAAAGCTACTGTTGATTTGATGATACCTCTGAAAGAACAGGTCTGGTATAAACTACTCCTAAGTGTTACTGGTGTCCTGCTTTGCACTGCTTACATTGCATGTTTCATCACAAGCATTATAGCTTGACAACCTGCTAGAGTGTTGAGGCAGGAATGAACAGAAGCAGAACTTTCTTTCAAAAAAATTCAGCTCACATCATGCTTAACTCAGCTCTTGTTTTTCCAACTACCCCGCAGACTTACCCCCAAATTTACAATTTTCCCAAGCAACATACGAAAAGGACAACATTAACACATTTTCTAATTTCCGTCTTCTTTTTTGTCAGGGCAGGTAACATATTTTGTTAATTTCTCTACCACAGGGAAAAATGCATGATGTAGCTTGCTCCTCCTGCCTTTCCTTTGTCACAATATTGGTCCTCTGAGAGAGGACCCAGTGGATCTCTGCGATCACATGAGGATGCACTTTGCCTGAACTTGAGTGTGTAATGAGTGAAAGAGGATGAGTTGCCAAACAGTCTTAGGACATATCTTTATGATGATAAAGGTCAAATTTAGGTCAGCCTCAAAATAATAATAATTAAAAAAAGCTAAACTACCCTTCAATATCTATTCATGTTTACCATGGGTTCCCTTTGAGGACACTTCTGCCTGTAACCTCTTGGGAAGGACACTAGACCTTCAGAACTCCTTAGGTCACTCACATAGCCAGAATGGCAAACAGGAGATGTGATCCTGTGCAAATACTACTGCAGAAATCAATACTGAGAACATGCAAAGGGGTGTCTGATTAGGGCAAAGCCCTTCTGCCTTCCCTCTCCTCATTGAACTATTCACTGAGTTGTCAGCATGTGGAAATGATTCCAGCAGCAAGATGAAAACCTCCAGACAGCTTTAAAACTATCAGAAACATGCAGAGACCTTAAGAACCAAGAAGGACAGTTATGAGTATTTACTTCAATCTCCTGCATAGTATCACCCACAACAAAGATCCCCCATTACTTCAGCTGCAGCTCTACCTCCCCTCAGTTGCCAGCACGACTGGGTCCTGCCTAACACGCTGCAGGTCAGTGTGAACAGATGAACAAAGGCCACAGGAGAGAGCTATGTGGGGTGCAAAGCAGAAGGTGGAAGATTGGATTAAAAAAAGGTGTCCTGGGTTTTGCTTGGTCCTGGTTTCTCCACAGCTTCAGAGACCCAAAGATAACATACACTTAACATGCTCCAGGACAGCAACAAGGCAAACTTGGCAACCCTCACATTATTTGCCATGGGTTTTGGCAACAAATACAATGTTGTTTTCCTAATATCAGTTATGGTTCTGAGAGATATAAAATGCCTATGTTCATTTCAGTGGAATACTAAGTTTGAAGCCTAAAGTGAAACCTTAAAAATTCCAACATTACCAAGCTGTTATACTGTTAATAATTTTAGCAGAAACATCCAGCTATTTTGGGGTTGTGAATGGAATTTTAAAATGGTATCACCAAGTTTTCTTCAGATCTGACTTCATGCCTCCAGTTTACTAAGAACAAAGAAAAAGTTTTGCCTTTTGATGGAATACTATTCTGGAATGTGGTTAAGTAAATGGTTCTTTTAAGCTGTGTTTTTCCCCTCAGGTTTGTATTCCATTTATAAGTCATGCAACTATTGCTGAAAATTAATCTTGTACTCCCCTGGGCATATTTGCAATTGCAGTAAATGGTTTATGATCACCTTCAGTTAACACTGACAACAAAGACCATATTCCTTGCTACCCATGGATTAAGGCCAACATTTTATTTATTCATTTTTTTTTTGCTCCTGAAAATGCAGTCTCTGTTACTGCACATTTTTCTACTTTGTCCATACTTCTAGAGGAAGACAGGCACTCAGTTTTATGCCAAATGTCACATGCTAATTCTTCTGATTTCTCAGAGCTTTGAAGATGTGCATTTCACTGCCACTGATACTCTGCTGGTTTGAATAGCAAGATTAGGCACAATGTCCTTCACCAGTTCATCTTTCCCTGGAATCTCTTTCCCCTCTGTTGGGTCAATCATACTTATGGTAGCTAAAAAGTCATTTTATCTAACACGTCAATGTCACTCTATTAACTTTCCTCTGTGGTATGCTGTTTCCATTATAGGAATTTAGAAGCTTGGGGAGGGAATGAATATTCAGCGTTAGCCAGGCAAAGTTGGTGGTTTTTTTCCAAAGCTTCTCAGAGACTCTGGTCATGCATTTCTTTTCCCTCCCATCAAAATGTCATTTATCCATATCATGGTATGCTGTATTGTCATCTACAGTTCACTGATTTTCCAGTAACGCTGCTGGTGTGCTGAGTGCAATGGGAATGCCAGGGGAGGAAACAATTTCCTTCAAAGTAGTGTGCTCACAAAAATGGTATGGGCGTTTGTCTTTTTTTCCTTAACAGCACCTGCTTGCAACCTGCCAACACATTGTGTGTATAAAAATATTTGCCATCTGACACATCTCCAGAAGTACCTTTCCGTGTGGAAATTTTCCTTGAGGAGAATGTTCACTTTATATATGTGTGTATAATCTCCATGATGCTAAACATCAGGTAAGAATTGCAAGTTTTTCTCTTCTAGCAATGATGAATGAAGAGTCAGCTGTTTTTCCAGTTCACCTATGAATGCCAGAACAAGCCTATCCAGCTTCATTTTCATCTGCTGCTTTAGGGGGTGAAAAAAAGGATAAAAGACAGAAGGTGGATGGTGGCTGGGCTATTAATTCACTTCCATTCTGCAGTGAGAAGAGCTTCTCTCCTATGGGTGATATACTTAGTCATATCCACTTTTTTTTTTTGCTTGCTTCCTCACTGAAGAAAGCATCCTCTTGCTTGGAGCACAAGCTTGACATAGTTTTAACTTGGAAATGGGACTTTATCTGTTTGTACTTCTACAAAGTGTTTTTTTTCAAGGCTATTATTTAAGCATTTATCTGGTCCATAAATTCATTGTGAAAATCAGGTCACAACTAGAAACCTTGAGCTTCACATCCCTCCTTTTTGTCTGTCCGTAAGTTGTCGTGCTTACAACATTGCCCTCATTGCAAATATCCTTGTTTCTGGCACCATATTCCCTTGTACACCTCTACCTAACTTAAAATTTACTACCTCCCCAGCCTATACTGTGATAGTCCCCTGGTCTATGCAGGATTCTGAGCTAGCAATGCTGTTGTTGTTCTCTTTGTCCTCACTGTGCACACTCTTAAAAAAAAATGATGCGATTTATTGCAGTTCTTGCATCTTTTCCAAGTCCTCAAAGCCAGGGTCTCTAACAGGGGTCTGTTTCATTCAGTGTTTTAGTCTAACCGGTCAGCATTGTGTCACAGGAACCTCTGAACAACACAATAACCAACCCCAACTGGTCCACAAAACAAAAGGCCTTCTGTGGCAACAAGCTGCCACAGAAGAGACACTACCATGGAGACCATTCTTGATCCTGTGAGAAAGATCCATTGTATTTCACATCCCTTTGTTCTGAAAGCAGTAGGAATTATCTCACGTCCATTCATCATCAACCCATGAGTTATCCCAAGTTAAGTGTTTGGGGACTGGAAAAGTGTTAAAGCTCATTAAAAAAAAGTCTTCCTGGAACAAGAAATGTAGAAAATAATTGAAACGTGTATCAGCTGATCTGGAAGAGTACCCAGAGCTTGAGAATTAAAGTGTGAAGGAAAGGGAGTGACCTGCACTACCCAAGTAGTCACTAGTTTTGGAATAAAGTGCATATGTACATGTGTACAGGAGTGGAAGAAGGACTGAAGAGGAAAAAGGGAGAGATTAAAGCTGACTACTTGTGGCATATGACTGGGGACTATGCACTGAACTTTTAATTTTGGTATAGGCATTGACATTCTTTTTGGCAGCTATGAACCTTGTTTTGGTTTTCCCAAGTTGTTCCTGCCTTTTTTTCTCTTCTCATAAGTCATAAGTGAAAGAATGTTTTATGGGTAGGTATGGCTGCCTGCTGAGGCATAATGCACTTCATGGAATACAATATGAAGATGGCAGACAAGGCTTGTTATTGCTACAGTCAAACATTTTTTGCTCCTGTGCAAGACCCACAGGAGAGCAGAGTGTGTTCCTCCAGCCTTGTAAAGCCAGATGACGTTCCAGGAGTGGCTGCCCAGCCACTACATCCACCCTCAGCATATGCTGCCCACAGGGAAAGCTGAAGCTCCTGTCTCAAATTTTCTATCTGAAAAAGATCTAGGAGAATCCCATTTGGAAACCTTTTGTAGCTCATTTGTAGTTCATCTACCTTAAGATAAGAATACTACAGTTCTGTGAATCAAATCGAGGGTACAAAGGTGATGGTAAAATCTTGCTTGTTTTCCCTTTATTTATTTGTAGATATGCAGGGAGAATTTTGATAGAAGTCAGTACATTCTTGATGTTAATGCAGATTTGCTTTTATTTTTTTCTCTGACACTTTTAAAATTATTTCAGGTATCAGTCTTTCAAAGCTCAGTTCCCAGTGAACATTTCTCAGTTGGTATATGATGTCAAACTTATTTTTGGAACATGTAGAAATACCAAAAGGGCTCACTAATCTTCTAATGAGATAAAATTACTTCTAAAGGCTAAAATTAGCATGCTGGAACTTTTCCAACAATTACATTTTTACAGTCCTACCATGTGTATTATACAGTATGTTTCTAAAGAATCAGCACTCTGAAATATATATTCCTCATAGCTTTTGTAAACAACACTTTGGGGAAATTTTTAATATGTTAATTATTTCTTTTTTTAAAATAATTTTTACAAATAATTATAAAAAATGTGTAATTTTATTATTGGGGAAAAAATAGTAATGAAACAGGATTCAAGAAAAAATTGTTTTAATTAATTTAAAAAAATAAATCTATGTTATGCTCATAAATGTACTCTAACTTTTCTAAAGCAATTTTTTACAATGTTTATTTACCTTGAAGAGCTTTTAGTGTCATCTGAGAAGAGTGTGAAGGCAGGAGTCAACTCTACTGTTATTAATCAGTCTTTTGGGTAAAAAAAGCAAGCACAAAATAAACCACCCAGCCCAGATTCCAAAAGTAGGAGCGAGTGGAGTGATGCAGCAGGAGCTGCACACTGATTCCATCACCTGGAGTTCAATAAACAGGAACAAACCTCTGCTACCCTGAGCTTCTGAAAGACATGAAACAAAATGTAGGACTAAGGGCTTGTAGGGATGAGAAGTTACAGTAACCATCTGCTATGCCCTTGCATTATTCAGCACATTCATAAACAATCTGGAAAAGGGATGAATAGTAAGGTCATAAAGTCTGATGAGGCTATGAAGTTATTTAGGTTAATAAAGATGAAACAACCCCAAAGATCTGCAGACAAGTTTATGAAAGGGAGTGACTGAGCCATAAAATGGCAGATGGTGTTCAATGTAGGTAAAAGCAAGGTGATACACAATGGGGCAAAATGGTCCTTAGTTCAGGTATTAAAAGACAGGCTCTGATCTGGTCATTACTTCTCAGGAGAGAGAGTCCAGGTGTTATGAAAATGACTTCATGGGAACATCATCCTGGCGCTCAACAGCTGCCAAAAATAAAAAATACTAGGAAGTGTTAAGAAATCAGTAGAGAACAAAATAAGTAGTATCTCTTTGCTGCCACAGAAACCTGTATTTTGCTTGCATCTTGTGTATAGGTAAGGAATCATAGAAACACTGGTTGAGAGGGACCTCTGCAGGTCACCCAGTCCAACCTTCCACTTAAAGCAGGACTATGGCCATCACTAGCAGTGGAGCTGTGGCTTTGTCTGAGTGTTGGAAACTACCAAGGATGGTGACTCCACAACCTGTCTGGGCAATTTGGTGCACTGTTGCATGCTCCTTTTGGTGAAGAAATTTTTCCGTCTAGTCTGAACCTCCCAAGCTGCAGTTGTTGCTACTCAACACAGCTGCCCAGTGCAAGTAGGTGTTGCTCCTTTCTACTTGCCACTGTCAAAAAGTGTTTGGCCACACCATCCTTCAGATGCTGTTCTGGTCGCTGCACATCAGCACTAACGGAAAAGAGGATCATCTTTCATGTAGAGCACAGCTAACTTAGCTAGAATCCTTCAGGGTGGGAGAGGGGCTACAGAGCATATGATAAAGAAATAATGAGCATCAAACAAAGCCAGCAGCCAGGTTGAAAACACCCAATATGAGGCAGGTTTTTGCACCACACATAGTTGACCTGTGGAAGTTGTTGGCACAGCAGGTTGTAGATGCTACAGGCCTGTCTATGTAGGTTTAAGGGAAGATGGGCAAGTGCCTAACAGAAATACAGTGAAGGTTACTAAGGGCATAGAACCTACATCTGCCTCAGAAAACCTCTGAGTTTGAAATATGGGTAGCAGGGAAAGTGCTGGAGGGGACTACTGCAAGACCTTGCCCTGTACTAATGCAATACCCTATGGGTCCAGCAAAGCCCTTGGTCTGACCCAGTATGGAAGCTCTTATGTTCAAGAAATTGCTTGTAAAATGTCATTACCTTACACTAGTTTTTGTCTTGCCTTGTTAATTAAACTGGAAATTCCTCAGCTCATTTTCTCAGGCACAAGAACAATTATTATTAAGTTGTACACACAAAACCCCAGCAAAAACAGAACTCCAAACAAAAGTTACATTTCGAAATCAACCTCAACCTTCTAAATGAAACTGCAGAGTGCAGTTGCTAGCCAAAGCCTTATTTCCGACCTATGTATATATTTGGTTCCACTAAACTTCCAAAGTTAAATCTTTTAAAGGAAGGATATGGCTACAATTAAGACAATGAAACAGCACTCTGGAGATCTCAGCCTGATCTTTAGCAATGCCACAAATTTCCTGCTGGCTCTTTCTCTTTAGGCAAGTGTGCTACACATACCAATCTCTGCTAGGGATGGAAGCTGAAGGAAAGTGGTCATGCCCCTGTAGTTCAGGGTATGCTCTAGTGGGCATGGTGGGTTTTTTTGTGGGTTGTGTGTTGGTAGTGGTTTTATGGGGTGGGTGGTTGTGGGGTTTGTTTTTTGTTTGTTTGGCTGGGTTGTGTTGTTCCCCTACCCCCTGGGGTGGATGCTTGGACTAGGTGATCTCAGAGGTCCTTTTCCAACCATGTTGATTCCTTCGTGCAAGGGGCTGACCAATGGAGCAGAGACCATCACCCAAAGCTTTCTGCCTTGGGAAAGGAGATGAAAGGGCAACTAAGGGAAGGCAGAAAGAGAGGGGCGAAGAGTGATGACAAAAGGGAGGCAATTCTCACCTGACCTCCGAGACCCTGAGGAGTGAGGCTGGAGAGTAGAAGGGTCTGAGAAGCAGAGCCGAGGGAGTCCCTGCCTCGAGCAGTGGAGCAGGAGAGTCCCTGAGGAGCACGGCAATCCCTGAGGAGCAGGGCTAAGAGAGTCCCTGAGGAGCAGGGCTAAGAGAGTCCCCGAGGAGCACGGCTCCCCTGAGGATCCCCGAGGAGCACGGCAGTCCCCGAGGAGCACGGCAGTCCCCGAGGAGCACGGCAGTCCCCGAGGCGCGGGGCCGGGCAGGCGGGAGGCGGGCAGGGAGGCGCGGGGGGCCGTGGGAAGCAGGAACGCCACTCCCCGCAGCCTCAAGCCCCATCCCGGCCCGAGGAGCCTTCTGTGCAGCCCGCAGCCGCTCCTCGCCTTCCCCAGGAGCCCCACGGCGGGTCAGGGCGGAGGGGCCCGCCTCGCTGCTACCGCCGCCCGGCAGCCCCGGCAGCCCCGGCAGCCCCGGCAGCCCCAGCAGCCCCGGCAGCCCCGGCAGCCCCGGCAGCCCCGGCAGCCCCGGCAGCCCCGGCAGCCCCGGCCGCGGGCAGGTGGCGCGGCGGGAAGGGTGCGGTTCCCTCCTCCCGTCATTCCCGCCGGGACCGGGTCCCTTCGTCGCGCCGCTTGTCTCCGCCTACCCACCCACCCCCCCCCCCCCGGCCCCCCAGCCTCTCCCGCCCCATCTCTGGAGAGTCACCCCGGCTCTCCGCCCGGAGCCCGGGACAAGCCTCTCCCGGGGCGATGCGTCTCCCCGCCCCGCGAGCAGAACCCCTGCTGCCCGTCCCCACCGAGGAGATATCGGGATCTGCCTCCGGTCCCCTCGGCCCTCCCCCTTTCGCCCTCCCGGCCTCCTCCCTCTCGCCTCCTTTTTCTTTTTCCTTTTTTTTTTTTTTTTTTTTTTTTTCCTTTTTCCATCCCCTCCCCCGCCTGGGAAGACCTGGCCGCTCCCCTCGCCCCGTCCTCAGTAGCCGCGGGCGCTGGAGGCGGGCGGGCTGGGAGCGGGGAGCCGGTGCCCCGGGGCTGTGGCCGCCTTCCCCTCCGTTCCTCCTGCTGCGGGGTGCCAGGTAGGAAAGAAACCCTTCCCGACGCCGAGGAGGCTGTCCCGGGAGACCTGGACGGGGCAGCGCCGGGTGGGCAGGCTGGGAGCTCCGGTTGAGGGCTGAGGGTGGTTGCCCGGGGACAGGGCAGCTCGGGTCCGGGGACCCGGCAGCCCCAGGTGACATCCGTCAGGTGATCTTTTATTTGTGCGGTGTCCTTCTTCCTACACGGGTCGTTTTAAAAAAAAAAAGAAAAAGATGAGGCGGAGCGATGTCAGTACCGTGAGCCTGGGAGTTGAAGGGTTTTGTATAAGGCTCCTGGCTCTTTAGCCTGATGGATGTATTTTTTGATAGGACTAAAATGTGACACGTTTCTTTGGTCCTTTTTTATTTTTTTTTCTTTTTAAATTTTACTTGAAGCTGGTTTCACAAGACGGCTAACGGGACGGAAGCAAGGGACGTATCTCTCTGGCTTCCAGGGGTTTGCCTCTCTGCTATGTCTTCTGCGGGGAGCAGGCAAGGAGCCTCTTCACCCTTCAAAACAACCTCTGCTTTAATTCTGATTCATCCCCTCAGTATTCGCGCTACCATCCCCGCGCTCTTGCTGAATTGACACTAATTTCATCCAGATTAGTCACTGCTGGAAGCAGGTTTATCTTAGAATTGGGGGGGGGGGGAGGAGTAAAAAGTCGTCCCAAGGTATTTATTTAATTTTCAGGCTCTGGAAAAAGGGAATTCCTTTGGATCAGACGAGGAAAAGCAGGGTCTGCCGCGGGAGGCAGGACCGAGGGGTGGCTGAAGAGCTGTAGAGTTGAAAGTTCCCTCTCCAAACCCTCCGCTTCTCCCGGGAAAACCCGGGGCTTTAACTTGCTAATGACTGGGAGCGGCCGGCAGCAGCGGAGCGGGCAGTGGAGACCCGCCCATCCCCATAAAGCAACCCCGTTCCCACTGGTCCTCCGGCTGATTCCCGGCCGATGCCCGCCCGTCCCCGTCCCGGGGGCCGCTGCCCGGGGCCGGCGGGGCTGGATCCCCGGTGCCGCTCAGTGTCGGCTCAGCGGCCGGGACGCAACCTCCCTCCTCTGCCCGGCCTGGAGGAGCGGGGAGAAGGGCCGGGTGGTGGGGAGGGTCGGGGGGCGCGGGGCTGCGGCGGGGCCAGCCCGGCTCCCGGGGGATGGCGACCGGAGGGTGAAGCGGGGACAGCCGCGGTGTCCGGCCTTACCACCGGCTGCCCTGGCCACCACCGGCTGCCCTGGCCACCGGCTGTCCGGGCCACCACTGTCTGTCCCGGCCACCACCGTCTGTCTGTCCCGGCCACCACCGTCTGTCCGGGCGCGCCACCCCGCGGCCGCGGCGGCGGGAGAGGGAAAACCCCCGTCCGAGGTGAAGTCCCCGTTTGTTCCCGTTGCCGTTCAACCCCCGCCCCTTTCTTATTTTTCTCGCCGGCGGGTGTGATTCCAGAAACGGACTGTCACGCCTGCCGTGTAAAATTTGTTCTTTTTATGCTTGCTGAAGCTGCTGAAATTCTGTAAGAACCAGGACTCGCCCTAAAGTCAGAGTGGAGGATGAAATCTATGCACCAACAGAGCGAGCAACACGCCAAGGAGCGAAGGGGGCAGTGGCAGATAAGGTCAGGGTAATGGTTTCTTCCAGGGAGTGTGAGATTTCCTAAGTTTGTTCTCTCTCTTGCTTTGTCCAACTGTGAATTCCAACTTTCAGGCCATTTCAAGAATAAGGCCAAAAAGCCAGCAAAGGAACCAGTTAGTATAGCAGCTTCTAGTATTTTATGGTCTGAAAATTGCATTTTAAGTTATGTAAGCTTAGTCTGACTCCTACAATAAGAAGGAAACCCCGAAGCAGAAGCTGCACTGAGCAGATCAAGATAAAATGCTGCCTAGGTACCTGGACACAACTTTGCTTCTGTCTGAGCTACACTGGCATGTCAGTTCACTCTGGGATAGACTGAAGAGAAACACATTCTAGTCCTGCTTGACTACAAGCTTTCCCCCTGGGCATTTGAGATGCATTCTGCTGGAGTAAGGTAGATGATACTAACAAAATATTTGAAGGATATACTGAAAAGTTAGGACAGGGTAGGTTTTGTCTTGTGAAGGCAGAAAGATTTTGTGTTGGAAGCAAGAATTGGGAAGAAGTGAAAATCCATTTAATTACATACATACACCTGGCAGCTGGAATGCCACCAAACAGGGAGTCTTCACCATTGTCATCTGGATTTGGAAACTGGAGGCACAATTTCAATATATTCATGGAGCTGAGGATCTCTCTCTCTCTCACTGTATAGTTTCCATCTTCTGTTTTCTCTGAAGCAATTCATCCTACCATAAAGACAGAGCTGGATCAAGGCTTCTAATTACTGTAAGCCAACCCAAAATTTGCATGCAAAAAGGAAAGGAGAGGGCAGAGCAGCCCGGAGTTTGGAGGAAGAGTGGAGAACAGCATGGCAGAAAGCATGAGTAAGATGCTGAGGGTTTATTCTTGCATCCAGCTTGTAGCCTTCTCAGGGCCTTTCCTCCTTCCTCTAGAGGTTGTATTCTCTCTCCCCTTCTGTCACCCTGCAAAGGTGTCTGTGCAGCTGTCTACACACTTCCATCGCCATGGTCTGACAAGGGTAACCCTCTGTGTTCCCCCCTCACCAGCAACCTGTGCTGGGCCATGGCAAAGGCTGACTTGGCCCACACTTGAAGCTGACCTTGCTTAAATGACAGATAATCAGGTTAGTGAACAGAGCTTGAGTGTATGGCTGTAAATGACACTGCTGCCTAGTAATACCACTGCTCTTGTCTGAAATGAGAATTACCTTTTTCATCAAGTTCCTTGGCTTGACTTCTTCCAGTTCTACTGAAGTGTAATTAGTTCATTACAAGCAACAAGTGGTTCATTATAAATGATGAAAATCTTGGCTTCCAAGACTGCCTTTGTAAGCAGTGAGCACTTGAGTACAGTATTTCAAATGGGAGGCTTCAATGCATCTATTGAGGGTTTTCTGGTTTTTTTCTCTTTTAAGACTGACAGAAGAGAGCCATAATACTCCACCCCTTTCCTTGTAGAAAGTCTCTCTTTATAAAGCAAAGCTACTTATGGGTGCAGCTGGGAAGACTTCAGCCATTGCAATGAAATGACATCAACCTCTAAGTCTTTCTCTATGAACTAGCAGCTAGTGAATGAAGCTAGTGAACTTTCATTATGGAATTATGAAATACTGAATAGCCAGATCCCAAGGAAGGACTGGAAAAGGGATTACTCTAGGAAAAAACATGCTCAAGCCTGACAGAAGAGCTGGGTTTCTTAATACCTTGTATCTGTTCAACAGCTATATTAGAGCAAAACAAGTCAAAACCAGCATTTCCACATTAATATCACATTGTTTATCATCTGACTATGCTAGTTTATGATAGGCTGAAAATAAAGAAAAGGATATGCTTCCTCATACAACATGGACTTAAGCTGTGAACTTCCTTGATGCAGAATATTGTGGACACAAAATTCTATATGCATTAAAGGAAAGACTGGGAAACTATGGAAGAGAAATCCACTGAGGTTTCCTCATTCTACAGAAACTACATCTGGTTTTAAGACCATGAGGTGCAACTGCTTGTAAGCTGTTATGAGGGAGGAGGGACACACATGGTTGCTCTATTCTTGTGCTCTGCCTTAGATGCTCCACATTTGGCCAGTGTCAGAAACAAGATTTTAGGCAAGGTGGACCTTTGGTCATGCAAGGGAAGCTATTATTATGGTCTTATGTTAGTATTTCTTTATTTTGACACTTCATCATTAATCCATAGATATATACAATTATAATTCCTCTTGAGCAATAACAAAACAAAACAAAAAAAAAACTTTGAAGGTAACTTTGTGTATAAAAAGTAGTGTTGAAATGTGTACATTTCTACTATATCAATAACCTAGACTGATATGGTGAACTGGTGTCTTGCTGCAAAATCTTGCTCTTGGGATGACATTGCTCTGCTTTCAAAGCCTTCAGATATCTTTAAGGATGACTGCATACACCCCAGAGCTTAGACCTATGAGTCAACTGTAATCTCCAGATGTCTTCTGAAAGTCTACACATCTTCTCCAAAACCTGAGTTAGCTGCTTTAATGCCAGGATGGGTATCTTTATACTGAATTGCAAAATGTATATCAGAGTAAGTAAACTCTGGGTCAAAGTTCATGTTCCATGAAGGCAAAGGTGAAAAGCATAAAAAATCATGCTAAAACAAAACCACCCTCTGAATTTGGCATCAGGAGCAACAAGCTGTGTTTGAACAGTAGTGCTTAGTTAACTGAAAGTTGTAATTGCTCCCTCTTATAGACAAAGAACTATGTCTATATGGTGAAGATTCCTCAGAATTATATAGGAATGATCGATCCATTACACAACATTTAAAGTGATCATACCACTTCTTTTTCTATGTTGTACACTCACGACTCTTTTTTTTCCTGCTAGATCTTTAGCTAGCTAGTAACCAGACTGTCTCTCTGGGTAGCAGCACTCATTCTAAACTAAGCTCAAGAAAAGGAAAGTGGTTATCTTTGCCTTGTTTTACACTGCCATTACAGTGTAAACCAGAGAGCTTAACCACATACATGTCCTTGAGTTCCTTGCCTTTCAAAGTTTAATCATAGGCCCCTTCTTTCTGAATAGCTGAGGTTTCCATGTCATTGGAATGAAGGGTAAGAGAACAGAATGCAGCCTTCCCTATGGCAGCAGCCAGTAGGTGGTTAATGCCACTGACATCACTGTTCCCAAAGGAGAAAAATGGTCTTTTCATTAATGTTTTGAGCTCAGAATCAAGGCATCTTGGTTCAGTTTCTGGCTCTGACACAAACTTCTAACAATTTTACATTCTTTCTGCATATTCCCCATCACCTAGATGGGAATAATAATTTTTGTCTTTCCCATCACCTAGATGGGGTCCATTACCCCATCTAGGTGGGACCTTTTCACATGTGACCATAAGGCACAGGAAACAGTTCCTGCAGTCTTTGTGGGATCCTGCAGGAAAAAGCCATGTGATGGGTCCACAGATTTGTCCCTCCTACTTGGCTGGGCTTTCCTGTGTGTATATAACCTCCTCTCAACCAGTAACCTTCTACTTTCCTCACTCATCTGCCCCTTCCAACCATGGATTTTGAAATTCCCTGGCACCCTGAGAGACGTTCACCCATGCATAGGAAACAAATGAGGTTTTGGAGGCCATGGCACACAGGGACATACAACACAGGATCTGCCAGAGGCCCATGCCTTTCAGAGCAGCAGAAGCTGAAAGCATTTAAAATGGGACTTGCTACATAGTTTAGGTGCCCAAATTGCTCCATCTGTCACTTTCAGACAAAATAAGCTTCAAAAGGTGAAAGGAGATCTTCCTAAACTGGTTCCTTGGGAGACCAGTTAGCAAAGTGCCGTTTTCCATAGCAGGCAGATTCACAGGTCTTAGCTGGGTGGGTAATGCAGAACTATTTGAGACTTTAAGGCCCCTTAAAGCTGCTATTTTTTGGCTGTTACAAAAACAGAGCTCAATTGGTCTGGTTTCCTAAGGGTTCCTAAGTCTCACGAGTGTCATCTATCTGTCCACCTCTGCCTAGATCCCAACTTTTGAATGCGACCTTTGAATACATTAGTGGTTTCCAACCATGTTCTACCTACAACCTGTAGCTATAGAGAAGAGAAACAGAATCCTAAGCCATAATTGCATTCCTACAGGATAAATGAAAACCGGGCACCGTACAGAGTGCAATGACTCCGGCTACTGCCTCACTGAGGGAAAAGCAGGTAAAACTCAGCTGTTTCCACCTTCCAAGTAGCTCAGCATGGATGCTGGCTGACTTATATATGTTCATCTTGCTAGAGATCCTGGAAACGCCAGAGGGAATTCAGGGAACATCTGAGACATTTCTATTTTGAGCAGAGCATTACATTCTGTTCCACTGATGTCAGTGTTAATATTTCATTAATTATACCTTGAAGATACTAACATAACTGTGTGTATTACAAATGTGTATTTTCAAATCTCTTTTTCTTGTTTTAGAAAAAAATAGACAAAATGGAGCACGTGTTACTGCTATTCGTATTTTTCATACCTATGTTGAGTCTCACTAATGGAACAGAAACAGAACAAGATTTTACTTGGCACTTAAAGAAGATTCCCCAGATTGTGAGCGAAAGAACTTTCTCCCTTGACAGACCTAAATTTGAAGCAAAAACCAAATTAGAGCTGAACAGTGTATGTGGAATTGAATGTCAAAGAAAATTGCCGGTGCCAAGCTTGTCTGACTTGAAGGACCTCTTATCCTATGAGACCATTTTTGAAAATGGCACACGAACCCTGACTGAAGTCAGTGTCCTCGGACCAGTGCTTGACCCAGTGGGAAACACAACCACGCACAGGTCTTTGAGAAGGAAGAGGCAGATTTATGGAACAGACAGTAGGTTCAGCATCTACGACAAGCGGTTTATGACCAACTTTCCGTTCAACACGGCTGTGAAGATCTCCACGGGCTGCAGTGGTGTTCTCATTTCCCCCAAGCACGTGCTAACAGCTGCCCACTGTCTGCACGATGGCAAGGATTATGTTAAGGGCAGCAAAAGGCTGAGGGTGGGCCTGATGAAGACAAAATCCAGAGGTGGTGGCAGGAAACGCAAAGGTGCTAAAAGAAGTAGGAGAGAAATTTCTGCTGCCAAGGACTATCCCGAAGTTGCTACAGAACCAAGGCGCCGATCCAAAGGTGGGAGAAAGCAGAGGAGGAGATCTGGAAGGAAGCAGGATACCTCAGATGGCATGCCCTCCTTCCAGTGGACCAGGGTGAAGAGTAGCCACATCCCAAAAGGCTGGTTTAAGGGTGTCTCTGAGGATATTGCCCTGGATTATGATTATGCTGTTCTTGAGCTCAAGCGTCCCCACAAAAGGAAATACATGGAGCTGGGCATCAGCCCAACAATCAAAATGATGCCTAGAAGCATGATCCACTTCTCAGGGTTTGACAATGATCGATCTGGGCAGCTGGTCTACAGATTTTGTAGCATTTCTGATGAGTCCAATGATCTCTTTTATCAATACTGTGATGCTGAGCCCGGCTCCACTGGATCTGGTGTCTATCTCCGTCTTAAGGAGCCAAACAAAAAGCAGTGGAAACGCAAGATCATCGCTGTGTACTCAGGCCATCAGTGGGTGGATGTCAATGGTGAACAGCAGGATTACAATGTAGCAGTAAGAATTACTCCTCTCAAATACGCCCAGATCTGCTTCTGGCTGCATGGGAATGATGGGAATTGCTCACAAGGCTGAGAAAACTGACCCTGAGTCACTTAGCACCCGTATTACCATAGAGTGGAAGTAACTGCAGCAGTTACTGGAAGAACATCACGTCAGGATGTTTTTTAACTCAAAGCTCACAAGCAATGTTATGGTGACTTGAGGAATGTTGAATTGCTGGGGAATGGGTAGGTAGAATTGTCAAACAAAGTGTTTCTAACCACGATGAGCCCTAGAGATGCACTTAAAATACCAAACTATATTTGTGTTTGCAATTGTGATAAGTTCAAATCAGTCACGTCAGAAAAAAATTACTACATCCGTTTCTAATTTTTTTTTCTCCCCCAAGGGAATGATTGAAATGTCTCAAAGTGGTATTTTTAAACAGTATCTATTTTTCCAATGGTTTTGCTTTTCTCAGGGTTCTGTTCTAACTCTTCAAATACAAGTTGTGCATCCGGCACATTACTGTGTGTGTGCAGAATGATGCAGAGAACTGCATGAGACCAAGACATTATTTTGGCATTCTCTAAAGACTACAGCTCCATGTTGAGAAGCTGCAGTCTAGTTCATGCTTGTTAGTTTGGAAAACTTACTCCTCTGGTTGTTGCAAGAACAGTTCCATGGAAATCCCAAATTTCTGCAGCTGAGGGTTAGACCTTAAAGAGAAGTTTCACTTTGTTGTTCAGTAAAACCAGCAAAAAGAAATTAATGAACATGAAGTTTCCACATTTGGAATAATAATAAACATCAGGACATAATTTAATGTCTTTAAAACTTCTTTAAGAAGCTAGAGAAGTCTTAAACACATGCATTTGCATTCCAGTTATATTTGGAGAGCTGTAGGTTTAGTTACTAGTCAAACATTTAGTCTTACCATTGGGAAAAGTCACTGGCTTCTGAAGTGGCTCCTTGACAATCATCAGAGCTTCACAGATGATAGGTTTTTTTGGGTGCTAACCATTTTTGCAGTTTTTATCAATTACTTTTATATGAGCTCAGCTTCATAGCTAGGATAGTATGGCTTAGACTGGGAGTTGGGAAGCAATTTTTTGTTTGGCTTTATATGGTTTTGCAAAATGAGTATTTCTAATCATGTCATATTCATGCTCCACCTCAACAAGAGTTACAAGGTTAAACTAAGAAATTCGCCCAACTAAATTATACCACCTTCTGAATGGTAGAACTGTCCTGGACATTGTAACAGATATCGTGTTAGGTAGCAGCAGTAGTTAACAAATAATTTGGTTCAACGTATTTGCTGAACCATATATTTAATGAAAACACAAAGTGAGCTTGACTTTTGCAAACCTTTAAACACAAATCACCTTTTTATAAATTGTTGATTGCTACACAAGTCTGCATCTTCTATTTTTTATCAAGATTTTGAAGCTCACTGAATTGTTATGGTGCTATGTTAATCTAATAACATAAAATTATTCTGTGTATTTCTGACCATATCCTTTGGGTTTCAATACTTTTAAGATTAGTCATCACCACAATATTTAATTTTTTTGATCTTAAGTTTATGCTCACCAAAATACATTTTCTTCCTCTGCAGGAGAAAACAATATAACAAGATTTTAAAATGCTGTTTGCTGGTATCTTTAAAATATGCTTGTAATGTCTTTTTATGAAATTAGGTATTTTTTAATAATCCACTTTTTTGTTGATTATTGAAGTGTAAAACCTGACACTTCAAATGTGTGAGCAACTTTCTTTTTCATAGTATTGCCAAATCACAAAAATGTAAGACTTGCTTCCATAGCATAATTAACAATATTTCATTAGTTGGAAGAGATACCACTTTAAAAGAAACTATTCCTTTTAACATCAGCCTTTCCAGGGAACACTTCATTTTTCTTTCTTTTTTTAAATTCATTTTGTGTGATTGTTTGCAGAAAACTGATAATAATTTTTAAAATGTAGAAATTAATGTCTAAGATTTTAAGGTTAATTATTTTTTATTGTTGTTAACACCTCTTTTAAAATGTATGGCTTTGCTGACAGTAATTTTAAATCACCTCAGTCCAATACTTAATACTCTTGCTTTATGCTACGGGCCTACAATATTATTTAGTCAGTTTTGTAATGTTTTTCTTAAATGCCTTTTTCCATAGCTACTGGGACAAATAAGGTATCACATCATTAATCCAACACAAATCAATCTAGGTCTGTTGATTTTGTTACAATTATTCTCATTGTTGATTTGGGTCCAAAACAGATCAAGATAAGGCGGCTTTATAAATTCCTTGTTCTGGGGAGTCTTATTTCAGTGTACCCCTTAGGAGCATAAATACAATCTGTTTCTTTATTAGTCTGGGAATCAGGGACAAGGTAAGAATGAAAAAATGTCTGTCCATCTTTCAGATAATCATCTGCTATAAATACCTCAGCCACAACCTGCAGTTCTCATACTGGGCTGATAACAAATGTTTATCCTCAGAGGATCAATATTAGACCCTCAGTGCCTCTTTTTATGATACTAAGAGATTAAGGAGGCTGCCCAGAGCAGCATAAAAATTTATCAGCACTAGTTATATTCAAGGCTCTGTGTCTGAGTGCACATACAAAATGTGCACATGCAAATATACAGGCTTGTAGACCATGTGCCATTTTGACTGGGTCAGCACCTACAGACAAGGGAATGCAGGCACAAGAAGACATGGACAAAATGTTATTCCTGGTGTGTCTGTATGCCAGGCAACATTTCAGCCTGCCACTTGGCCTAGTAGAGAAGGAAATGCTTTATGTAGGCATCGTGACTGCTTACTGCAGAGCCTTCTGAAATAGGTCATAGATCGAGTACTTACACACCACCCAGGAGGTCAACACAGAGCTCTTGGCACCAGCCACTGCAAATGGGACAAGAATTTCTGAGCCATGATCATCTCAGATTTCCTTAAAAAAAATGCAGTTAGTATCTATTTCTCAAAGAGAAAACACAAGGAGGGCATGTTCTCAGTAGCTCAGATCTGCTGTCATTTAGGACACCAGCATCAAGGCTGAGTTTCCAGCCCAGAAGGGGACTGAGCCCTTGTGATCTTTCCCCAAAGCAGTTTTCTCTCTTTCAAGGATTGGGCTGTACATCACCAGTACTAATGCTTTTTCATACGAGTTGCTGTAGTAGATCTTTTTCTTTCCTGGTTTTTGGAAAAAACAAACCCAGTCAAATCCCTTTTCTGCCAGGGCACTACTGGCAATTTGTTTAGTTATCAAGTAATACTTTTTTTCCTGAGCCAAAGATAAACCTCATACACTAACTCTTACCACACCCAGAGCGTCTTCAGCAAGGTATTTGTGGATGTGTTTAATCTGGGGCTCTGAGACATACAATTTTCACATTTGCAATAGAAAAAAACTAAGCCTAAGTTTGCAGTATCTTAACAAAAGGAAACCACAATTATTTCTGTTACATGAGGTAGAGAATACCCAATGCTTTAAAAATTACGTAAAGAAACTTCTTGACTCAGTTTATAGGTTATTTTGCAGATTTGTGAGTCTTTATGGAGTCCAAATCAGCACAGAATATGGCTTAAATAAGAAAACAATTCATCTACATGTGGAGGAGAGAAGCAGTTGGGGAGTTCTTCCTGTTCTGCTGATAAGGGGTGACCTGGCAGCAAACAGCAGTTAATACAGAAAGAGGGAGCAAGAGAAGTAGGTGGTGTAGGAGACCAGAAGGACTGAGGTAGTGTCCAAGGGAGAAAGAAAGTGAGAAAAGTAGCAGATTAAATGGGTGCAGTGTAGCAGAGGAACCTATTGTAAGAAAGAGCAGGCAGCTGGTAAAGGCCTAACAGTACAAATTAGGATGTAAAAATGACAAGTTGCATGAACAATCTCCATTTGCTGTTAAAGATGAGGCTGTTCTTCCCAGCCAACAGGACCAAGGAAAGGGCTGTGAGAGGGCTCAGGTTCTGTCAGGGATCACTAGCAGGGAGGGGGTTTTGACCCTGATCTACAGTCCCTGTCCAAAGTTGCAGGTATTGCACTTATGATCATTTAGGGTCCTTGGAGAGCAACAGATCCCTGTCCTGGCAAAAGGCTTAGTAGTGTGAACCTCACAGCACACCTGGTCACTGAGAGTGTAGTCAGGAAAGGGAGTTTCTTTCACTTGAAAGTTTCTCAAACCTGCCATTTTGTTGGGAAAAAGCCAAAACAAAACAAAAACACCCACAACAAACAAAAAGTCTCAAACTTACAGTTAAATGTTGGCTTCATTTTTTGGGTGTACCTACAGATTCTAGCCAGTAATTTCTTTTTTTTTTTTTTTCCAAATACCCTCTCTTTGTGGTTGGTATCTTTGTAGAAATTTAATTAACTGCTTCTAATTTAAAACCACAGAATATTGCAGATCCTTCCATCTACAAATTCCAGGATGAAAGAATGAATGGGGAAACAAAATAAAGAATATTGCTAAATAGAAAGCTAAAAATTGCACACTAATCTCAAAGGATTTGGGACCATATCTGAGTCCCTGTTGCACCAGCCTTTTGCTCTGAGTCTGACCTAGCATTTAGGTTAAAAACCTCCAGAGGTAGCTTTGATGGTTTTTTAGTGTTCTTGACTTTTTTAAGACTAACAGCAAACTTTAAAAAATGGGGTTTTGTAATATTCTTAATTACACAAAACCACAACTCATTTGGGAAACTAAATGGAAACCTTTGCTATGTTAAGATATTATACAATGCACTTGCTATGTCAATAAATATTTTCTACTGGTTTTCTTTTCCTCTGTCATGATGTAGTTTGTTAGTTGTGGTAGTGTTACACAAACTCCATCCTGAAAATGCTTGTAACAGTTTATCAGTGAATCATCTGGGATAATATTAATGTCCCCTTAAATTTGTTGTGGGAAAAAAACCCATGCTCTCTGCTCCAGTCTTAAAGATAATTATTCCATGAGCAAATTTGATGAGTAAAAAAAAATTGGTTCAGCAAGAAAATGACTCACAGACTATGCCACAAGTTATTAATTCTGAAATAAGTAATTAGTTCTGTTTCTGCTATTAGCTATTGTTGTATTTTTTACCCCAGAGAGATGTTGAACCAGGCTACATTAGAAGTCCATAAAATATTATAATCTTGGTTCTCAGCATTATCTTAACTCTGTGCCCTTGAAACTAGTGCTGACAGTAAAAAGAGATTTTTGGCAAGGACAAGAGCTGCTGGAAATACTTAATGGAGAGTTCAGAAATTATTGCAGCAGCTATTAACAGTGTGTCTGATACAAGCAATATTTAACAGGGGTCTGGCAAGGGCTTCCCTGCCAGGTCTGATGGTCCTCACACAGGGGAGGAGTAAGGGCCACAGGGGAACAAATAGTATCCACAGCTTTGTCACCTGGACCAAAGTCCGTTTGGGGCTGGTAACAGGATCTAAGTCTTTTCATTGCTGGAGTCTAGTTTTTGCCACCTTTTGGAAGAATGTCTTGGTGTCTGAGAAATGTTTCTCAGTGCCTATTGGGGGAACACAAAAAGAGATCCAGGGGTGACAGTTATGTCCTCTAGAGGCCACTTCCAGGCCACTGGCAGGGATATGGCTGCTCCAGTGGAAGATACAGTTGAAGATATGGTGTGGGTCTCACATTCCCATGGGCTTGAACTGGCATCCTATCCAAACATTTATTCAACTCTAAAATGTTCTGATATGTTCAGATATCTGTCCAGTTCCTTGTGTGGGTATTTTGCTGTCATACTTCCAGTTCCCATCATCTTTAACAGGTGCTCAAAAGGCCTTCACCAAGTAACACCAACTCAAATCCAACAACGAAGCGGCATCTTATGCTGGTTATTATGCAGGTTTCCTGATGAATTCTTCATTCACCTACTTAGAAGAGGTCTCTAAGCCTTGATAATGGCTTGCCCCTCAGCTGTTATTGCTAAGAAAAATAAATCAGATATACTGGAAAAGCTACACAAATATTTTACAAAGATTGTGCCTCTTGGCAATTCTCTATGCACCAGTTATTGCAGTTGCTATGGCTCTTCTTCCCATGTGAAAGAGTTTGAAAACATTGGACGAAATCAAGTTGGGCTGATTTTCAGACAACTTACTCAGCTGCCCTTTGGCTGCAGTTGCAGCATTTTCCCACCCCTCCACTCCAGTTTAATTTCCAAATTTATGGCTTAAATGCTGGTTTCAGTGTTGCCTAATCAAAGATGAAAGCAGCCAGGAGACAGCACATGGTGAAGGACCCTTTCTGGCCACACCTTCTGTGGGCATTTTGAAGCAGGGCAGGCCCCAGAGGAAGAAGAGGCCAAGAGAAGGCCAAGGTGAAGATCATGATCAGCAGCAAAAAAGCACAGTGCTGTACTGCATGGAAGAAAACATTATTTCTGTTTTTACTAAAGTGAAAGGCAACCCCAGTTTTTACATTCCTTTGCCTTCTCTGGAATTATTAACTCATCAGCTAAATATCATTGGCTCTTGTACAGGAGTGAACCAACCCACGCAGTGGCGGGGATACAACAAGCCCTCAAATGCCAGCAGGAGATTCCCCTCCCAACACACACACAAAAGGAAAATTCTAAGTTAACCCCAAGAGGGTTTACTAATAATAAAAAGGAAGAAAAAAAATGTTTTAAAGCAATCTGTAAGACAAGCACTCTATTTTTATTTAAGCAAAATAAGGATATTTTAAAAAAATAGGTGTGCATAAAGGCAACAGAGACTCCATAGAAGTGTGGCAGATGGTTTTTTCTTCCATGCTTGTCTGTGCAGGATGTGGATGTTCCAGAGCTGCAGTGAGTAGCATGGCAAAAGATCAACCAGTTGCTGGTTGGCTGTCCCATCATTTCCCCACAGGGACAGGCATTTATTGTGCTACCAAACTCTCACTGCTTATAGTGAGATTGGGCTCAGACCTGGTCTTCTTAATGGTGGAAATGAAGAGAGGCTCCCAGGCACATGGTCACTCACATTTTAGGTTTCTATACGTTTTGCTGTATGTGTCCATGGAAGATGTATGGAGTCATTTTTAATAATGATGGTTTGAAACAATAAGCATATTATATTTACTTGTTACAGAGTGTTATACACTAGGCATTTATGATCTGGAAACAAATCAAAAAGAACTTTCTTTAGAAATAAATAAAAAGGAAGCCAATACTCAAAAGGGAAAGTAGCTTTGACAGTGTTCAATTTAGATATGATACTTTATTACTTGTAAATTAGCCTGTTGCAACAGTCATCGGTGATCAAGTGATGTTCCTTATATGACTGATGTGCTTGAGTCCTTCACTACTTACTGATTTTTTTCCTGACCAGTTGGTACTAAATAAAATCAGGCATATGTGCAGTGGCCAATGTGAAGTTAGTTTTCCATACTGTGAAAACATGTCCACAAGCTTAAAAAATAATACTAATACAGCTGTCACTAGTGGTATTTTATTACCTTTAAACTGGTAGAGAATGATGTTTATGGAGTAATGGCTTTGGAAGCAGTTTTTGCTCAGTTATTTTGATTACAAATCTGTGGTACACCACAGGCACACACAATAGAAGGGGCAGCTTTAAACTTGCCTGCAGCTCGAAGGCTCCTCAGAGCTTGCATTAGCCACCTCCAGCTTTAAGCATAAAAGAAATGCCACATGGTATTTGTGTATTTCTTCTCAGTTCAGCCTCCACCTTTGCATCCTTCACATTAACATAAGCTTTGCCCCCACTCTGTGCTCTCCCCATTTATCATCAGGATAATGAAGCACCTTTTCTTGATTTTCTTTTGCATATTGGGAAGTTTACATACAGGCCACTTCTGAACTTGCTGATGTGCTTTTTTTTTCACTTTGATCGTATCCCCAGGAATTGCTTTTCATGCCTTTATCTTACAGCAAACATTTTTTTACAGTGGGGAAAAGTCCTGCCTCTCCCTGCTCCAGTATGAACTTGATGCTGCTGCTCCTCCCCACCAGGACGGTGGGGAAACCTGCCTCAGTCCCATGAGCAACAAACTTCATCAATTCCCTGTTCACTTCTGGGTGCTGCTTCAGAGAGCTTTTCTTAGTCTTCAAACGGCTTTACATCAAGTATGCACACAGCTGAGGGATGAGGGTGACTGGGGAACAACCAGTCCCTCGCTCTGCTGCAGACCTTGGAGGAAATGCAGCTGGGGCAGCCCGAACCCCCTCTGCCCAGTAACCCTGCAACTGATGTACAAGCTCAGATGTCACTTTATCCTGTGAATCTTGTGCTGTGCCTCTCCCACCACACACAGCAGACTCTTACACCCTATCCCATCCCATCCCCACTCAAGGAAAGGAAGCTCCTTGACTGAGCAGCCAGGAGCTGCACTGGAGGGGCTCCCTGTAGGGCTCGCTTCAGCTTCCCTTGCTTCAGCTTCTCCTTCAGCACCTCAGTTGACCAGAGCATCTTCATCATCACACTGTGCCCATGCTTCTGCAGAATCCTGGAGTGCTGCTAGTTTCCCTCTCTGTACTTCAACTATTTTTAATGCACTCTGTGTACCTTCATCTCATGCTTCCCTGCCCATCTTGGGTTCTCTCAGATGCTAATTCACTTGATTAATTTCTTTAATTGTTCCTGCTTTGGGGTGTCACCTGATTTTCTACTTAAACACTAAACACCTCTAATAAATTAAATAAATAATGCACAATATAGCCCTGGTGCTACTACAGGGGGGAACTTGGCTTTCTGTCCAAGAGAAACCATGTCAAAGGGCTATTAAGGTAACAACTGCAAACAGAGAACTAAAGGCAAAATCACAGCAAGCAAACCAGTGTTCATGGCTCCAAACCAAGGCATCAAAGCTGGAGCCAGTCTTGGGAAATGCTTTCACAAGCTCTGAGTCAATGTACACACAGGCTGCCAGCTGAAGGAGTGATCTTGTGATCCTGATCTTGAAGGAGTCTTCTTCTGATGGGCTGCCCTGACAGCTCCTCCAGCCACAATTGCTGACTGAGGGAGGGGTCACAGCCTCTGGACCCCAGTGGCAAGCACAGGGTTTAATCTCCTAGACACATATTAATCTCCATGGGAAGCTTTATTTAATTTCACTGATTTAACTGACTGTGAAACAAATTTTACACCATTAATCAGATTACACTAATTGGGCTGTAAACGACTCCCATAACCTCACAAGATCCACTGGAATTACAGTTTCTAGTGGAAAAGTGAATGATCCCTGGCAGAGATGTTGGCTGTGCAGGAGCCACACCCGCTCTGCACCTGGAGAAATTCGGTAGGGACCTTCTTGGTAGCCAGCTGAGGGTGAGGTTCATCATACCAGTTGTTTAAGCCTGCTGCCAAGGTAGTCTCATTGCAGCAGAACAGGCTTCTAGGGATAATCCAAGAACTACACCTGGAAAAGAAAAGCTATACCTGCAGCATTGCTCTATGTACCATTTGGGACAGAGGAAGCCGCAGCTCTACAGAAGGGGAGAACCCTTCACATTCTACTATGCGCAGGGAAGAGCACCTGCCTTCCTTCCCCTCACCTCAAAACTATGAAACAGCATAAATTTTAAACCCTGCAAATACTGGAAAGAACTTAGGAAACTCTATCCCTGTATCATATCATCATATCCCTGTACCAGCCCTTTTTCTTTTGATGTGCAAGGTGGAGCCCGGGCTGTAAGTGCAGCCTGTGCACTGAGCCCATGCTGGCCCTCGTGTGCTCATCTCCTGCCACATCACTCAGAACCTTCATGGAAAGCCAAAATTACACAGTCCTGGGACAGAGGGGTGCAGCCATGTACTTTGTCAGGCCACAAAACAGCTTTTCTTTTCTTTTTTTTTTTTTTATTTGGCAAAGGCTAAGCTTCAAGGCAAGTATTTTTAGACATATAAAATGTCACATTTCTAGATCTAGAAGCCAGCTCCCTCCTCCTAATTTGAAAGCAAACTTTTTGTAATTTTTCAGACTGGCAATGTCACTGGGGAACCAAGTATACTCTGGTAGACACGTAATAAAGATACAGCTCAGAGATACAAGACTGGTGGGAAACAAGGTTACCTATGAAGCAGATGATTGCTAAAATAACTGCAAGGTTCACAGCCATTCTTAAAAGATTACTTGATAAGGTGTTTTTTTCTACTACCTATTGATTGCATTTGCATGGAAAGAAATTTTTCAAGCAATTAGGGTTGTTGTTTTTTTTGGTGGAGTTCGATTTGTTCTGTTTTTATTTTAGTGGGATGCCAATGTCACTCTCCTCTCAGCAGAGGGCTTTTCAGGAAGTCTCACCAATTGCAGAACTAGGGGTTCAGCAGGTTGTGCTACATGCCCTGGGACAATCCAAAGGCTTTAGGTTCCATTGGTGATGATGATCAACCACCTACTGATGAGAAAGTCTTTTGACAGATATTTAAACATCATCCAGATGGTATGGCCATCAAAACACATGCAATTTTCCATGACAGCAGAGCAGTTCAGACCTGTGTCATGGCCAAATTACAGCTGGTAGCTGCATTCTGCCTCTGCCCGTCACCCCTTACATATTCACAGCATGTGAACACAGCTCAGCAAGGAAAAGAAACCTGCACTCTGGAGCTGTTAATGCTACCACCACCCTTATTTGAGAGGCACCTGATACTCTCCCTCCTGCTATTTCCAGCTACTTGCACCATTAAGTTCACTGGGAGATTCCCCCAGGTGGGTGCACTCACCACGCTGCCAGCAAGGTCCCTGCTGCCACCCCCTCCTGCCCAGCAGGGCAGCACCAAATAAACATGCTGCTCCATATGCTTTTGTATCAGGAGCAACCTCAGGCTTGCAATCCAGAGAAACTTCCAATATACCAGCACCACTCTGGCAAAAAACAGCTAGGCTTACCAAATAAACGGATTTTACATTTTCCAACCTGTACACAGCAGCTTTGTTACAAAGACACACAGTTGTGGATTGCAGAGACCCTGTAGAAAATTAGGTATCAAGTGTATCATGTGTACATGTATGTACACAGGAGGCTGCAGCAAAGTGGGGGTAGGCCTCCTCCCTAGTAACAAGTGATGGGATGAGAGAAAATGGCCTCAAGTTGCACCAGGGGAGGTTTAGATTTATCCAATCTAATTTTAGAAGAAAATTCTTCACTGAAAGGGTTATCAAGCACTGGCACAGGCTGCCCAAGGACGTGGTTGAATCACCATCCCTGGAGGTGTTTAAAAGATGTGTAGTTGTGGTGCTCAGAGACATGGTTTAGCACTGGCCTTTGGAGTCTTAGGTTAATGGCTGGACTCAATGATCTTAAAGGTCTTTTTCAGCTACAACAATTATATGGTTCTATAAAGTACATCAGTGAATACTCTGTATGTATGTATAACCATGTACAATACACACATAGTAGTGTGTGACTGTAAATACTCAAACATGATCAAATGTGATACTCAGTCTCTGGAGAGGAGCTAATGATGCTGTCACAGTGTCTGAGCCCCTGATCTTGTGCCCACACAGTGCATTGTCTCCTCCCTCACCTCTCCCACCATCCTCCAAAGACCTGCAGCTGCTTCTTGTTTCTGTCTCTCCCACCAGGCACCAGAGCAAGTTGCATGTGAGAGGAACCAAGTTTGAGGATCCTGCTTCCAGAGGGCTGAGGGAGGATGGACGTCCCATCTCCTGTGGAGTCACTCTGCCCTGCCATCTTTGCCACATGCTAAATTCTCTCAGGACAACTCCCCATGGACACAAAGATCCAACCAGCTGAAAAGCAGGGTGCAGAGACACATTCAGCCCACAGCCTCCCTGCTCTCCCCCAAATTTCTTCCCATGCTGAAAAGATCTAGCAGTGTGCTGAGTCTTATTATAGAAGTCACAAAGAGCCAAACAGTAATGCTCAATACTTAAATTCTTTAAATTGTCAAATTTATTCCTTTTAACAATTATTTCATTTTAAAGTTTTTATTCCTGTTTTTTGGAGGTGGGTTATTTGGTATTCTTTCCCCAAATGGCTACACACTATGCCCAAATGTATGCTGGAGGACCTGAAGGGGCTCTGAGCAATCTGATCTAGTTAAAGAGGTCCCTGCTTACTGCAGGGGGGTGTGGAACAGATGACCTTTAAAGGTCCCTTCCAGCCCAATACATTCTCTGTGAATTGCTTAAATGACAGCTCTTCAGGGAGGGCTTTTAAAGCACAGAGGAGCACAGGCTGACCATGGCCCAACAATGCAATCCTGCCACACTTGGATTTGTACTGGGAGCAGATGCCACACTTGGATCTGTAACTGGGAGCTTGGCTCACAGGTCCTGGGACATGGTATTTCTGTTGCACACAGCACAGGTGATGTCCTGCAGTGGTGTTTGGAAAGGCTGCAGTGTGATAGAGGTCTTTTAGAAAAAAAACTTTTGGGAATTATACAATTCTGGCTTTAGAGAAGGGGAACAGAGTAGATGGGTTTCTATTTTCTGTGATTTCTATCTTCTGTTCCTGCTCAGCAGCCTGAAATTGGAAACTTCCTATGCTCTGAATGCATTGCCTTTGCAGTGGAGTGCAGCAAGCTGTGTTGCTCTTTTATCTCTTGCAGAGAGCCAACTTTTAAGTGAAACAGTGCATAGCTATACAGCATTTTTATACTGGCAATAAAATGCTTTGGCCAAGAGAAAAACATTATATTTCATACAACAGTCTGTTCCAGTGAAGCATAGATTCAATCAGCTTAGCTCTTCAGTTGGCCACAGGAAAATTATTTCATTTTAGTTGCATCTCTCCTTCATCTCTGACAGATCTATCAAAATACTGGACTTACTGGTTAAAGTTTCCAGCCACTGTAAGTTCAATCTTAAATGGCAAAGCCTGCCTGGCAAGCTGAACTATACAGCTAGAAAAAAATAATATTCTGTAAGCTATTTTAAAGTTTATTAAATTAGAGAAGAGCATCTACAACAGGCTCTTCATGCAAGCTGGGCTAACTGAACTGTGATCATACATGAGATCAGCTACTTCATTTTAAGATTTCCAGACCAACCACCTGCAACACTGCATTGGTGTAACATGTTTTACTTAAAATGCATGCGAGGGTTATTCCTAGGTCAGCCCCAAAGGGGTAAAGGTACAGCAAAGACAACAGTGTGGGTCTGAGTTGGGGGATTTTTCTTGCTAATGACAAGGGACACAGCCTGGCATAGGTATCCCTGCAGCTCCCAGGGCTTGCAATGCTTCTGCACTTCTCTGTTCTTCTGAAATTGGAATTCCACTGAAATGGAGATGATGTGCTCATTTCTGCGTATATACTCCTCATCTAAAGAGAGACAAAGGTTGTAAATCATATGGTAGCAAATTCTTTGAGGTATTTCTAAAAGCTGTCAAAAGCACAAACAACCCACATCCAACCCTCAACATCTGTTGGCAAAAACCCAAGTTGTCTGAAAAAAACCATAAGCCAAGCTAAATGACAGAGTGGGATTAAAGTCAGTCTTGATGATTAGTCATGAAGCCAAATGTCTAAAGAAGCAAAATATTTTAACAGATACATAAACTACTTTATTACAATAAATGTTTGTCAGGATCCCAGAATCCTGGAGAAATCAATCCTGGATATAAATACTATATTTTGGGTGGACAGAACAGTGTAACATTTTTCTAAATTACATATATCAGATCTGTACTAATTACATATGTGCATGATGTACATGCAAAACCCCAATGATACATCTCACAAACCATCAAGAACATAATCTGTCACTCTATGTTTTAAAAAGAAATACATCACTTAGGAACCACAAGGTGCACTTTTGCTAGATAAACTGAAGATACCAGGCTCTCAAGAAATCAAGAAGGCTTAAGCAAACATGGGAAGAAGTGTTAGCTGGCCCCCAGTAACATGGTTATAGAGCTGCTTGGGAGAAATAAACTTACTGAGTAGTATCTCAGGCTGAAAAGCATGTGGAGCACTACAAATTTATACATGGACACATAATTATAATTATTACTTACAATCCTAAACAAAAGCTGAACATTTAAATGGAAAATCTGCTTACTGTTACTGTGTCATTTACTTATGTTACTCTGAATAAGAACAGTATGTGTTGTGCAGTCTCTAACAAATGGGAATCAACTGTAGTTTGTACAAGGACTATGGTAATAAGGTGATTCTAACCTGCATCTATTGGGTTTTAAAATATAAAGGGAAACTTTAAAGGGAACAAACAAACAAACAATAATGAATTATTAGCCCTATACCTAGCGTAATTTAATTTTCTGTAAGTTTAGGAAGATGCTTAAAACCAGCCCATGCACAAAAACCTGATGCACTGCTGAGTAATGTACATGCAGTTGGAGTTAATGGACCCATTTGTGTCAACCAAAAATTAGCTACAGGGTGTTGAATGTTGCCTTGCCTCTCTCTCCCTGTCTGGGCCCAGACCCTGCCTCAGTAACACGTTTTAACCATCCTACAGGCATCATGGGCAGTCAAGTATTTCAAGAGAAAAGCCAGTTTCCAATACGACTTGCCTTGGAGCCAAGGGCTCTGTGAGGAAATTCTGGACAACCAGATCTTCAAGAAAGCACAAGAGGTAAGCAGCTGGGTTTCCATCAATGCCATTCCTGAAATAAGTGAGCTGTACTCAGCTACGGGAAAGGGTCCCAGGAAGAAACACACAAGAGAACTGCGGTGCTGGTGAGACTGGACCAGGCAGCAAGACAAAGTGACCTGCTGCCTGCAATTGTATCTATACATAATTATATACATTTTTTTTCATCTTTAAATACAGATTTAAAACCAAGACAGCTCATGTCCTACGAAGTGCAGGGCTGAGCAAGGCCTAGTGTGTCTGCTCATCCCTGAGCAGCAGGGATGTTCAACAGGTGCTGGATCCTGTCCTGGTGGGGTGGGGGTGAGCTGGGAGCCAGGGATTTCAATAGGCTGCTGGGAACCTCTGCTTCCCACCACCAAGGGAATGGTGTGTACTACCCCAAAGGCACGTCCATAGAAATAGATCCTAAAATTTGGTTCTCCTATAGAAATGGAAAGACCAAAACCTCGAAGTGGCTGAAGGCCTGTGAACAGCAGAAGATAGTTTGTACAGAGGTTCAGCAGAGATCAGTAGATTCAAAGATGCTCCAATACCTAAGCCAGAATTTGTATAGTAAGTCAATCTTGTTTATACAATACACCGGTCTCTATATTAGTAATATTTTCCTGCTTCTTCTTTTGCTAATCTACTAAACTTGGTTTTTCCATGTTTCAAAAGAGAAGTGATCTGTTCTCCTCCTTAATTTTCCAAAATAAAGCCAAATTTCAAGGTTTTGAAACTGGTGTTTCAGTTGCCTGGAGTCAGCGTGGGATTATTCCAAGTAAGGAAGAATCATTAGTAACCCTCTTGATTGATCTATCCAGATTGACAAGGTATAATTATAGACACATAATAGATACATAAAACAAAGCTTTGCAATTAACTTTAGAACTTAACTTGTCCTACTCTTGCATTGAAGCCCACAGCAGTTTACAAGTCTGAGGGCAGAGAATTGCCCACTCCCTGGGGTCAGGCTGTACCCCCACTGCTCCATCACCACCCCCTCCCTCAACTACAGACAACCTGCAACCCAAAGAACACACCAACTACCCCATATATCATTCTCTAGAGCATCCATCCCTGCCCACTCCTCTTTCCCCTCCTTGGTACAATATTATTCCCACTCCCACCTGGGCATCCCCTTGTCAGGCCTGGGGAGGCTTCCTCCTACCCGTGTGATGGAGATCCCACCAGCCTCTGCATAGCTGTGTCACTGAAAACAACAAACCTGTCTCCAACTCTCAGTTTAATTCTGAAAGACTGACTCAGCTCTGGTCCAAAATCACAGCTTCTTGGATTTTTGCATCAGTAACTTTATGTAGCACATGCCTTCACTGTACTTGCTGTTGTGCTTAGTGGTATGAGATCTCTGCTCCCAACAGAATGGGTTATTGCCTTGGCAAGATCTTCAAAAAGATGGCTACTTCAAGTACTTAGGATATGTGGTAAACTGAAAAATTACTTCCATACTAAATGTTTCAAAAATTCAGGTCAAACTTGATCATGTTGAACCACAAACATTTGGATGTAGGTGCTTCACAGTGCTGTTTGCAGGGCAGATGTTTATCAGACCTTTCCCAGGTTCCTCTACACTACCAGAAAACAGGTTTGCTCGATGTCACACCCACACATGTTCCTTCACTTGCTTTAGTTTCTGCTTCTGCTGCCTCCCAAAGGTAACTAACTATTCTTACACTTATAACTGCATTCAGAGATGCCTTGGGCAAGATAAAAAGCATCAGGCTTTTGCCAACCACATAATTTGCTGAGTTTAATTACAGGAAAGGGAACAGGTGGTGAAGCTTTAGGAACCAAGACCTGTAACAGAAAAAATGGCAGTGCTGTCTGCTTTAAAAGATCTGTAGCCTCTCTCCTTCTGTAATCTCATCTCTGAAATTCTTATTTTGTCCCTTCATTACCACTCAGTCTGCCACTTCCCACAGAACTAGTAATATACAAAACATGGGGAAAACATCTCTTTTAGTAAAATTTCTGATGTTCATATTCTAGTTCATATTCTAGAAGAGCTGGATCATTAACTCAGAGTAGCATCGTTATGTCACTGCCACTACTTCTACCTCAGAAAGTTTCAAGTTGGATGGTCTAGGTATTAAGAGTTATTGGGACTTCCCCCCCGCCCATGCATAATAAGTTGCCTGAGCAGGCAGCTCTTATTCTAGGGCAAAATACAGGGAAGGAGAGCCTGGAGTAAAGATTCATGCCAGCTCCTGCAGAAACTGCTGCAGGAGTAAGGGACATAGTGGCTGTCTGAAAGCTGTCCTCCCTTCATGAAAAATGCAGGAGACAGTTTCTTCCTCCCCCAGATGGGAGCCTTCTTCCCCACCTACTCTTCTCTATATCTAGTATAGAGAAGTGGTTAGTCATGGAAGAACAGATACATTCATACATTCTGGATTATGAAATTCAGATGATAAAAAGGACACGTTTTTGTCTACAGGCCAGGAGACAAACCCTTGTTTTTCTTGTGAGCCAGATTTTAACTCCTTTGTGATGGGAAAAACAAGAGTCACTTTTGTTTAGCCTTACTCAGGATGCTGGGGAAATACACTGGTTTTACTTCCCACAGCACACAAGCTTCTTGCTCTTCCACCAAGTTTGCTTTATGTCCAGGCTTCTTTTCTCACAGGGTATCAAATGCCACACATTGCAGGCTTGCACAGAGTTGTTGGCCATGAGATCTACAGAAGACTACAAAAAACAAGGACCAAGGGTTGTGGACACCAACAAAGCTGATACAGAATGGCAATTACTGCATGGCAGGGGCATGTACCTGGCAAAAAAAAAAAAAAAAAAGCCCTTCCACTGAGGTTTGGCCCCTTGAAACATGTAACATTGCAAACATTCATTTGCAATTCAGTGAGTAGTAGTTCATCTTAGTTTGAATGAGACACTAATTAACCAGTACAAATATAGGTACATGTTTAGTTACAAATGTCCTCTGAAAATGTTGTCCTTACTCTGAGAGGGCACATACAACATGGTGGTAAGAAGTCAAGCAACACATAGCACATAGGGAAAGATGGGCAAAACCATAGTGAGCCTTTCCGAGGTGAAGTTACTGATGTGGTTGAGGTTTTTGTGCTCATGTACTGAGAAAACAGTGATTTTCTGAGCCTTACTGATTTCTGATCCAGAAGAGCCTGACTCAACAGGGCACCTATCCTAAGGGTGAAATACAACATCAGCTTCTCAAAGCCCAAACGTGATAGATTCAGAATAGAATGAGAGAATCATTTTGGTTGGAAAAGACCTTTAAGATCATCAAGTCAAACTGTTAACCTAGCACTGCCAAGTCTACCACTAAACCGTATCTCTAAGCACCACATCTACACATCTCAAATACTTCCAAGGATGGTGACTCAAACAGTTCCCTGGACAACTTGTTCCAGTGCAGTTCCAACTGCCTTTCAGTAGAGAAATTTTTCCTAATATCCAATCTAAGTCTTCCCTGGTGCGACTTGAGGCCATTTCCTCTTTTTCTATTACTTACAAGAGACCAACACCCACCTTGCTAAAATCTTTCAGGAAGTAGAGAGCAATAAAGTCACCCCTGAGATACTGTTGTAGTAACAAGTTATAAAAACAAAACAAGCAAACACACAACAACAAAAACCCAAACAAAAAACAAACCCAAAAACCTCTTAAGCAACAGCACTCCCTCACTGTTTGCACAACTTGGAAATGTCTTTTAAATCCAATCCAAGATTCAAACCTTACCAGAGTGTAATGGAGTGTTTCAGCGGTTTGCTGTTTACAAAGTACTTGGAAGCAGCCCTTGGCATTCAATACTGCTCCATCACTTCATCTTGTTATTAAGTCAAGGTAGTCTCTAGGTTAGTCACCTCATACCAGGAAAACTTTAATGTACTAAACTGTTTGAAACGTCTCCTCCTCCTTTCATTCTGCCACAGGAGAAACCACAGTACAAGGAATTTCTGTAGCATCAGAGCTGTGTGAGCTCTCTGTAACATGTTGAATGACACCTTGCAGGAAAGAAACCAGGACTAGCATTATGCTCTTTTACAGTTCCAATATTATTCTAGTTTAAGGAGATAATGAGCTTTAACGACGCTTTCCGAGGTGTTACAGGTCAAACTAGAGAATTCTCCTCTCCCCCCTTTCCTTGTAGATTCATATGGATCTCTCCTGTACTGCTTACAGATCAGCAAAAGTGATTACCATGTGCAGCAGACTCAGCAGTGTCAGGACCTAGACATTTTTTCCCCTCTCAAATTCTATTATTGTGCTCAACATCTCAAAAATCATGAACTGGCAACACAGTATTTAGTTTGATCAAGGTGTTTATTGCATCTCAGAGGGCACACATGCACTGGGGTTTTTTGTTTTTGTTTTAAACTGAAATACAAAGAAGAGCCATTTTGAAATCAGCTTTTTATAGAACTCTCCCATTATACTGTGTGTTATCCCCACAGCAAATTCAGATACAACCACTTTTAATGGTACCATACATTGATTAAATAGTTCATTTGAAAGACTTTAGGTGAGTATCTTTCCAACCCGATATGCTTTTACAGAGAACTGCCAAGCCACTTGTAACACTGATCAACAGTGACCTCATTGAAGAGTCAAGATCTTACAACAAGCCATCAGCAGAAACAGTATGAGAACAAATAAAAAAAAAATGAAAAGAAACACAGTTTGTACAGTAAAGGGCGTGGATCTCTGGATCAGAATTAAATCTCATCACCAATAGTACAAAAGCTACTCACAGCGCATTCGGGGCAATGGAGAAAAGCCTAAGGCATACACAGGGAAGCACGAAATTAAGAGATGTACATAAGAACTGAACAGAGATGAGTAACATCACTTGTCATGTTTTGACTACAGATATATCCAAGAGTGCTCTTGTAGTTGAAATCCCTTAATGCCAGCACAACTATAGTAGTTTTTCCAACTACATGGAGAGAAATTGACCCTTTACTTCTTTTCAGTGCATTGAGCAAGAACGGATAGATATGCCAATTTTAAAATGCAAACAACTTAAATCATTAAAATAGATTTTAAAAGAAAAAGAGCAATAAATATGGTATTCTTTCAGATATGGTTTTTCATTCTTGGTAAATCATCAAAAAAAGTATTTGCTATGGTAGTTTACCTTTATATTACTTTGAATTATCTTAACATATACAGTGCCACAAAAATAAAACATTTTTTCACGACAATTGAGATTCCTGTGACTGGGAAAAGAAAAAAAAAAGTATTCCACACAATTTCATACATATTTTCCTTACTATCTGGTATTATCACACTATGTTTCATGACAGATAAAGGAGAAATTGAGTCCTAGGGAAATTTTAGGTGTCCTCAAAAAGTTATATACATGGAAACCTTCAAAAACCACAGACATCGCTCCAAATGGCTCACCAAACAACAGCTGCATAATCTGCCCCTGTGGGATAGGTTCAGAAAAGCACTAGAAGGCATCAGAAACATACATCCATTGTTTAAATTGTAAAACACAAATAACCCAAGTACACAAATTTCGAGAGAGTAGGGATAACAGCTAAGGTAGTACACATTCCTAATGTTCACTTTCACAGCTGTGCTACACGTTTCAGGAGGAAGAAAAGTCTGAGTAAGCGCTGGGTTTGGTACTGGTGGCTCATTTTCAAACTCTGAGCATCCATTTGTAGACTCCAAACTCAAGTTTTTATCATCCAGTCAGAAAAACTGCAGCTGTGAATACAGGAAAGTATTAGATGAAAACCACAATAATGAGCTAGATATAGCACATTCTAGAAAGAGCACCAAATCTGCTCATCACTTCACACCTCACAGGAGTTATCAGCATTTAGTGAAGCAGCAGTTTTCCCACAGACAGTTATGAATCTGTCTACTATAAACCCAAGCCAACAGCAGTGGACCCCAGCAATGAAAGTGCATCTCCACTCCTGGACATCTCCACCAAGAGCCAGGCACAACTCCCAAGGATGGAATTTGGAGAAGGTGGAAGAGGGATTGCGTGGTGCTTGCTAAGAACAGCCTGATCCCATCCACTGCTGCTAACTCCAGTGCAGAGGGGGCTTAGAACAAGTCTTAGAATTAAGCTATAGAAAGATAACGAACTTCTGAAGAAGGCTCAAAAGGTATGTAATGATTGTCCCCTCCTCATCTGGAAAATTATTCTAGTCTTAATTATAAAATGCCTACCTTACTTCTGCATCATTATTTTTAAATTGGCTTAAGTGTTCAATTCAATCTGATGCTTCTACTTGGCAGCTGTTACATCCTTCTCCAAAACCTTCACCTTTATGTTTCTGCCTTTTTTTCCTTCATTCTGCAGTACTGGTTTTTTGCTTCTCCTCCACTTTCCCTTTATATTTAGTCCCTCCTTTCCTACTGTTGTTCTACATGGCACTGCTCAGGACCTCATGCCTTAGCATTCAGAAAAGCAGTGCCTTGAAAACTTGTACAGTGGGGAAAAACATGAGCTGGCAACAGTTAAGAGATGCAAAGAATCTTCCCTTGGTGATCAGGATACAGAAGTTTTTCCTCTTTTGATCCCTTTACACTTAAAATACCAAATCAGTTTCTACACCCACAAGAGTGGGACAAACCTCTTCAGCAGTGTTTTGCTCCTAGTATTTGTACTCTTATGATTCTATTTATTTCAGTATTGACTTCAGGGAGTGGAGGGGGAGCAGGGAGGGAAATAAACATAAACCCTTGGACTGAAAGGAAACAAGGCAAAAATTGAAGCTACAGATTGAAAATAACTTTTCCTGGTTAGTCACTTTTGGAAAAAAATACCTAGCCAAAAGTCAGCTTTCAGGCTAAAATTGTCTGGGCAGAGAACTGAGTTTTCGATTTAAAACACCACATTTTCAGTGTATGTTTCTACCTACCTCCACAGCAACAATTTTATCAGTCATATTCAATCTACTGGCCTAATCAACACCACCTGTGTGCCAGACACAGCATTAACATGCTCAGGCAGGCAGCCACAGAATACCTTATCGTTTACAAGAAATCCTTGATGTTAAGATCCGCTAATGGGTCCTTTGTTGGAGGTTTCTTGGGACTCTGAGTAGCAGGAGTTGGGCTTGGAGAAAGCTAACAGACACCAGCCAGGAAGGCAGAAAAAAACAAAGCAGACAAGGATACACAAGCATTAGGCAGATACAAGCTGGTTCTCACACAAGCACATTGCAAGCATACCAAGTTCTCATTTATCCTCAAGTTCAGTGTGTTGCCACTTTGCTCAAGCATTGTTTAGACTCCATCCTTACTACAGGGTTAACTATGTTTGGCTGGTTTAGTGGATAAGGCTATAGACACTGCATATTCTAATTAGCACAGCTTCAAATCACTTCAAATCAGTCTCCCTGTAAGACAGCATGGTGGTAGGGGTCATCAACCCAGACAGAAGTTAAGCAATTGTTAGATGTTAAACACTGTGGTGCAGAACAAGCGGAGTGCAGGCTGCAGAGTCCACCTGAAAATCCCAGAGACTGCCATTCAAGTGCAAGTTGATCTACATTGGTAAGGTAAATGAGAGTCCAAAGTATACTGGAGATGTGACTATATTATATGTGGTTCCTCCTCTGCTAAGTATTAAAAAAACATCAGTTGTTCCACATAAACCATCAGTTTTTCAAGTTCCCCGCAACTCTTCTCACTAGGGAGCTGGATGGTTCTCCTACCCTGTCCTTACTCCTCCCCAGCTCTACCTTACTCAGGGCATTAAAGGTATTTCACATGTAGCCCTGGCACCTTGACGACTGTCCCTCTGAGATACAAAATGTTGGTGTCTTCCATAATATTAATCTAACTAATATAAGTGCAGAGACAGTTTAAGGTGGGCGGAAAAGCACAGAACAAGGGACCTGGCTTGGTTTCAAGTGTTACAAGTCTGATTTCAGAGGTACAGCACCAACTTCCATCTCCCACCTTATTTGAATTACAAAATATACTTCTGACTTACAAAGAAACAGAAACTACAGTGAAGTCATTCCCTGCCTCTCATCTATACAGGCCCTTCTTTTCAGAGTTATTACAAACCAAATTCTTTGGAAATATAGTGTGGAACAGGTACTATGGCTTATATTGCATCACCAGTGGCTATGAGCTGAAAGCTCTGCAGCAGTGGGCAGCATCCTGCACTTCCAACCTTACAGCTTCAAGTCAGAGTCCATAGGAAACTACAAAAAGCAGCAAATACCACCCAGTTCAAGAGGAAGGATGGCATGTCTCCATTCACTCAACCTATTTCATCATTAACTACTCCATTAGATTTTCTTCATCATATTAGAGAAAGGACTCATCTCCTTGGCAATGAGTCATCTGTGACACAACGTTTCTTGGTTATTGTTCATTAGCACAGAATCAAGAGTATCTTTGGCTTAGGTGGCCCAACTTGTGTCCCCTTTACATCTAAATATGTGAATGTTATGATGTCAGACTAGGTAAATACATTTTTAAAACATGAAGAATGAAGCAGTGTCATTTATCTCCCATTTATCTCTAATGTAAGTTAGAAGAAAAACTTAATAGTATTGAAATTTGCTGTGAAAAGTGTGCATCCTGAGCACTCCAATGTTATATACAGTGTGGTAATTCACACTTGAATGCAGCTGTTTTGCACCAAAAAAAACCCAGCAAGCTACCAGCCTGAAACAGATAAAGTTGTATGTACTGAGAAACAGCTGTCAACCAAGAACTGGAGACCTTAACTTATACAAAGCAGAAGGTTGGTTTTCTGAGGAATCTCTTGGTGGGCTGGGAGGAAAGATGCTGACTGCAGCTCTAGTAGATTTTTACAAGCTCTGTTCAGAGCTTGTAAAAGTGCCCACTTTGACCTTTACTTAAATATCCTCCCAAAACAGGTCTTGGATGTAGGTAGCTGCTGGAGACTTGAGCCTGTTCTGTTGGTCTCATACAAGGGAACTGAAAAAAATCAAGGTAGTTCATGTGATCTGTTCCAAGTCAGGCAGCTGATACTAGAAGAAAAGCTATTTACAGACCTACAGGTAGAACTGAACTGAAATAATGCACACATAGAAGCTACCTTCTACAGAAATGGAGAGCAATTTCACATCCATCCATCTAGCATGAACACTTACCTGTACACCAGGGCCAGTGGCAGCTCCAAATGGTGGCCTCATCATAGGCTGCCCGTACATAACTGGCTGTTGGGGCATCATGGGCACACCTGTACCTGCTGGGGGCTGGCAATGGACACAGAGTCAGAGTCAGAACGGTGGGTGAAGAAAGGAGAGCAGGGTAATAAAAGGGACTCACCATCCCAAATGCTGCTCCTGGTTGCGGGACAGGTGGAGTACCCCCTGTGGCAGGAACAGCACTTGCTGGAGGCACAGCTCCTGTCTAAATGGGTTTTTTTGGGGGAAAAAAAGAATAAAAAAAATTAAAAAATGCAAGAATCTCTGTCACACCAACTATCTGGAAACTGCACAAGAGTGTCCAGCATTCTCAAAGTTGTTCTGGAAAGCAGGACTGCAGGATAGTATCTAACCTCAAAACCACAATGCTTTAAGGAAAAGTGTTGAATGAGTCTTTGCACTGATCCTGAGCTTGCTTTTTCATAAAAATGCAAGGGTGACAGACTCCAGGCTCTTCATGAATGGAGTCAACTTACTAAGTACAATTCAAAATAGGCCCAAGAAAACACATACTTTCCTCCTCCTACATAGTATAAGAAAGCATCCCAATTTCATAACTGATAGCCAACACACTGCAGCACTTGCTATAGCACTGTATTTTAGTAAAAGCTTAAGCAGATTGTAAAGATAAGAGAAATAAGTTCCATAATTAGCTTTCAATTAAAAAAGAAAGTATTTTTATGCAGTGACATTCATTTAAGAATAAATTCACACACTGAAGCCACAATCACAGCCATTACATACTATAGTATGGAGAGTTTATCTTATGTTTCTCATTCATATGCTTAACTTCTTATGATTTTCATTCAAATAACAAGACAAAAAAAGGGGATCTCTCACTAGTATTCAGAAAGAGAGAACTCTTAGTTTAGTAGTCTGATTGGATATACAGCATAACAACATCTTTGAACAAGGGCACCCCACTCATCCAGCAGAACCTACACATCATCCCTTTTGGTTCCCTTGTCTGTAACTTCCCATACAGTCTCCTTACAGCCTTGAAAACATCCAAGTCTCTCCTTTTCACAGACCTATATACAATCCAAACTATGAATAACTCTGAAGAGAGGCAGAAAGCATTCAAGGAAATTGATTTGAAAATGGTAGTAGGATTTTTAGGAATCTCATTAGTGCTACTTGTATGGCCTAAGTATATTGGCACAATTTCTCAAGCTATTACAGAAGCTGCAGGGTCATGCCTGAGCCTCCACAACCTACCTCCTGCCTTGAGTCAGCTACATCCCACTGCACTTGGAGAGCAGCTGGCACTTGCAGCTCAAAATACACTGCATCTCTGGAGATATGTTGGATAAGTCTGCTTCTGTGAATGCTGCATTTAATGCCCTTGGTTAATCCTTGCTTCCAAACTAGAATTTGCCAGTTTCTTAGGAAACTGGAGACAAGTTGGGGTATCCTGTTCCAGATTCATTATTCAAATACCCTGCAGTTTCTGGCTAATATTAATTATGAACATCTTCTCCAGTCTGAAAGCTTTCTGGGGAGCATTTCAATTAAAAGCTGGCCTGTGCTAGCAGCACAGCTGTCCCCAAACTAAAACTAACACCTAGGCACTCAGGTATGGAAAGCAAGGAATAGGAAGACACGGATTAATGACATCCTATGCAGTGATCTGGCTGCAGCCACAGGAACACAATGCAGCTCAAAATCCAGTTAGGCAGATGCCAAGAAAAAGGCCACACAAACTAAATCTGCTTTTGCCTCAAAATATTAGGTCACTCCAGGGAATGGGCTTTTACAAAATTTTGCCAGTTTTAATCCAGAAGGCAAAAGGACAGAAGGAAGGGAAGAAGTGAACAAAAGTTTGTGGTTCAACAGTGATGTGAAGGCAAGCTTCTCTTTGGTCTCCACATTTATATTTTCCTGCAGATCTAGTTTTCTTTGGTTTCAAAAATTACTTAAGTGCATGATTTTTAAGAAATGTATATAGAGAATCCATGTTTCATGAAATGCTACCAAAACTGCCCAGCTTTCCAGAAAAGCTAATTACTTATCAGATGGTAAAGCCATTGCAAGTTCAGACTAATGTTACAGAAGTTAGAAATGTCAGGTAGTACAAGTCATCAGATAGTTCACATCCAAGTAAAGCAAAGACAGTTTGAAGCCCTTATTTTCAAGCTTACAGCACAGAAATGGTTCATCACTACTACCATATTCAACACCTTGCCTGAGAATGGTCTGCAGAGACAGTGCAAATAGAACCATGTTAGGTAGCTTTTTGCTAGTTTTAAGCCAGTGGTAATAACTGTAGTGCAGGTGAGGTGCTGTTAGTATCTTCGTGTTAAGTAAGTACAATAAGAGATCATAAAAAAATCACTTACACTGTACAGTACTGCCCAGCCTTTCTATTAAGAAAAAAAGTTGATGTTACAACTTATACATCCAATGAAGTACCAAGTTCAGGGAATTCTTGTATCTTCCATAAGGTTAAAGAACAAGCTGGAACATGCTTAAAAGTCACTTTAACATTTGGCTGTGGCAGCAGAGAACTGAGTTGGTCATGCTCCCCTCAACAATCCTTTCCTTCTCTTCCCAACTCGACTTTTTCCAAATGGAAATGTTTTAAGCCCTGTGTGACTTCAGTGAGATGAGGTATGACCCCTCTTCAGATTACTCTTGTAACTTACTCACAATCAAGTTGCTCTTGCACCAAATTTAGATTTCTAGTTCAATTCAACCTTCTGTCACAGTGCATTCTGAAATATTTTACATGACAATCCTAACTCTTCCAGCAGACTCCTGTATGCTGCTAAGCAAGCTACCCACTTCTTATCTAACATCTATCACCTGATCAGTATAAATACTGTGTAGACTTTTTATCTACTTCAATCAAGAAAGCTTGAAAAAAAAAATATTTTCTCTCCTTCCAGTACTTCAGCTTTGGATCTATACTGTTGTCTTTTGGACCATCGACCTGGGCTTGGTTCTGGCAAGACCTATACAGATAACCACACACTTGGCAATGTCCACAGGTACTAAGTGCACAGGTAGAGTAACCATTTTGATACATATGCTAGTGTATTGTCATTGACCTGAAGTCAATTATTTATGTCAGCTGTAAATCTGTCTTAAAAATGTGACTTGAAATAATCATATCATTGATATAGAAGCAAACCCTTTAGCTGCAGTAGACAGGAGTGCCTACCAGTCTGTTTGCACAGTCTCATAAAATATTGAGGTTCCAATACCAGCGGTATCAATAGATTAACCACCTACCAATGGAGCACCTGGGACACCACCAGTTGACCATGTTGCAGGTGCTACTTTTGGCTGCCAGTTGGCTCCTCCTGTTAACTTTTTCTCTCCAGCATTCCACTGAAGGTCTCCCCTAATAGAGAGGGAGAGAGACAGAGCTATTATTTGATGCTATCACAATGAGAGGAAAAAGCAGTTGCAGTACACATGAACAGTAGGCTTGCAGCTACATTAGTTGATGGTGTATGCAGTTTAAGTTATTAACAGAAAGATACACTTTTAGTGCCACTCAGTTTCAAAGGTTGTTAGCAGTAGACATCAGTGCACTCTATGCTCAAGTCAGTTACATGGTTATGGCCTTTGTGGTGAGAATTAAAGAGAGATTTTATTTAGTATTGACTGAAGGTAACATATTATTGCATATACCCTTGCAAGTAGAAGAGGGACTGCTACTGCCTATTCTACTGGGGCCAGGCAGTAGAGCTGCCTGCTAGAAGTCTTTGAAAGGTCATTTCATTGCTGGAAATCTTGCTCAGACAGCTGAAGGAGGAAAGCATTCAGTTCTGAAAAAAGTTGATAGATACAAGAGAAACAAATCATTCATAGAATAAAAGGGTTGCTGCAAAACCATATTTTGCTAGAGGCTGCTCTAACCAGAATAGGATACACCATTTGAATGAAGTAGATTGGATGGAGCTAAATTTTCGGGATAAACTTCATTATGTGTTTATACACATCCCTCCTATTATCTCCACAGGGGCACAAAACATTCTGGAGTACATACATCATAAACTGGTCTTGCATACAGAGGAAGACTCAGCACAGAAATAAGCAATCAGTTAGATTAAGAAGCTACATTAAAAAATAAACAGAATGCTGTAAATGTTTCCTCTTGCAAAAAGAAGCTTTTCACTGCATGGAATGAATTTCTTTATTATTTTACAAGTATTCCAAAGCCTACATGATAAGCACATCCAGCATCTGTAAAAAGATAACACAACTATTACATATTAGCCTAACTACTAAGGAGAGCTATACAATATATTATCTGGACTATTTGTTCATTTTAAGTTCTTTGCAAATGAGCTGTCCTATAGGAAGACAGCAATTTACAGAAAAAAATTCAATGACTCTGATTAAAGCCAGGAAGTTTAAAAGCTATGTCAGGCATATTTAACCTTAATTATTTAGTGAACCTGTATTTAATAAAATACTTTTTCCAGAATTTTTTATTAACTGATACTTTTGGGAAGAGGGAGCACGTAACTAATTTATTTATTCCTAATAATAAATAAAATAGATGAAAGAATCAAAACCCTCTTTTGTTTTCTTAAACTTACTTTTTTGAAGTGGTACCAGAAATTCCAAGATCTGAAAATTGTAAGAAAGAAAGAAAAAAAGAAGTCGTACTTAGTAAATTAAAGCACGTCAAAGTAACAGCTCAACCTTCACTGCAGAAGGGCTCATACAGAGTAATAAAGTTTTGGCTGTTTGCATTCAGACAGCATCAGAAGACTGGCCATATCTACCCCTTTTTCAGCACAGACTTTTGAGGAACCCTGCAGGTGTCTTATACTTAAGGAAGCCATTTTTGCTCCATAAGCATCTGAATGTTACCTGGAAGTTCTGCACTGTTATCTGCTCTACCTTATGTAGGAACTCCAAGTAGTTTCCTTAATTATTCTTTGGAAGAAGTTTTAAGCTAAAAGTTTTAAAGAATACTCTTCTCAAATGAGCAATACAAGTCCTGTAAGTCACAAATCATTAGGTTTGATTTTCTTCCCCAAACTTGGATATACCAAGTCATTTGCAGAAGAGGTTTAAAGGGATTTAAGAGCCCTGCTGGCTTCCAAGCATGACAGTTTCCCCACACACCTAACAGAACAACATGCATCACAAGATCAGTTATATCTTTGATGTGGTGTGTTTAGATACACTGACAATATTCCATTTATACAATCCTCTTAAGTACAACTTCAGTAGTATTACACTTTAGCCTAGGTGGGCCTCTGTTAGGGCCTCTGGTGGGGGCTGCAGCTACTGATCTCTGTTATAAAGTCTTTAGCCCTTTTCCTGCTACAGGAAAGAGAACTTCGTTTTAGCTTAGCATTTCAAGAATGTATTTTGGGAAGTTCACCATCTGAGAGAAACTCTGCTCTTGGCTATTACACACTCCTCACACCCTGCTGCTGCTACTCCTCGCATTAAGCAGGAAGTCAATTACTTGTGTCCACCAGCTCTTCTGCTTAAATTCTACAGTGACATCAGATGCTTTGGACAGCTTTCACTTTTCTGTTATTACACAGCTGCACATCCATTAACAGTCTGATGAGACGTTCACACGTTGACTCATATCGTGAGCACAAAGAGAAAGTTACATACCCAGACATCCCCTAATCTCTGCAGGGAGAAAAACCACTTGCAAGCTAAAACAGACAGATATTTGGCTCCATGGACAAGTATCATAGCTGCATGCCACATGAGTTAAAAACAAAGTTTGTCACTTACTGCCTACTAAGTTTGCAAGAGACGAATCAAGATCACTTCCAAGGCCTTTGCTTGCTGCAGAAGCAGGGACTGTTGCTGTGGCTGAAGGTGCTGCAGACTGGCCTGAAGGAACCATAGTTGGCATAAGAAGATCACCTAAGCCATCAAACACTGGAAGTGAAAGGAAAATGGGTTAGAACAGCAGCTGTGCTAAGAAAAACACTACCTGCTGTTGCTCTGACAAATGTAGCACAGACAACCACGTCACAAGTGTTACCAAAACACCACTTGACATTAAAAGTAATGCCAACAAGGGCATGCATGTCATTCTACTAGACACTGAATGTACAGTAATCCTGAAAGAGCTATACTGATGAGAACTAATATGAGAGGACATGCCTAAAAGGGTTTTAGCTGGAGAATTAAATCTACACAGGTAAAGCACCACTTCCACACAACACTTCTCTTACAGCCCTCCTTAGAGAGGTGTCAGATGCACACACATTTGTTAGGAGATATTCATTTAAGGGTTTTAAAAATGAACATCTTGCAGCAAACACCAGCCAGAATTACTGTGGCAAAGCAGTCTTATACCTTGACATCTTATGAAAACAGGACTGAATGTCTCAAGATATTACTACTATTCACTTGCAAGCAGCAGGGATTCAGGAAAACCTACTAATACCTTATGAGATCAGAAGGAACCAGAACCATCCACAATGACAGAGCTAACCTCCTTAGCCCGGTCATAAAACTCAGAAGTTCATTTTTTAGATCCCTTGAAGTCAAACTGCCTGGTACAACTCATGCCAGAGTTCTATCTTCTGATCTGTATTTGAGGAACATGCTAACATTACGTCAACAGGAAGGGGTAGCATGTACACTGGCAAGCAACCAAATAACCAAGCAGCAGTGCTTCTTCAACCTTTTTTTTCTTGTACAGTTGCAGAACTCACCAATTTTAAGTTTGTAGCAAGGACCCAGCATGGAAAATATAGAATGGAAGAGATACAAACAGAATGATAGCAGTGACAGAAGTTTAAGCTTATAGTCAGGCCAAGAACACTACCTCAGTCTTTGGTTTGTGTGCCTTCAGGTGCCAAGCAAGCTCAGGAATAGCTTCAGCAGCAGCAGCAAGAGGACTTGCCTATATACTTGGTTTACAGAACAGTGTTTTCCTCATGTAACTCCTAATTCATGCAATGAAGCACATGCAAGGATGATGTTCACACTAGTGGTTTTTTTACTGACATGGTAAAATAAAAACTGGGTACAAAGAGCTCCTGAGCACACACCAGCCTAAACACCACCCTGAGCTGTTCCAGTAGAAAGAGAACCAGGAAATCACTGATGCTGCTTGTATTCAGAGCCCAAATATGGTATAATTAACTCACCGAAGACACAGAACTCACTAGAAAATTCACAGGAAGAAACACTGTGGCTCACCTGATGCATCAAACGAACTGCCAGTTGTTGGAGCTGATGTCCCAAAAGCTGCATCAAAGTTAGGCTGTAGTAAGCCGGTTTGAGCTGGAGTGACTGGGGATGGTGATGGAGAAGGAGCAATAAAAGAACCTCCAAAGCCTTGAAAAAGCCACATAAGAGAGAAGTGGACATTAGAGTCAGTCCTGGTCTGTGTTTAACAAAAGCTCAAACTACAGAAGGCAGAATGACAGAGACAATTCTTAGTAGACCACTGTAAATAATTTAGTACTTACTACACGAGCATCCTTGGTATGCCAGGTGTGACCCAGGGAATTTAAGTTCTTCTGAGAGTCACCAATAAAAACTGCAATGTTTGTTATTTAGATTTCTGCAGAGGCAGACCAACAGAGCAGAGAACACAATTCTTCCAGTACTACATACTATTATTCTAGGCAAGTAATCTCATAGGTAGAATGCAACAAACAACTTCAGAAACAAACTACTTTAGCAGTGTTTCACTAATCCAGTTTAGCCTCTCTCACCATCTTAAAACATCTATCTCCCTCGTCAAGATGTCTTCAAGCTGCTGCCTCACTCCCCTTGCCCATGCCAAAGCAGGATCAACAGCACCCACCAATGAACTACTTGCAGGCTGGAGAATCTCCATGATTAAGCTTAATGTATATATTATCAATCCTACATTTATACAATAAACCCTACTCATGGAGATTCTCTAGCCTACAAGGAATGCACTCCCATGCTTGACTATTCTTAAAATCCATCCCTTGCACCCTGTAAAACTTGATCTCTCTTGCAATTTAAGCTTATTTGCATTATCTACAGACTCTGGAAACTGATTAAATATGCAAAGACTGTCAAAACAGTAATATAAATCACACTTTCCCAAGTCTCTTTAGTCTACAAACCATTCCTCTTAAATGTCTTCTTGACATTCATGTCCAAGACCTCTATACTACATTTTCAGTCTCTCAACCTTGTTTTTTCCCAGCTGCCCTTGCACAGGAAGGATCAGAGGTGAGCTCAGTGCTCCAGCTGTGAATATACAAATACAGCAGAAAGAACACTCTTCACAACAGGCAGGCTGTACTTTTTTTCCCTCTGCATCAGAGTAGGAAGCATACTATTTTGCCACAGCTAACTAAAAGACAGTGATGAGACAGCACCTTTAGTTCCTTCTCAGGGAGTGCCCTGCTTACAGCCTTCTGTCCCTATTTGTCCAGCTAATCACTGCTGCCCATGTACAGATTTACTAATTTACATTTTTACATATTTACATAATTTACAGATTTACTAATTTCAAATTTCTCCCCTAGATAATATTCTCCAATTTGTAGAGACCATTTTAAGTCAGATTCTCATCCAAAGTAAATACAGATCTTTTAACATGAGTGAAATCTGAAAAATGAAGCCTGCTACTCCAAAAGTCACATTGTTGAAATAAAGTACCAAATACAACCTGTCAATTTAGAAGGTATCATCTATTTACATCAAACCTTTATCACTACTTTGTCTTTTTACTGAGATTACTCGTTTAAGCAGTCAACTAATGCCCTTCTTTCTCTTCTTTCTTCAGCTTTCTTTAGTTAACAGGTCAGTGGGAAAGTCAGCTGTTTAAAAATGGGAAAATAGATAAACTTCTGAAGATTTTCTACCCAGTTTTTTTAATCCAAACTGCTTTTCACGGTAACAGGAAATACTGATTACAGGACATTATGCAGACATCTTACAAATAGTGAAAACAGCACATTTCCCAGCTATGAAATCAAGTATCTGCCAGATGTTTAACTATGAGACAGGCTAGAGCTCAACGTAAGGACTTGTGCTCAAATTGTGAGCATTAACTGTATCAATGTCCTAGTTTGAGCCAGGATGAAGTCAGATCTCAGACACTCTTCCTAAAAACTTTGCTTTCTCAGATAACAAAGTTAAGACTAAACACCAAATACTTAACAAATGTTGAAAGAGCAAGAGAAATTTATGCATACACACTTAATGCAAGCATGACTTATTTACACATCGGACACGGTATTTCAGAAGAGAAAACCTCAGCAGGAAAAGGAGAGTGATGTACCGTCACGGGGTCCTGGGCACCCTGACTTACATGAACCAAATACCTTGGCCCTAGACAGAGCTGGGAGAGGACAGCAAACCTGATCACAGACTACAGGTCCAGGAGAACACAACCTGATTAGAAACACCTCACAAACTATGCCCTTCAGCTGAAGCTTGCCAGATTGCAGGCAATGTCTGAAAATGCTCAGATCATAACTTAAACTGGTTCCTTCAGATGCTACTGATCAAGGGCAGTGGCTGGAGTAAGGGAAGCACAGCATCCAACCATATTTAACTGGAATTTCTCACCCACCCTGCCTTCTTTTCCTATGCACTTCCAAGAAGAACCTGGCTAGCCTTCTTGATATCCTCCAGTGAGGTAGTTTGGACACCTATAAGGCCTTCCTTTTGCCTTCTCTTCTTAAGGCTGAATGGACCTAGTTCTCAGCCTGTCCTCAAATGTCATGTGCACCAGTCACCATCTTGGTGGCCCTTCACTGAATTCACTCTGGTATGACTTGATCACTCACAGTCCCCTGGATTACCTACACACAGCAATATTGCCCTTCCAGCACATACTATGGTGGTTAAAGTTGCCCATGAGTGCCAAAGCCTGTAATAGTGAGGCCTTCTCCAGCTGCCTAAAAAAGGCTGCTTCTGCTGCCTCTTCTTGATCAGGTGGTCTGTAGCAGACACCTACTGTAACATCATCAGTGCTGGGTTGCCCTCTGATCTTTAGCTACAAACTCTCTCTAGTTCATCACCTGTCCTAAGGTAAAAGATTCATGTCTCCAACTACCTGCAAACAAGTACTCATCTCCAAAGAATCAGACCAGAAGCAGGTTGACAAGATACAGAAATAATAAAGGCAGCTGACTGCAGCAATTCCTAAAGCACTGGAGCCATCTAAAGACCCTGTGCTCAGCTAGATCCTTTCCATTTCCTGAGTCAAAACAAAAAGCTTCCATCAGGGCATGGCACAACATCCATTCATAAGATTCTGTTTAGAAAGTTATGTAAGTTTTTGCAAAGCCCCACTAAGTGTGTTTCTCCAAGTACAGAAGAGTGTCCTTTGCATGATGACTGGTCTTAGTCCCACAGCTTTTAGCTTCTTGTGCAATTTAACAGCAACACCAGGCAGAGATGCTGTAAAAATACTTTAAACAGATTTAAGTTCCTACTTGTCTAAAACTTGAACAAGACCCAGGGTGAGTCAGGAGAAACAGCAGCAACACAGTTACTGAGATGTGTTGTCTGGACATCCCCAGCTGCCTGATTCTGAGGTTGCCTTTACTTACACAGTCACGGAAGACTCCTTAAAAGAACATGCTATTAGAGTACACAGTGGGATATACATGCACACAGTTTAATTGCATAGGAAGATCTAGAACGGAAAATGACAGAAGGGACTGTCATACTCAGCACAGTTCTAGTCTTGTCTGCAGAGCTTTGCAGAGTATGAAAAAAATTCCACCGCATTTCCTAAGTCAGACATGAAGAGATGAGCAACTTATTTGACAGCAAAAGACTTAAGACAATGATGCATAGGAGGTACACTGGAACATTATGCACATAAACACTTAGTACAACCAAACATTCATAAACCATGAAGGACAAGCCTTTAGTCACCATATAAAATCTGGACAATCTTAAATTTAAAACTGGATTACACTGCAGGCTATACATCTGCCATTAGCTAGGGTAAACAACTGCTTAGCAATATGTTGTGATGTTTACAGACTCTGTATCTGCCAGAGATTCAAATTTACTTGGAGCCCTTTTGAATACATGTATCAACAAAATTAACATCACCTGTTTACCCCAACTGCTTCAGGTCTGCTTGAGTGTTTAGATTCAGGTTTAAATTTAATGTGACTCATCAGAGAGCATACTGTTGAAGCTTAAGCCATCTGGAACATAATTCCCACTGGAATTCAAGCTTAGTTACAGATAAGGACATAAAATATTTTGTATTGATGTTTGCATAAGCAGGATTAGCTTCATCTCAACTGTATCTTTGCCGTCAGTTCTCAAGTAACATAACCACAAAGAACTGGTATGTTTCAGAAGCTACTAGTTAAAGCATGACCTCTGGCCTTAAGATATCTGTAGGCTAACTAATACAAAGACCTACTGAAGCAATATTAAACCAAAATGTGGTCTTCTCCCTTAAAATCCTGAAGCTACCTGTATGAAAGCTTGAGCATGCATTTATGCATTACATCCTACTTTAAGCAGCTGGCTTGCCAGCACTGGAACAGATTTTGAACAGACATATACATCATTATTCTCCAAACTAGCCTTCCCACAGGACAACTAGGCAATGCCCACACTTGGAGCAGGTACTAGTAAAAGTGTCCTCTTCTGAGATGGCTTCAAGAACCCACCTGTTATCAACTCACAGCACTTGGACCAGATTAAATACTGAGGTATCTCACTTAGGTATTTCTCATACAATGGAGCATCTCTCACAAGCATATAAAGGCAAAACATACACAAGGTTGGACTTCTGATACAGTGCAAGTTGGCATGAGAGACCTGCAAACACACAGCAGCTATCAGGGCCCACCACCCCTGGAGTGGCTGGCAGTTGCATAAAGGGCAGACTGTCACTCCAGCTCAAAATGAAAGCCACAACAGTACAACATGAAACCAACAATCATCTTTGCAGTCCCTCAAGGATAACTTACCAACCAATTCTACTGACAAATTCATCTTTTGGAAACACAGTGGAAACTAAACCAAGTCTTTTCTGAAACCAGAAGTGCATTAGTTCCCTTTAAACCTGAGGAAGACATGCTAGGATCTTTTTCTCTATGAACTTCAAACTGGAATGGGGAGGAGTCACAACTGTTTACCAAATCACTAGAGCTACTACAATACATGGTATAGAAATAATTTTGGAGAATAGTACAAACAGAATTTGGCTGAAGCTGCTTATCTGTAGGATGCAGACTATAACAATACTGTTAACTCAATCTTTAAAATAAGCGTGACAGTGATGCCACATTAGCCCTAGTAGAGACCTCATCTCACCTAGTATAAGGACAGGTTCTCTCACTTCTATGCCCCTGTGCTCAGAAAAGATGTCATCACCACACTCTCCTTGGCTAAATGAAAGACTGCTACCAAGTCATTCATTCAAGCTCTTAACATTAGTGCATAACCTGTCTCAAATCAACCAACAAACGAACAATTAGCAGTAAGAAAGCAGCACAGCCTGCACTACTGCTTAAGTACTGCTACAGTCAGCCACTGAAACTTTATGTATAGACTCCTATTCTGTGAAGAGTAGAGAAAATAAGGCTTCTGTTGGAGGCAGGAAGAGGACATGAAGAGGATAATCTAATAAGTTAACTTGTACTTCAGTACAGTGCCTCCATTATTTATCACTGTAGTTTTCATTTGTCTGAAGTACTAAGAAAGCTTATGAACAAGAATTCCATTCCATTGCAAAACTCTACTTACACCCAAGGAACAGAAAATTCAAAGACCATTTATTAGTTTTTCCTTTAAATAATGAGTTTTTAGAAGTCCTTCATTACCAGCAAGCAGGTCTGCAGAAGCTGAGGAACCAGAAGCAGCCTGGGTCACGGGCTGGGATTCGGAAGCACTACTTCCAAAAGCATCTAAAGAGAATTCCAGAGAGCATGAAGAAAATATAAGAGTTCAATATTAAATGCATCAACTAATGACTTACAGTAAACAATAAATGACAAACTGATAACCACTTCATTCATCAGAAGAAGAAAATCAAAGTGCTTGGCCATCTTTATTGTAGAGCAGTACCATGGATGCAAAGTTTAGGTGGAAAAAACGAGGTGCAACAAACCAGCACTTGAAATAAATCTCTTTTTTCTTTTCATTGGGCCTCTTCTCTGAAAACTCATTCAAATCACAGCATTCCAGATGAGAGGGTTAAGCCCTTTGGAGATGAATGTATCGGGTGAGAGACTGGAGTAATTCCAGCCAGAACCTACTGACTCACATTAAGTCTTTTTAGAGAATATTTCACTAATGCCTGAAAATTCACTACTTCTAAGCAGCATTCATTTTCTACAATACTCCTAGAGTTGGTTGAGTCCATCCTAATTTCCACCTCATCTAATTCCAACAAAGATACTGTAATCCAGATACCCAGTTTGAGACAAGCCACCCACAAAACTTCAGCTGCTCTGAGAAAAACAGGACTGAGGGAAAACAACATGATCACAGAGACTTAAAAAGAAGAAAATAACAGAACAGGCTTTCATTGGACTTCTGAGGAGGAGCCATACATGCACTGACTGAAGACAGAATGGCAAGTGTCAGGACAACAAAATGACCACACTGTCAGCTCATTTGCAGTTCGTTATTGCACAATATGAAGAAATGGACATGCCAGAGTCAGCCAGAATGCCACAGAGAAAAAGCTGTGAGAAGGGGAAACCCACAGCTTTAGCAAAGCGCAAAGGTAATTGAAATGAAGTGATTCAACTCTGAAGTGGTGAGGAAAGCAAAATACCCACCACCAAATAGGTCAATCACACCTGAAGAATCCACCTTTGCTGGAGAGGCAGTGGGTAGAGGAGAAGGGGCTGCAAATGCATCCACTGCAGTAAGCATAGGATAAATAATATTTAGTATCAGCAAGGCAACAATGATAGCTAAATATTTCAAAGCCACATGGGCTCCACCAGTTAGAACCACAGGATCGGTAAATTCAGGTAAGAGTCTTCAGAACTGCAAACAGAAAGGGTTACATTTCTCACACAACAACTGAAAACCATAGTACTTTAAAGGAAGCATTCTTTACTAAGACTTTTCTTATGCTTAAGAGGAGGATTTACTCTCTCAATAACCACATTACTTACTCAACTCCAGTGCCAACCACTTTACGGTATCTATCTTCGGCAGCTGCTATTCTGGTGACCAAAGCATTATCAAACCCATAACTTAGCATTTCAGCTTAAAAAACGTTAATTGGCAACAAGCCCTTTTTTTATTTTTCCTTTTTTTTTTTACTCAAGAGAAAAAAAAACAGAAACAAAACGACCACCTTAAGTCTGTAGGATGGCCTGTGAAGACAACCACTCACCAGATAAGAGATCAGCAGTGAGAGAACTCTCAGGCACAGGAGAAGCTCCAGGTGGAGGGGATGAAAAAGCATCTTTCAGAAATGAAAGAAAAAATGAGCATAAGTATCACTCAAGTCAGTTTATACTACTACACAGCATCAAAGCAGCAGAGTATTGGAAGAATTTTTTCTTTACCTGTACCAAAGAGATCTATGCTAGGAGTAGCATCTGGTTTAGGTGCTGCAGGTACATCAGGAACAGACTCAAATAAATCTAAGGCCAAGAACACAACACGTCTTTAACTCATTTTGAAAGGCAGGACTGAAAGCAGAACCTTCAAGTTTTGCACAGCGTGTTCGAAGTTAACAGGCTCTCTGGTTTGAAAGCCTAGCACACAGCATGCACGCAACAACAATTTGTTTGTTCTGCACTCCTGACAGATCAATCCACCAGAACCAAAGAGTTAAAAACAAAATTACCACCAAAGATATCTAGAGCAGGAGGAGCGGAGGTGGTGGCGGTAGCAGAAGTGGTGGCAGTAGTGGTAGTGGCAGTAGCCGTAGTTGCAGTAGCAGCAGCAGCAACAGCAGCAGCTGGAGAAGGAGTTGTTGCAGGAACTGGAGTGGCTGCACTAGTTGTAGGGGTAACTACAGGAACAGCAGTCTCTGTTGGCTTCATAGCAAAGAGGTCCAGCTCAGGAGCAGCCTCTGCACTACCTTCGGATGGGGCAAAGGGGTCTTGTAAAAAGGAGAGGGGAAATATATGTGTATGCATACTTAGGATCAGTGAGGGAGGAAGTCAAGAACAAAGCAACTACAGGCAATGCACATACTGCAAACACGCACACACAGAGGAGGCTCCTCTAACATCTAGCCTAGTCCTCCACACGTTACTTATGTTTTTCCAAAATAAAGACTATCTGAAAGGCTGAGTAGTCTAGTTACTAAAGGGCAGAACTTTCAAAGGCTAAGAAAGACAGGAAATACGACGAAAGAATATCCAATTTTAAGAGGTCACAGCTTACAGAACTCAGCACTGCCAGAATCATTTATTAGCAACACTGACTAAGCACAAAGAACAGGCAGTTTTGTTAAGCATGCTCTTCAGTCTAAGTTTTGTTTTGACCAATTGCAAACACTATGGAAATTTCAGAAAAACACACTGCCATATAGTTTAAAAAACAAAACACAGCAAAACAGAAAACTGTCTAATGACATAAAACCCACCATTTCCTGAACATGCATCAAGAGCTGCTGCTACAGGGGTTGGGGTAGCTGGTGCTGCTGCCCCTTCAGCTGCTGCAGGGGCTTCCCCAGGAGAAGCTGCAAAGGCATCTTGGGTGCAGTTTAAGAACAGAAATTAAAAAGAAAAAGGATAAAGAGAAGAAAAATATAGTAAAAGAACCAAGTTAAATTGCACAGGTAGATCCCCTTATACAACATGAATGTTGTTACTCTGACAGCAAGACAAGTCATGCAGTGCAAAACGCTTTGTCTCCCCCAACCCCACATGAGCAGGTTCTGGACAAGGTTTGAAGATGGAGCTTCTTGGATTGCCCATAGGAAGTACAGTACGTGTAAAAGAAGACTTTATTCTCATTGTATAAGGGTTCAGAGCAGCATGCTCATGTACTACCCAAAATTAACTAATGAATAAAGAGCAGAGGTATGGCAGTAAGTTGGTGTTAATAAAGATATTAAAAAACTTGCATGCTCAAAGCCCCGTAATACATGGGATTAATCTCCAAATCTGAATTTATTTGCATAGTGCTTTGCAAGCTTAAGCACTGTTATAAATAACAATCCAGTTATATTGGCAGAGATTCTAGCTTTCGAGCCAAGTCAGTCACGCAACACCTGAGAAACTGAACTTAAGTAGCTAACAGTATTCCAATTGGATCTTTCTGAGGCCATGACTTGATGCATAGGTTGTATTTACTCATTGTGCTTCTGACAGATGAAGAATATTCACCTTAACTACTGGTCAGCCACAGTTTGTGTCTCCTTCTCTGAGGATCACCTCCAGGCCAGCCAGTCAAGCCAGAGAAAACAAACATTTTTGGCTTTTGGAATTACTTGCTGATGAGTTTGCTCTAACTGGTTTTTTGTTTGCCACTTGTTAAGTGGTATGTTTAAATTTCAAGCTCTGAGCTTTTACAGCACTATTCCTAGGCTTAAACCACCATCTGTAGCTCTTAATTCCATGAAGTAGTCCTAATGGACACTGCCATTTGGACTATTCTCAAAGGTAAGCATTTTCTTCACAAGAAGATTGCACAATTAAGATAAAAATACTTCAAGACACTCACAGATGTTCATTTCTACTGCTACAGGGTTAGCAAGTTATGAAAAAAAAAAAAATAATCTGTTGGGGAATATTGCAACTGCACTGTCAAGCCAGTACAGGGAAAAGCTTAACATGCTTTACTTGAGTGCCAATTTTAAAATGAACACAACAATTTTAAAAACAAGTCTGTGCCAGTTAATCTAAAAAGCTCAAAAGAACATGCATTGAAACTTCAACTGAAGCTAGAAAAGCCAATTAGTCTTGTACAATAGAATTAAAATGAGTTAGTAGCAAAAAAGGCCTGCTATTAAGCCATTTCAAATATAATTCTATTTTTTCCTGTAACACAGTTCAACAACAAAACTGGATGGCAGTTGTCCAAGTCAAAAAAAAAAAAATCATAATTAGTCAACTGTCACAGTATTGTATGTATAACCAGACACTGGCATACATCACACAGAAGATATTTAACACAGAACTGGACTGAAGAGTTTTGAATTGTAGTACATGAAGGTAACCTATATGTATGGTTGTGTGTGTTAGGTTTTGCTCTACAGAGTCAGTTTTCAGATGGAAGGTCATGCTGGGTTCTCTCCAAAGAGCACTCTTCTATCCACCCAAGTTTGTAGGCCAACACCACAGAAGTTGATCAACACTACTTAGAACTATTTCTCAGCATGAAAGCTGCACTCATATGAAGTGGGATTCCAGAATACACAGAATTAGTCACAAGTTCTATGTCAGGACTACCTCAGCCTCAGAGTAACACTTACTGCTGCCCAGACAAGGGTCCAGAACTGGACACAGTACTCCAGGTGGGGTCTCAGGAGAACAAAGTAGGGAAGGGAGAATCACCTCCCTCAATCTGCTGGTCATACTACTTTTGATAATGCTTATCAGTTTCTTTGAAGAAACTACTGCACCTGCACAGATGCCCTCTTCTAAAACTAGTGAAAAAATAAAAATGTGACTGTTTATTTTCCTTTTTGTTTCTCCACAGTAGCCCTACATTTGTATACCCAGCATTAAGGTCTCCCTTTAAAGCAGTTACTATACTTACTCAATGTATTCCTTACATTTGTGCATTTCCTGCTTCAAAAGTGAATCTAGCTTTTGACTTCTAGAATCAAGAAGCACATGATCCTCACTTGGGTTTACAGACAGCTTGGATACTTAAAGAGATGTTACTGCAATCTTTGCAAGTTCACACTGAATGGAACACCTAATAGAAGTGACAGGTATGTATCATGTACTGTGTAACAAAACATTATCTAAAAACAGTTCTTATTGAAATTATGTGCAAATAAGGGGGCATTTTAAAATTCCAAAATACTGAAGTAGTACTTCAATACATCTTGTTTGCTGCTAAATAAGTGTTCTTAAAGAGTGAACTGTTTAAATTTCATAATTTCAGGCTTAATTTAATGCCATGACATCAATACATGACAAAAGTTACTCACACATGATGATAAAGCTGACTTATAATAATTTAATGGATTATGCAACATGTGAAAAAAGTCACAAGTATAGGAAATATCACAGAACTGAAGTGGACAGGTGAAAATATTTTTTTATGTTTCCATGTTTTTTCCCCTCTTCAGTCACCCTTCATTACTATTTTATTGTGAAGAACAAGTTAACTAGAAATACTCCACTAGGCTCCGTGCTAGAAGAGAATAATAAGAATTATGGGTTTTTTTGGTTGTAGTGTGTGGGGTTTTTTGGCTTTTTTTTTGCTGTTGTTGTTGTTTTGTGGGGTTTTGTTTTGTTTTAAATGAGCACGAGTTTGCTATACCAGCACATTCCAGAATAAGGGACACTCATTAGCCCTCAAGTGCCAAGAAGTCGTGATCACTTTGCCTTTAGTTTCATTGAACAGGAAACCATAGAACCATAGAATGGTTTGGGTTGGAAGGGACCTAGAAGATCATCTAGTTTGAATCCCCCCACAAGGGCAAGGACACCTTCCACTGGACCATAGTTCTGCTCATCATCTGAACACCTGATAACTGACATTCGCAGTGTCTGCCATAACTTATTTGCACAACCACGCAACAGAACATAACTCAAGAGCACATCACTGGCATCCAAAAATACTATGCTCAAATTCTATTCCTGACATACATGGCATTTAAAGATATTTTGCCCTCCTTCTAGCTTTACATTTCTCCCCCTCAGGAATTATTCCAGTTGTACTTTGAAAACAGCCTCCTCTTGTTTCTCTTAGTAACAAGCTAAGGAATTCTTCAAGTTGGCCCAGGTAACTGGAAGTTTGCCCATTAATCAGAATGAATTCTTCAAAAAAGCTATACTGGATAAATCCTGCATTTCTCATGTGCTTTCCAAGACCATATCAGACACGAAGACATAATGCAGAGCTGCTCTTCCTCTAAAAGACAGAGCTCAGTCACATGCAGCATGCAGTCTCCTATCAGCTAAAGTACCAGCAATATATTGCAAGAAAATAACATCAACAGTTATTCCTGCAAAGTCTCCAATTCTGCTTCTTCCATCAACTTTGCTCCCTTTTTCCACCAGCTTTCAGCTTCCTTTCCCTGCCCAGCCACTCCCTGCAGACTCTGAATTCCTTCTCCTGAGATCATTGCTCCTGTACCTCCCCTACTGTACCTCACTAGAAGGAACTAAAAACTGTCAAGCTGCAAAAAAGGTAAGGTGACCCTGAAGTCTGTATCTCTAGCAGACCTCAAAGGTCAAATACCTACTTAAGATGAAATGTTAAGCCTAGCACCAGAAAAGATAGAAAGCAACACTGTCTGCCCAAAACCTACCACTACTTGCACTGTACAGTCTTAGAAGTAACCAAGAACGCTAGTATGAGACATCACCTACAGCAGAGGCTTTAGGAAAACAAAACAAAACCAAACCAAAAAACCCCGTGAGTAGAGAAATGGAAGTTCAATATGGACTTCAGGAGCTTTAAAGGATCAGGCCTGTGGGTGCCTTGAAGGCACTGCAAAGTACCTTCACTGCTGGGTGTGTTCAGAGATTTTTCTTCTTGATAGTTAGAGGTTTTCAAATCCAGAAACTTGATGCTATTGTAAATAATACAACCTCACTTCTTCCTGAAGTGTTCCAGGAAAGAGTTAGTATTCCACTAATATACAAACCATTGGAGATTTATAGTGTTCGAGCAACAAATTACATCCTCTTTAGAAGAAAACATCAAGTTGCAGAAGTATGGGCACTGCAGAAGTAAAAATCCTTCCCACATTACATGATGAATGCAATTCCACTTCTTAACATGTGCCACTAAGTAACCTAGTGATCAGTTAAATCTCTAGAAACTAAAGTCATTCAGCTCTTTGCCACTGTATAAACATGGAAGTAGATACACAGTTTGGTAGCAGCCACTTTTCTGGGCACAGAATAGTGGAAAATGGTATTAAAAATAAGGCTACATCTTGCTGCTGTAGTACTAACAGAACAAGAGATGGGCAGGTGGTTTTCTAATCCTGTTGCAACTTTACAGTGATTTGTAGTCATTTAACTATGTTGTTGGTTTTTTTAATAATTTATCTACGCTAAATAAATAATGCAATTTGAAAGTGCTGTATCCCAGACTGGCTCAATCCCCATGTCTACACACCAGAAGTTACACACACTAAGCATCTGCAGGGGTCTAAATGAGCACAGACCTTGGCTTCTGCAACAGCCTTCTCAGAGTAGCCAACATCAGACTCTCCTGCTCCTAGTGGTGTCCAGAACTGCTGCCCATGACCATTTAAAAATTGCTTTCAAACTGCTTCACTTTGCCTATTCTCCATCTTTGTAAAGGAGAAGTTAAGTAGCAGGTACCAGTTGTACTCCCTTCCTACAGCTTCTCAGCAGTTTTATTTGGGATGTCTTGCAGCTGTATGTTGCAGTTGATCCTAAACAAAACTTCTAACTGGGAACTTTCAGACTTTAGGGAACTTTCAGACTTTAGGAGACACCTCTGTAGTCAAACTGTATGTTTGAGATCTCTGCAGCACTCCTGGCACTAGAAGCACTAGATAAACACACTCCCATGGGGAGTAAGTAAGTTTTAACTAATTCCTGACATACACTGTCACACTGAAAGTATGCATCAAAGGAACAGACAACTAGAAAAATACAGTGGACAGGTAATCTCAAACATGTTAGCAGTCTGCGGATCAGAACATTTCTTCATTAATCTGAGCTGGTGTAGTGTTGAAAAGAAACTAATTTCTGACATGCTGTTGAGAAATCTCCTGCTCAACGAGAGTGACAAAAAACCTGACAACAGACAGGGGAGACTTTATCCTTATTCAAGTTTAGCAGCTAACATTAGAGACTGAACGAGTATAACTAAATTATAAGAGTACGTTTTCCCATACATGAGTTGTAATTTATTACAAGTTAATTGCCACTTTAATTTACAGTTAATGCTAAGTGAAATAAAACCCAGACTCAAGAATGTGGAAATACAGTAGTTTCAGCTGACTTGATACTGTATTTATTGGAAAGATCCAAAGAAACACAACCCAGCTCAAACTTGACGTGTGATGAATGGGCAGGACACTGCCATGTCCATCCTCTCCAGTGCAACAACTATGAAAGCACAACTGCTTTTCCCAGACATTATAGTACAGTGAATAATTACTGAATAAAGTGGTAAGAACACCTGCTTAACCCAGTGTGGACCTGAAAACTAATATTCTTAGCTGTTCAACCATAATGTAACTCAGTCTGAAACATACAGTTTTCCATTTCCATATATATACATATATGCAGAGAAGCCTATTAGCTAAATCACTGCAGACCAAGAGGTAGTTGGACAGTTTACATTTCCTTTTCCATCTATCATCCAACACACAGGCACTTCTGGTATAGTCAGTTAAATTAAAAGCCTTATTACAATAGCTGAACTCAATATTGCTTCATCTGCTTTATGAGCTGGCACAGAGCACTAGAGCAACCAAACTAACCTCCAAAGAGATCCACTTCAGCAGTGGCAGCAGTAACAGTTGTAGTTGTGGGGGCAGCAGCTGAAGTAGTTGCAGTATCAGTAGTTGCAGCAGTAGTTGTGCTAGGCTCTGGGGCAAACGGGTCTGAAATCTGAGGCTCAGAGGTAACACCACCAGAAAGTCCAGCCAGATTATCTATATGCAACCATGTAACGAAGACCAAAGATGAAAAGTAAGGGAGGGAGACCACAACCACATAACTCCAGAAAGCTGGAGCTTTTCATAAGGAATCTTAACATTCAAAAGTCTTAGAAATCAAAAATACTACTCACCCTCTCCCAAGAGGTCTAATCATTGTCCATTAAAATGACAGCAGAGTAAAGAAACAGACCAATTAGTAGAACTGGCAAATTGAAGATGTTTGTTAGCTATATGTTCACTCTCTAAGTGACATGCCTAGGTTAAACATAATTTCTGCACTTGATTTTCCAGCATTCAAGAAGTTACTGTTACATGACACAGCTCATTCAGTTTAATAGCTCTATTAAAAGCAGATCCAGTACAAAAGTTTCATGTATTTAATAAGTTTCTTAAATTCTAATCAGCAAGATGTTCAAACACCGGTAATATTTATCACTTCTGCTTTGTACAGCTGTTTTTCTTAAACTGTAACAGAGAGAACCAAGTAGTGGCCTATAAGGGCTGACAGGAAAGTCTCCTACTATTCACTACTCCAGGATAAAGCCAGGAACTGCTTCTTTAGAAGCTCAGTTCACCACTATACTAGTTCTCTCCTGCATTTAGCTTAGCTGTGTGAGAGTAAGACCAAAAGTAGGTAGACTTTTTGGACCTTTATGACCAGCTAACACCCCTGAGAACACTGGAAGTTTTAAATGCAAGTTCCCTGGCCTAACAGCACCAAGTAAAAGTGCATGGGAAGAGTGAGCCCCAAGGAACCACAGTGTTCACATGTAAGTACAGAACAGAGACACATTTTAAGCTTATTTAAATTGGTGAGCTATTGGTAGAACACACTCAGTTACCAAAGAGAATCTCCAGATAATTCTGCTTATTTTCAAGTATCTTCTAGACCAACGTTGTCAGAAAGCAGTCAAAATCAACATTACAGTAATTAAAAGTGGACAGAATTCAGCTCACTGTTCTGCCAAAGTGAGCTGCTGTGATGCACCCATCAGCCCTAGAATCCTTCACCAAACTGGCACTGAAATCAGGGTACCCTAGCAGAGAGCAGCTTGCAAATAGTGTTTAGCTACTTCAGGATACAATTCATGGCATCCTTACTGCCCCAAGCATATTCTGAGAGGCAGACGGGCTGTGGTTCTTGCACTTGAGACAACTGTTCACCAAAAGAAGAATTAAATGAAAAATACAGTAGCCAACAACCTCTGTCAACACTTGGTATGAGGAATGTGTATGACTGACAGCATAAGCAGCTTGGCTCTGTTCCAACTTTGATTCCTAAATCAACTGTTTTCAGAGGGTACTGAAGCATCTTTAATGATCAACTTTCCTACATTTTTATGTCCTGAGACCTGTCAGAGCCCAAAAGCAGAGGAAGCTTTGCCTATACAAAAAACAATTACACGATATAAAAAGGCTGAAGACTAACCAGTTTGGTGTATTACAGTTCTATACTGGAGTTAGAATAGTCAGAGCACAACCACCTATTTATTAACCAGTAACTCAGCGTTGTTCCTAGATTCATTGCACACCTAAGAGGGTCATGGGTTCATCTGATCCACACTGAACTGCAGAGTCCAGATGGGTCAGCACATAAGAAGCAAAAAGCTTTGAGGAAGCACAGCTCGATATTCACCAGTTTGTCTTTATTTTACAATACCTGTTCAAAAGGCACCAAGAAATCATGTGCAGGTATTTTTGTAATTGGTTCCTTGGGAGAGCTCTACTTGAAACTGCACAAGCTAAGGTAAGTCAATATACTGTTCTGAAAGAGCACAACAGTGTATTAAAAATGCAGCACTCTGGTGTCTCATTACTGCACACCAGGTGGATGTTTCACAGCTCAACTTGAAATAAACAACTGCTGGAAAGCTTTTACCTTCTATTGGCTTATTCTTCAATGCATTTTTGCTATCCAGTTATGTTATAAATCACAATACAGTAAAATTACAATTATCCAGCATGGCTATCTACACTTACTCTTAATATGGGAAGGATTAAACCCAATGCTTTATTGTACAATAGCACTAAAGCAGCAATACTACTTAGACAAATCCATGTTCTAAGGCAAACTGCAAGGTAGTTCAGAGCAGAAATTCAATTTTTTATATCCAAGAGTCAGACCTCATGAGGATGCAGAATTTGACCTACTGTGTAGGGTCCAGCTTGCCTCTCTGTTGACCTTGCAGGATGCTGCAGGCAACTCACTACCTTTCTCATCTCCTGTTAGCACAGAAGTTTAGATTTTCACCAGTTACAGTTCATTAGCTAGATAATATATGTTTCATTCAAGCATATAGTAGGTATATAACTAAATACACAGTGTTCTGCATATACAACTATATACAGTGCAGTGATATCAAATACACAGTATATGCCAGAATTCATAGAAGCTACACTGCCAGTAAGACTGAGGAAGGATTGTTTATTGGTGTCATGTATTCCTGAGGTGTATGTGACATTTAAAGTGCTATTTTTGATGCTGCATCTTGAAGTACTGATATTAAATTTTTCCTAGTTATTCTGAACTGCAGCAGCTCTCCCAACTTCACTCCCCCTACTACTTCTTTCTTCTGAACTCTCTCAGATTAACTTCTTGTGGGTAAGAAGTTTTGCAGATGAGGAAGAAGCTCAAGCAGTAGGGAGGCACCATTATACATCCTCCCACAAGTCTGGGGTCGAAGGAAGGTCTTCTTGTCCAGCATCCTGCTTAGAACAACATTACAGCCAACACCAGATCAGATCAGTCATGGCTTTGCCTAGTCAAGTCTTGTAAAATATCCAGGAATGGAGAATCCACTAGCTCTCAGAGATCTGCTCCAGTACTGCTCTACCCTCCAAGTGAAATAATTTTTTCCTCATGTCCAATCAACCTCTGCAGCTACAATCTATTGTTATTGCCCTTCATTACATTAAACTATCATTTCCAAGAAAATTTTGGCTGTGGTCTGTATCTGCCCTTCAAGTAGTTACAGCCTGCAATTAGGAGTCCCCTTTAGCCTCCTCTCTGCCAGATGAGAGGCCCAGCTCCCTCAGCCTCTCTCCACACTGATGTTCTCTAGATCCCTGGAATCCTGGCAGCCCTCTGCCAAATTCCTCTCCCTTAAACAGGACAGCCCAGAACTGGATGTGGTATTCCTGATGAGGCCTCACCTGCACTAATTAGGAGACTGTGTAGTACCTATGAGACTGTACAATTTATAATGACTACCAGCTTCATCCTCTAGATTTAGTTTAAATAAGAAAAAAAAAAAACACCTTAACACAGTCTGAAAGTTTTTCTCATTACCAGGTGAAACATTAATGGAAATTTCAGTACTTTCACAACAAAAATATTCCAGTTCTCAATTTATGCATGTCTGACATGGTGTTTGGCAATTTTTTAAAAGAGTTTAAAAAAGCAAATGGGAGAAGAAAAAAAGTAAGATTCCAGTGCAGTAACAGGTCATCATACCTTGACTCCTGCCAGTAGTAAAGCAGACAAACTTGAAGCTAAGTTACCAAAATATTTTTCTGAAAGATAAGACTTCAATATACTTGATGAGGTTTGCAATAATCCTAGCTGAAGGAAAATAAAGTTAGCTGTCTTTTACCACTGTGGAATAAGAGGACTAGGTTCATTACTAGTCAATTTTAAAGTTTTCAGTAATTCAGAAAAAATAAAAACACCTCTAAGTTCCAAACTACAGGTGCTTGGTCCAGAAAAGCAAGGCAAAAAAACCAGATATATCAGCTTTCAAATGCAATGCAAATCAATATTTTACAACACTAATGGCTATTTGCTCTGCATAAATGAGCAACTGCTTTAAAAAGTTATTTGGGAGGCCTGAGCTCTTTCCAACACCTCAAAAGCTTGTGTTCAGTACTTAGTAATGACAAAGTAAGACAAATAAGATGCAATCAAAAATTGGAGAACAATTAGTTCCCAGCATCCTAGAATAGATGACTGACTCCTTGGTCTTGCTTTCTGGGTAAGATTACATTTCAGTTACCAAAACTGACACTTCTGCATAAAAAGATACTTAATTTCACAGATTAGACAGGAATATGCAAAACACTGTCTACATGACAGCCATAGCTATCCTCTCCTAATGAAGCAGCTGATACACAATGTTATTTTAATGAGCTAAAGCTAGGAATAGAAATGGGGAATGCAGAAGCCACTTGTACTCAGTATTAGCATTTATGGCAGAGACAGCATGACTCAGTGTAGCATTCCTGCCATGAGAGGGCTGATGAGTTCACTAAGCTGCCACACAAGTGAAGAACTCTTAAAGATTACACCACAGTGGGTTTGCAGCTATGTAAGTTAAATCACATTTACTGGGCTAATTCCTTGTCTTCACAGGACAGGAGTGATCACTGCCTACATTTATTGTGGTCCACTTCAGATCAACAGCTGCTAGTGTTGCCTGGAACAGAGCCAGTTCACCAAAGAGCTCAGATTTCAGAGAGCTGAAGGTATTCCTATTTGAAAAGTCAGCCCTCTACTTCTGTTTTCATACTATTCTTCTAAGCAGACAAGGAAGATTTTTATTAAAATATGTTAAGGCTTGTCAGAAGTAATCACACTTACAGCAGAACTAATTTACCACCATTGGATTCAGATGCATTTTTGTTTTAAAAGGTATTTTTGATCCTCTCCCTACTGATCTGTGGGGTTTGCTTTACAAATAGAAGCACCAATTTCTGCCCTCACCTTGCCAACAAGCACAGGAGCTGTACCAGTTCTTCTGTTGTAAAGTGCCTACCCTACCTGTTCACCTTCAGCCATCCCCTTCCTGCTCACTTTTAGTCACATAATCCTGGCTCTCCCCAGCTTTGCAGTCAGGCCTTTCTAAGCAGCTTATACTATTATGCATATCCCTGGAAAAAGGAGTAGCCTTGTGCTGCCAAAGGGTGCCTGACTGTCAGGTCAGCAGAAGCCTGGGAGTGAGCTGGGGACATCCTGTGCTAGCAGAGAAAGAGCCAGGGTTCAGTTCAGGCAGGCAAGAAGATGGACACTCAAGGAGATAGGGTGGCAGAGTAGATTCTCTACCTCCCCATGAAGTGGCTCCTGCAGGGGCTGCTGGAGTTGCCTGCCCAGTAGCAGCAAAATCTGGCTGGAGATCCAGAAGATCACTGGATGGTTTGGAAGAGCTGCCAAGGAAAGGAAGATAAATATTAGATATTGGAGGAATTAATTCATTTTAATCCACTTTAAAAAAAAAAAAAAAAGACTGGATTGTAGGAATTACCCTTAGTTTGGATGACTGATGAAGCCCTCAAGAGATAATTGTTTTTCAGGCCTTAGGATTAGTGCAATGGCAACAAACTCGTCTACTGTAGCAAGTGCCAAGAATATATTACACCCCAGGATGGGATCCTAACTTAATTCCATTACTTGATAATGACATTTATAACAGAACTATAAGACTTTTACAATTCTAAAAAAAACACCATATCAAACCCCAAAATTCCAAGGAGTCCCTAAGAACACAGCAAGTAACTGCTGCAACTGTAAACAGCTCCAGGCTACTTCAATATGCCATTCTGCCATGTCAGAAAGCAAGAAATCTGCATTTCCAAGCAATAAATAGGCATTAGGTAGAAGAGAGTTGGTAAAACTCCTGTGGCTTAATCCAGCCAGATATTTTCTTAAGAAATAAAGTCTTGTTAACTTAAAACATTTAAACAATAAACAGCAGAAGCCCATTTTTTCAGTTAAATACTTCATCTGACATATCACTGTAGTAACTTCTTCAGACTTTTGGTTCAAGCTTAGAGCTTCTAAATGTTCTTTTCACTTCTGTGAGCAACAGCAGTTTGTTTTGGTTTTGACTTGAAAGCAAGGTTCAGATTTTCTCATTGGTCAAATGTTTATTTTTTATTTTAACCCCCCAAAAGTCATTATTTTTTAGCGTCATTAATTAATTTGGACAACAAGAAAAAGGAATATTAATTCAGCAGGATTAGAAACAGAATACTGAAGATCAGCAAAGACCACTTTGGATTTGTACATTACTTCAGTCTATTCAGTTAAAATTTTATGTTGGAAATGGTACAACATCACGACACTGAAAGCAAACCAGAGTAGCCACAGTTATTTTTTTTTTGGTTAGAGCTCATTTGTGATCTGTACTGGCAGAATAAAGTAGCCCGTTCAATATTGATGCACACTACCTGAAAAGTAAGCAAAATCTTGCAGGGCAACCTCCTGTTACAAGTGTGACTTTGGCATCTACATCAAGCTCAATAACTCAAATACATTGAACTTACCTGACTGGAGCAGCTGTAGATGAAGCTGCAAAAAGATCAACTGGAGGAGATGTATCAATAGTTTTTGCTGGAGTAGAACTAGGAGATGTAACAGTTGTGGCTGGAGAAGACTGGAGAAATATTTTAAATATACATTCAATATACCAGCATTTCTCCACAAACAACTCACACGCAGATTCACATATTTTAAATATCCAATTTTGACATCATGTTGTCTTACTGCAAGTAGTCTCCTGCTTTGAGAGAGTTTACAGATGACTGGGCTAAATTTTTAGAGGGTGTTGGAGTTGAGAAACTCCAGGGTGACACCCCCTGGCAATGCCTGGCTCAAGAGGAAATGCCTATTGCAGGTGCCCATCTCCTAACCAGCATCCAGCCTCATAAGAGTTTTAGTCCCTTGGGTTCAAGCCTGACCCAGCACCTAGGCAACTAACTCAGACTTGTGATCTGGAGTTGCCTTACCTGCCTTTTAAAATCCCTCTTAGGTTAATCAACAGTTTCTGTGTGTCAAAGGATTCTCAGCAAGTTCTAAGAAAATAGTTCACTCCCCAAGCAAACTCCCTCCTCTCAGTTTTAAGACCATGCTGGAGATGGGAGGAACAAAGTATTTCTGTGGATTTATTTCTACACCAGTCAGACCCTTCATTTTGTCCATGGAATTAAAAAACTGTTAGTCCACAACAGCACTGTAGCACTGTAGAAACAGTGGGAGAAGAGAAATTATAATAAACTAAGTTGAAGTGTGTATGTAAACCTTCAGGTTGATGACAGTTTAAGAGTGATCACCAGTGTCAGCTTAAATCCCCAGCAAGACAGAAAAGATAGCTCAGCCTATGATTTTGCTTCATTAGCTTCTCTAATTCTAGATAAGGATATCTTAACTATGGTAAGGGCAGACACTCAGGAACTCTCTTGCAACTCTTCGTGCACCTGAAGATTCAAGTTACCTTGAAGAGTGTCAATTTAATTCTGAAAGAATCAAGCTTTGTTACAGCATCTCACACAGTAGAGATACCTTTCCTAATGAGGAAAACCAAGTCCTATGTTTAGTACCATTTGCTGCTCTGATCAGTTCCAAGAAAGAAAAAAAAAAATGGCAAATTAGAAGCTGCTTTCTTCTGAGTTCTACTACTGCCATGCTATCAGCACAACTCTAGGAGGAGATGGATGTACACTTTATAGACTCTCCTCAAGCCTTTACTAAGGTTTGAGACTAGATTGGAGCAAATTCCTCATGTAAATTAGGGAAGAGGGGGTTACTTAAAGTTGTAAGAATACTTTCTGAGCCATCATGTAGTTCTTACCAACTGGTATAATATCAGACAAAAGATATGTTTGTTTCAAAATGGACTTTTGGAAAGAAATTTAAGAGCTTTCACTACAATCAACCACTGAAATATCTCCCTCAGATTCAGAGGTTTCACTGAGTTTTTCCTGCACAACACCCATTATTAGACACAGGACTATGACACCTGGCAATGCTTCAGGGATCAGGGAACTATTATTACTAAAACCATAAAGTTCATTAGTTTATCTCACAAAATAATTTTCACGCGTAACTCTTGCTTTAGATTAAGGTGAACAGTCTCATCAATAAATGTCAATTCTGAAATTAGATGTATTGGACAAAAGTTTTCTTCCTAGCTTTTCACATGAACCTGGTTTTAAAAGTCAAAACTTCCTCCTAAGAAGCTGCAAATGGAGTGAAGAACTTGGTAGTAGAAACAGTATGGAGTAAGTTTCTCACTCCATAATTAAGAAAAAATAAGCTGATACACATCTTTATATCTTCCATGCTTTCACAAAGCATAGAAACCTTCACAAATCCTGGCAAAGCTGCTTAGCATCCTGCACTGCTATAAGCACTATAGCCCTTCAGATCAGTGAAATGCTTCTCTGCAGCTGTTATTTACAAGGCCATTAAAAAGAAGTAATTTTGTCATTTAGGTAGAGCCTAGGTGGCAAAGTCTGAAAAGCAGATTAGGAGATGGAAATTTAACTCTTTATGCCCTTAAGATGTTCTAAAGCACATCACACAAACAAGAATTAACTAGTCCAGCAACTGGCAGTATTTACCTTGCTCAGAGGAGAAGGAGCCCCAGATCTAGAAAAAAAAAAAAAAAAAAAAAAAAAAGGGGGGGGGGGGGCGGTGGAAGGTGTTTCAGGTAAGTACAATTTTGGAAACTATGTTTCTGTTTATCAAAACTCATGCAAAAAGACCAGAAGCTAAGCATGACAACTTTCTGAAGGTCTCTACAATTGCATGCCCTCCTCATTTCTCAAGCTTTTATGTGTTGCTTTAGACAAGGAATGCAAACTGTTACTTCAAAGCTTTTAGGCTAATTGGTACCACAGGATTATTCTGCCTTATTAGTAAGCTCTGCTAAATGGAGGAAAGGCAGAGATGCATGCACAGTGACCTGCATTAGGGCCTACAGGACCCATCAGGAAAATTATGCTGGGTCAAGACATCACCATTTCTTATAAAAACATGCAACATCAGCAGAATAAGAACAATATGGAAGCAGTTATCTAGGATAAGTCTTCCAAGGATGTGTGAGCAAATATTCAAAGCCTACTGCTCTCTTACAAAAAGGCAGAGTTACTTTAAAATAGTGATATTTTAAAGTATGGAAACAGTTAGAAAGCCCAAGCTGAAACTTCTCCCGCATGCAAGAAAATCACACTCAGAGACTTACTTAATTGTAAGTTAAAATGTACATCAATGCATTTGTTTATTTTCATTATTATGAGGTATGAAAAGACTGCTACATATTTTTAGAGCTGCTTTGATCTAAGAGATGAAAGGAGGAGTTGAAGTAAAAACTGCACCAGTGTTGAACTAGCACCCATCCTACAGGTTACTTGAACTGGGTAAGTCCCAAGAGCTGTAGAACTCATCAGAAGACTGGGACCTAAGACAAACTACTTAAAACAACTTACAGACCAAATACAAAAGCAAGCAATAGTTTATGTATAATTTAAGGAAGATACCTATTTCTAATTGTTCAAGCCATAAAAACACCCATGTCTGCATGCAAGTGATATGTAAACATATATACTTACCCTTCACTAAATTGCAAGGTAAGCAACAGTAAAAGAGAAAACACAGGTTTAGCTTAATCCTTCCTAGACTTAGCCATGGCAAGTATCTAGTAAGAAGATGCAAAGCCATTAGAAAACAAAACCATTGTAATGGTAAAAGCCTTAGCAGCAGGGAAAAACAGCTCCTTCTAGTTTTCCACAATTTAACTTGATGTCATTTTGGAAAGTGTCTAGTTGTTTGGTGTGTCATTTTCCCCCACCCCCAGTAAGAAAAAAATTGCCATCAAGACAATTTTGTAAGGGAAGGAAACACCTAGTCTTACCACAGCTTATTTTCCAGCTAAGTGACAAAGGGAGGCTGAGGGAGGCAAACCTAAATATCAGCCTGTCTCACATTGCTACTGTTTTGCCTTGATACATGGTACAACATATACCTACTTGTTGCCAGGTTTTTTTCCTTCCAGTGAGTTTAGATGTTGCTCAAGGGTCTCCATGAGACTGCTGGGAGCCTTGAAAACAAAGAGAAAGAAAACACTTCTAAATACAATGCATTGATCCCATGATACTTTGGAACTCAGCACCAACCTCCCTGAAGTCCACCATGTGCATGCTCATCCTGTAATTTAATTTACACCACTGTGAAAATACTGAATTTCCATGCTGGAAGTACTCAAAGACAGCTTTTGAAATATAATAGTGTCAAAATTCGCAGAGAGAAAACATTTACATTTATTATACAGTGACTGAAGCCTAAACGCAGGATGTGCTGTTGATCCTGCTTCAAGTCAGTGTTAAACATTGACAACAGCACAGGGATCCACAGGGTTAATTTCAAGACTAATAGGTTTAAGGTCATCTTTTCAGTTTTGCTTTTAGTCAGACCTCACACACCTCTTTCATGACCAGAGGATTAGATAATATTTGTAGTCTAAACAAAATAAACTAGAAGTCCTTTCCAGTGCCCCCCAAAGGAGCTACCTTTGGTTTGACACACCCAACATGAAAACCTTATAGCTATTTCTTCTCAAAACAGTGACCAGGCAGCGGTTACTGAGACCAGAAGCTACCCCAAAATCCAGCAAGATTACTGTATCATACATCTACAAAAACTAAGCTTCTTCAAGCCTCCCTGATCTTAGGTTTTATTTTAAGCAACCTTTTTGTGGTCAGGCAATACCCCCAGGCATGCACTTGCTGTTACCATGGTAGATAGGTGAGACAGTCATAAATACTCCAGTATAAAAACAGAGTCCAAATAAATAGGACCTTACAACATCAACAAGCAAGGAGGAAACTCTTGGGAGATACAGTAACATACAATAGCCAAGTATTTAATTATCAATGATGCAGTCTTTAAACAGAGAATCCTCTTTATCAGTCTCTTTCAGATCAACCAGAACTCCTGACAGCAACACCTATGGTGTTTTTCATAAACAATGTCTTTCATTTCAGGGTATACATATGCATCAAAAAGTCAGTTTGTGATGCTTGAAAACAGACTATCCAACTGCTTTAATGTACAGTATGCTGAGCCAGCTGGCTGGCTACATCATCTTTCAGGATGCTTAGTACCTGCTAATACCAATGCACAGATATGTGTACTTAAGAGTATAGTGTCTGCATATTCAATTTGGCATTAAAACTGAGCAATAAAGTAACTCAAACAAGCAAAAATTTAAAATGTTAAAAAAAAATCCTTAAATGATGGCTCGACTTCAAGTATGTCCCACCTACATATGCAATGCAGAAACCTCTTAACCATTACTGCTGTTTTATAGGCATATTCAGTACTTTTCAACTAATCTGAGCACAAGAAAGAATTTGGTTAAACACAATGGACTTAGTTACAAGAATTCTCCAGCAGCAAGAAAAAGAGGAGCAAAAGGCTCTAATTTGCTGAAAGAATAGAGTCAGACTTGCACACATTCAGAAAGGCTATAGCATGAGACGAGTTATGCCTACTTAAACATGTAAACAGAAATCCCTTTCAAAATACATTTCCATTATTATTTCCTCTTAGCAATTGCAGCTCTATACACTTTAACTAGCTTTCCAATATGCTACTCACAGGTTTCTTAAAAGCCAACAAGCTAATATGAAACTCATCTAGAAAAACAGAATTCACAGAGGAAGCTTCAGAAAATTTCTACCCAAATGCAACACTTTGAAATTTAAATATTGTCTGGTAACAATTTGCAACTCTCAATTTTGCCTAATTTCTTCTAGATACTTCTTCAAAGTTAGATTAATCAATTGGTCAGCATCATGGTGGAACCTCTCAGATAGGGTTCCCCACTAGCTATTTGGAAAAAAAACAACTGCCATACTTTCAGAATTGCTAATAAATAAAAACGAGCAAAACTCTTTAACTGCCAAGGTACCTGCCCAGCTTCCAAAACCTTGCAGCCAAACTAGTAAGTCCAAATATGACAGCTATCACCCATTTCAGTACTGTGACCTTTTTTACTGGATTTACAGAGCACGTATACACATCAAGTGTCAAAACAACCAACTTCTTGTTGCCCAGGGAATGGGCAATGTGGATGCCCCCTCCCTGTCAGTGTTCAAGGCCAGGTTGGATGGGGCTCTGAGCAACCTGATCTAGTGGAAGGTGTCCCTGCCCATGCAGGGGGGTTGGAACTAGATGATCTTAAGGTCCCTTCCAACCCAAACCATTCTGTGAACTTGTGGGATATTACTGACTGTTGCCATGGCTTGCTTAAGGAATGTAGGTGTATACAATCACGCATTACTTGCCATATGAAATCCAGTTTTAGTATTCACCTCTTAACTATTTCTCACAGAAATACACTAGTTCTTATACAAAATCTGCAGCATGTTGCAGATTAGCCTTAGCATGTGAGTCCCAAGAAGCCTTCGGGAGAATACAGCTACAAGGGACTAGGTGAGAAGACCACTGAAGTGGTCAGGCGACTGGATTAGATTATTGTTGTAGGTCACTTCCAACCTAACTATCCCACTCTATTTTAAAGCACTGTTTATGAGGTGAAAGGAATCCTCTGGTAGCAGTAACTAAGGTGTCACTGAGCAAGAACAGCACTGACTGATGACTCAGAACAGGGCTTGTGCAGTCCCAACAGGCTGACCCAACACAAGCAGATTAAAGTGCTACAGGAATTTTAAAAGGATATTTCATTAACTGAGCTTAAGGCAAGTTTGTCTGATTCAAGGACTTAGTTCATGACTTGTTAAAAAAGGGCCCCTGCAGTAGAGTTAGGTGAACATATTACTTCACCTATATCAGAGCTGGGTCTGATATTCCACACAGTGCCAGAAGTCTAAGGGTTCCTCTGCTGAAAGACTGGCCAGACTTCATACCCCTGTAGCATCTGAAACCCATAAAGTTTAAAACTCACATTCACGTCATGTCTCAATTTCAGAGTCTGAACTGCCTTTTTAACCAAGAGAACCACTATTATGATGCTTATTTAAACAAAGCTTTCAAGAGTCTTTAAAAAAACTACACTTTCATAGGTTATGTACCCTTAGGATTTAAAATTATTAAGCACTTTGGGCTGCTGTTCTATTCCAATTTTAGTGGTACCAAAAGTACCACTCCTTCAGCATGGATCTCTTCCTTCCAGTAAACATTCTCTGCACTTTAAACATAAAGCCAGATACCCAGGCCAGTTTGCAAGTGATACTGAAAATGGACCAACACAATAGAATTTAAGCAACTAAGCATAAGTGAGTTTTATTAAAAGTTTTGATGCATGCTGGCAGAGAAGTTCATCAATGAAATCTCAACTTCTGCATTTAAACTTCAAGTTCACTGTACTTAGACCAAGACAACAGTGCTAGTGCTGCTCTGAATTTCATCTTTGGACCAAGTCTACGTCAGGAGAGATGATGAAGCTAGTCACACCACAGTCTCTACACAGTCTGTAATCAGAAACTAACTGGAATTACCAGCTGCAAAAATCTATCCTTTAGCAAGGGAACAGCAGAAGAGTCTACCCTTCAACTACAGGTCAGAAGTCATCATGAAGTACATTATTTTAGTTATAACAGTCTCCAAAAATAGCTTTGGGCAGTTCTTATTTGCAAGTCAGGAGGGCTTTAAAATACTAGTTGGCATGACTTCCTACCAACATTTACATTCCTGGTGTGCTTCTTAATTACACAACTTTTAGTTATTACACAGATCCAAAAAGACCACAAGAGAAGCTTACCTGTGTAAGATCAGGGATATCACCTTTGTCAATTCCAACTTGCTGTGGATATAAAAGAGGTAAAATATAAGTGCATTATTCCACTACAGCAGACACTAATTTTGACTAGGACCGTGGTATGTTCTTCAACTACTTTGTCTTTAGAAAAATGACTACAACGTTGGCAAGTACAGATGCCTGTCTTTCTGTAGCTACCTTCAACAACGTGCAGCAGTAACTTTTTTTACAAATTAAACAGTTAATTTAAAAAAAAAAAAAATAGTTCAGTTCCACCTAGGTAAAGTTCATATTCCATACTGCAAGTCAGGCAAGGCTTTCTGCTCATCCACTGTTGTCTCAGAGGACAGCATTACTGAACTGCTGAACACATACTATCCAGATACCTGACTATCCTAATGAAGATCTCTGTAACTCAGCCAGTGAGCAAATCCTAAAAGACATCACTTAAAAAAACACTAAAGCTCAATTAAGTCTGTTGTTCTGCCTTCTATCCTAGCATGTCTGACACAGCAAGATAACAGCCAAGTCTGCAATCTCCTATTAGTTGCCCTGCTGCTTCACTATGGCTCTCAGTCCCTGTTGGTTTAGCTTTTGCAGAAGAATGAGCTCCACTGCACCTAGTCATCCTCAAGTACAGCCACTATAATCCCTGTTCCACAAAGATGACCTGCAGGTGTCTAAAGTACTTCACTCCCTCAAGTTCAACATTCATATCAGACATTATGTGCCATTTGAGAGTCTAGCAGGCTCCTTCATAAATATGTCAATTAGCAAAAAACTTTTTATTCATCTCATTATTGTTGTCCATTATAATGAACCATGAAACATGGAAAGTGTGCATCTTGTGCCATAGAGTCAACTTCCACAAATGAGAGCCCAGCAACAGAGTTAATTTACCATGTAATATTTGGATTATCCACTTAAGAGACTGATCACAAGAACCAGGAAACTCTCACATCCGGTTAACTCGTAGCTGGCTACAAAGACTCAGAAAGCAGACTTACAAAATCATTATGCTTTTATTCTTAATTGTTATATTTTCCTCTAATGTTCAACCCTGTCATGGGAGCATGCATTTATTATAGCATTTCCAAGAAATACTGATATGGGAATCATGTCATCTACTACATTACCAGGAAAGTTGAAACTGACTGCAGAGTAGACACGTGAAAGTCCTAAGCAGGGCTTAACTACTTCAAGAAGAGCTGAAAAAGCAGATCTGGGAACTTCTATAGTGACTCACATTTATACACAGTGAGTCAGATGCTTAACAAGTGCAATTAATATTTTATATCTCTGCCAAAAAAAAAAAATAAATAAAAAAAAAATCACAAAATACTTAAGTGTCAGACTCCAGAAGACTGGAAGTCACTTACCTCTGCAACTTTAAGAAACTCTGATACTCTGGTCATTCGAGTAAGAAATCGTTTGTAGATTTCAAGAGCATCTTTACATTGTCCCTTTTTCATTTCAAAAAATTTCTCTAGAGAAATAATTTGGCAAATTTCAGTTAAGATATCTTACATTAGGGTCTGCAATCATCAGCAACTCTAGTTACCAGGAAAATCACATTCCAAGAATATTGCACTACATTAGCTTTTTTTCTATTTGGACACTAATCTCACGGCATTCCCAGTCCTTGGCAGAATTTAGAAGCTGGGCTTGCCGAGCTGCTAAAGAATTCTATAGACTGGAAAATTGCATCCCAACCAGCCAGAGCATTGCATGTGATGTAAGTCAGATTTTTAAAGATAAAACGTAGGCAGGTGAAGTAGCCACCAAACTTAAAATTCAATGTAATTAAGGATAGTTAAACATATGTTAATATATGTCCTCTCTCAAGTTGTCTTCACTCCAAAGAACAGTACTTTTTCCACTTGAATACCTCACTTAAGTTGGTTCATGGCCATTATCAAGCACAACTGCCACATATTGCAACCTGAACTTAGGCTTTCAGTAGCAGCAGACAGCAAAATCTCAATGCAATTGCTATGCCCAACACATCTGTATCTGCTCCATAAGCTTCCCATGCCTATAGTTTCAGTTTGAACACCTAGGAGTTCCTTTATGAAACCACCAGAAAGTGTTGCAACATGGATACAAAAAATTGGTCTGAACTGTACAGCCCAGGAACATCTTTTTGCCTGTTCAGCCTCCATAACCTCTGTTTCTTCCTGTCCTAGTTGCAGCCAGGGTTCTAGGTTAGTCAAGCTGGCCAACCAACCTAGTTTTCAGCTATCTTTACAGACCAGCTGAAGTGCTTACAAGTGTTAAGAGTTGAAGCTCATTTTCTACAGGGTGAGTTATGTTTCCTGCAGTTTAGAGCAACGCCTGGTTTTAGGCTTCATAACAAAAGCCTTTTGCAGGGACAGCTTAAGGTGTGTTATGCTGGTGACCACCACGTCAAGCTGGCTGAGCTTCAGAACATGCTCACTGCCTCCTACAAACCTTGTAGGCTGATGGCATGTAGGGTTCTGGAGGGGATCCAGCTTTGGCAGGCATGCTTTCAGACAGACCAGCAATGTTATTCAGGAGTCTATTACTTCATATAAGGCTACCACACAGCATATATAACAGAACAATCTGAGCATCTTAAAAATGCAAAAAGCAAAAGTTGCTTTGCTAACCTTGCAGGACATATTATGCAAACTCACACAGTACTGCACAGTTCTTTAAGCACAGAAATGCTCAGTGTCTCTAAGCAGACATCTGTGCAATTTTAAAGGACGTAATGCAGGATCAGATGAACAGTAATGCAAGAGGTTATGGCTTAAAGTTTTCTCTTACGTCAAAAGAGAATAGTCAAGAAAAATTAGTTTTAATGGAAGTTAAGTAAAAAAAAACCTGAAGCAGATCTGAAACTAGCTTTTCACTTGCTCATGGTATGTGATATATAGACACTAGGATACTTACCTAGTAAGTTAATAACCCCATCATTGTAGCAAGCAAAAAGTTTGATAAGATCTTTAAAGAGAAGCATGAATGCAGCATTTATTACACCATTTGTCAGTTCATTTGGATGAACCTAGAAATAAAGTATCAGTTATTCACAAGAGATGTATTGAATGCAAACAGAAGTTTTAGCTTGCACCAGATATCTGATGCTGTTATGACAGAATCAAGCACTGAATACAAGCTTTTACACAAATAAACAAAACAAAGGTTTCAGTTAGTAGATCTAGAATTGCTTTCTTCACCGCTCCAAAACAATTCACTACAGCAGATGAGTATCCCCATCAACAGTAAACATCTTAGTCTTGACTCCTTCACCTATCACAAAGAGGAGGAAGGCAGAGATGCTATTAACAAAGCTTTAATGAAACTGAACAAAAGATGTCAGTTCCCAGCAGGGCTTAACAAAACCTCAGCAGTCTACTAGATAATACAGTTGGGTTAAATGATGTCAAGACCTTTCTCACATTAACTTGGTCAGAAAATAAGTGCTCATTTGTTAAAAGAGCTTACTTTTATTAAAAATATTTCCTGAGACCACAATCACAATTCTTATGCCATTTAAGAAACGAGAAACATTACAATGTGTTTGAAACACTCCTACAACAACTGACTCCTGTTTTTATCCTTAAGGCAGATAAAATAATCCCACCAACAATCATAACATTATAAAATTATCACAGACACTTGTGTGAACAGTCTAGGTTAGAGTTTAGCCAATTTAGTTTACAGATGAAAACAGGGTGAAGATTTTGAGGAAGCCAAACAATGTACATGCGGTATTTTAACGGCTTTTCCCCTCCTCCCCAAAAAAGAAGTTGGTTGCCTAGAGACAGAGAAAAGATTCTTCAGTCTCCTTGTTCTGTCCATGTCTTCCCTTCACTCAGAAAATGAAACTCGAAGCTTCAAGTCAGCATTCCTCAATGCTCCTTATTTCCTATGCTGTTCCCTCTACCCTCTCTACACAAAAAGAAGTGCCATCTGCACATTTCATACATATAGGAAAGGGCCATCCTTCACACCACCTCAATGGGACACTGACAAAGGGATTTTTTTTGGCCTAGATGACAGAACAATCATTAAGCATTAACTACAAGGTGAAACCTGTTCATTATAACACAGCATTTATAAGTCACTGCCCAGTGCTAATGCAGGGTCGGCTTCTATACATACATCAAATTCAAGTAGTGCACCAATTTGTTCCTGTAATATGGGCATACTCTTCAGCAGCTTTTCAGGAGCCATTGTTCTCATTACACCATCAGCTCTGCAAGAGGGAATACAAATCAGAAGCCATGGAATTTCCCCTCTCCCTTCCCCCAAACCAATTTGTTGTTGAAATTAAAGCTCAAAGCAGCCATAATCCACTCCTGCTGCTCATGAGAGCTAGCATGAAAAATAGTTCATCCAGTCACCCTCCCTGACAGCAGGTGAGGAAAGGTTTTGTGTTAGAGTGATGAATGCAAGGGATTGATCTCTTAATGGAAAGATGAGACAGAGCTTAAATAATCTGACAAGAAATACTGTCACAGAAATACTTAGACTGATTTGTGCATTAAGTTTGCTATTAACAACTAATGACAACTCATTGCTGACATGTCTGTGGTCACTGAAGATGAAAAAACTCCACAGGTTGTTTTTTGCCCCCATCAGGTACCACAATATATGCATGCCAGTTCAGTGACAATTTAAATCATGGCAATCTTTGCTTAGAGCTTCTTTCTTCAGTATTCCAGGGTACTAATGAATGTCATTACTCCTTCTCAGGACTTCCACTGACTGACATGCCCTACCAGTCCTCAACCATGACTCCAAAAGGATCACACAGCAGTCACAGATGTGTCGCATTCATTAATTGTCACCTGTAATCTTGAAGCACTCTTCATGCATGTCCATTTTTCTCTGAATATCACAGAACTGCAGAACCACTATATACGTTGCCCCATTTTGGCCGCTGACAGGTCTATCTCCTCCTCTCTGGAAACACATACCACTACTCTTCCTTATTTTACGTTATACTCTGAGACAGCACCTCATTTTGAGCACCAGAAATACAATGCATAGAAAGCCTTTCCAGGAACATACAACAAGGCAGGAATCAAAGGATTCCCAGCAACACAAACTTATGCTTATTTAACATGAAGTGTTCAAAGGCACTAGGTGACAAAGGAAACTTTAGATGCTAGCACTGCAGCCTGCCTGAAATATCAATCCAACTAGCTACCAGCCTTCCTATCAAAAGCTTCTTAGTAATTCATACACCAGAGAGGTTCAAGAGATAACTACTCTGGTCCCAGCTATGGGAATGGCATCCAGCTACACAGCCAAGCTGTCACAGTAGGCCTTACACCTCTGGCAGTTTGAGAAGCAGGAGGGAAAAGCCTGGCAGTGACACCTGCATTAACAGCTCAGAATTTCAAGCTGCAGAATGTCCCAGAACTGCCAGAAGGATCCTGTACACAGCTCATCATTGGCAGGAGCAGCTGTAGCATCCAATCAAATACCTGCACCTTCAGTGGGTGTTAAGCCACTTGCTGCATAGTCTGTGCTTCAAAAAAGAATCTAGAGCCACTGAAGTCCCAATCAAAGCAGTCAAAGAGCAAAAATGTTGTTACAAATACCAACATACTACTCTGAGGTTAGCTAACTCTTTTTTAAACACAACCCTATAGGAAATAAAACCAGTAGTTTACATCCTTATTCTGTTCAGCTTAACTGTTTGCTGTGTTTCCTGCTAAGAACTTCAAGTGTTCACTTCAGTTTTCCTTAGTAAGTAGTCCTCTTTCTTATGGAAAGCATCTGGAGCAAAATGAAACATCCTAAATACAGTTTGAGAGTGTTTCCTAATCCAAACCCTAAGTGCAGTTTCGCTGCAGCACGATTTAATAAGTCATATTTAACACCTTGCACTGAAAGTTTCCAGTTCTGCAAAGCACTTTAGTCTTCAGTATTTGTTTTTCTGCCCAGTCTTTCCTCCCCTCCTTGAGCAATTTTTTACCACATACTTAAGAAATCCACCCATTTTGGTGTTTTGTTATGGCTAAGCAAAGAACATAAGAATGAAGTCACTGAGACACAAAAAATGCCACAAACAAGATTTTCATGGGTCAGGCAACCCTATCAAGTTACACAGCTAAACTTTGCTTACCCTTTCTTCACTCGTGCGAAGTCAAATGCCATTTGCCTGTAGGAAAATGCTTTTTCATTCAAGTATCTACTGTAACGCCTTATGAAGGTGGACATGTCATAACCTGCAAAAAACAGTTCACGTTTTTCACTCCATTTTCATGCTTTTTTGGATTTTTTTTTAGTGAATTCTGATACACAGCCAACAGGCCCTATGGTTGTGTGATCTCTGTTGCACTATACAGAACAGGCACCATAGACATGTTCCAGCTTCTAAAGAAAAAGCAGGAGCGTTTCATCAAAACAATCTACCTCTGTCCTTTGCTTCCAACACATTCATCCAATGCATCAGTGGCACAGCTCCTGGGGAAACCTGATAGTGGCTCCTACACAATTATGTAGTAACATCACTTGATGGCAAAATTAGTTACCCCTCATTAACAGGGAAAAATATCCATTGTACAAAAAGTTTATGCTTAGCTGGTACATGACTTCTGGAGTAAAGATCAATATCAACTTGAACACTCCCACTATTTTGCATATGTCAGTCCCTCCAACTCCTACATGACCTTCACAACTTCCCTGACTGTGTTACAAGAACAAAGAAATTCTGATGGCATTCACAGAAATTAGTGCCTTCTTTAAACAGTTACACCAGAGATCTTCAAGGCACGTGATCCTGTACAAGCAGCCTCAAACTTCAGTAACCTTCAAGCCTTTAAGACTTCTGAACAGCTAGTATTACAGTCTATCCTTCAGTTATTTCTTTCAAAGTTTCTTCCTCTAAGCTACAGAAATGTGTGCAGAAGACAACCCATGCTACCCCTCCATACAAGTCCCTTTTTCCTACTTTTGTTTAAATTCACACCCCTCGAGCCAGTCACTGACTGACTTTTTTCTTAGCATCTCCCAACATTAAATACTCTGCCCACCCAGGCTTAAGAGTACCAACTTTGATGCCTCATTGTCTCTGACACACTGTTGTATTATCCATGAAATGGCAATTTAAGATTAAACAAAGTGGTGAAGAACACAAGGCATGCATTTAACAGAATTCATTGTTGCCAAATACCAGTATCCTTGAACGTGCATAGCATGTTTTGAATAGAAAAGTACAGTTTTAATCCTTGTTTGGCTTTGTTCCTGCCCTGTGTTACCTTTTCTAAAAGATGCTCAAGCCCTGTAGTCATGTGTCTCCATCCAGAGATGGAGCAGTACAGCACTGTTTCCATCTTGCTCATGATTTTAGCATTCCTGCATTCCACATACAGTCTACTGATACGCTCTGACAGCTGCCAATACATAACTTTCTTCTCTGTTCTACTAGAACTACCATGAAATAAGCTTTTTTTTTTTCTGTTAAGTGAAGCAATAGGAAAATTCACTAATAATTCCAGAGTCAAAGTAGAAAAGCAGACACTGGAAGCTTTAGCAGTAACTCCTTAATTTTTGCCTAACCTTCTAAATTCACTACTGAAATCAAAACCAGCTAGGTTTTTTGGTGCCTTCTTGCTGCTTCCCCAAACTAAACATTCATATAGACAAATCCTAAAAAGTGCAGTGTCCCCCAGCAACTCAATTACCATTTAAGACTGAGTAAAAATCAAAAAAATAGATGGAAAGTTATCCATTGCATCCTTAACTCCCATAACAGTTAGGGAGATAGCTGACCCAGCCCTGATTGCAACCAGCACTTTCTAAGACAGTTGTACAGTTTCATCTCTTCAGCAAAAATTTTGCAAGAACTGAGAAACTGTTCTGAAGTCATCCAGAAGCTGACTTGGGCTCTGTATCCATTAAGTACTTATAAAAAGGCTTCAGTAGCACTTTTTTATTATTTGCATCTCGTGAACTAAGAAGCAAATTAACAATAGTATCTTACTTAGAATCTTGTTAAGATTATAAACAGGAGCAGGCTTACCATGAGACCCACTTTTGTCCAGAAAATTGCTGAGATTGAACAATGTGTTTCTAGATGCCAGGTACTGAATAAATCTCTGCAAGACAAAGGTATTTTCTTATCACAGGTTGTATCTGAAGGCAGGAAGTTGTACCTCTTAGCCTGAATATGACCAGTCTAGCTCCAGCATACACACACAAAACCCCAGATTTTTTGCTTAGCCTGCAATACCTTCCTCAAAACCTTTTTCATCTATTCAGATTACTTATGAACCTCTACTAAATACCCTACTGTATACATAAAAAAATATTATCTGCAAATACAAACCAGACTGTGGAAAGAGTGGAAAAAATGGTTAATTTTCAAAGAGATTTGAGGAAGCACAAAACTTATCTGCTTGCAAAGCAGTATATCCAGACTAGTCTCAGACTTTCAATCCAGCAGCCCTCAGTTTCAGCCAAGCTGAGAGCCTGTTTTAATAACAAACAGGCCCCCACGTCAAGCACAGGGACTAAGACTGAAACAGTTACACAGAGAGCAACTCAGAATGCTGGCCAAAGCTTGGAACAAAAAATAGAACAGGAATAAAAAAAATTATGCTGTAACACTGGAAAAGTTCATTGCATGAAAACACTTAATATACAGACAGCAATTGTTTCACAGCTATATTAAAGCTCTTTAAGTATGTTTTTTGTATTTATGCAGACACACCACTCTATTCAGGTCAATAAAAAGTAAGGGCAAGGAAAACACAATCCAAAAAGGCTATCAAGTTGGATTTACAGCTCTAGGGAGACTTTCACACCCATGCAGAGAGGTTAGCTATTTGATGGCAGTACACTTGTGCCAGAACATCAACACTGACTCAAAAAGTCCCAGGTAGTCTTTCATCCTGCATAGCTCTCTCGTCAATTAGCACATGAATTGTCAATATCCTGGAACAAGCTGCTGCATGTTCTTATGCTACAGTTTTGTAAATGAAGAGACAGATAACAGGCATGCCTCCAACTGTGTTGTCAAAGGTAAGTTTGCTCCTCATCAAGAATCATTCTTGTCCTTTGTTCTCTAGCCCTTTTTGCTTCAGAAAAGGGCTAACTAGTTTGCACAACTAACACTTTTGGCTTGGAGTCTGCTCAGTGCCAATCTGGTCTCGAGAGAAACCTGGAGAAACCTGGTTACACTTACCTCGTTGCCATGAACCATTAGATGATGTGTGGTAACTAAGGCCTTGAATACAACCACCCAGCTACTATTTGTTGCTCGCTCAAAAAGCGTATCAGCCATCTGAGGAATATTCACGTTTGTTTCATTAGTTGCTTGGATCAAGTCTGTAAGAGAGAAAAGAAGTGTTAGGTGCTACAAATAAGACAAAAAAGTCTGCAGCATGGCCAAGCTCTCAGCCCACCAGGCTGCAGGCCACAGCTGTGACAAATAGCAAGTTCACTGCTTATGTTTTACATTTAAAAACAAACAAACCAAAGCCATGAAATTATGTTAGTACACCCTGACAACAACACTGGTCTGACTCTTTTGTCCACCAGTACAAGCTTTCCAATAATTCTGTCCTAAGGTATGTCCCAACCTTTCTCCATCTTCATCCCACTTGAAATTCAGGTGCACATTCACATGACTTTGCTGCCTGCTGCTTTTCAAGTTAATTGTGGTAGTTCACCACCTCTGGGTTAGATGAGTAAGTATTATTTAATTCTTCACCTACAGGTAATATGTCAAGCATACTGAACCCAGTCACATCAGCAAAAAGCAGTACCACCAGAACAGAATCTATTCATCTCAGAGGTAAAAGTTTCATCAGCATGCTACAGCACATCTCCTGGAGTGACTGCAGACCTACAGAGCAGAAGACTGCACTCAGGCATGCACCAAGACCTCTTCAACACTACGAAAGAAGGCAAAGATAGACACTAGTTTCTAGTGAAAAGCAAGCTTTCTGCAAGCAACTGCACCTTACAAAGAAATAAGATGTTAGGCCGTCTCAGGGAAAAATAGTAAAATACAGCATTGTGTCCTGTACATCAGAAAGGTGTAGACTTGCACAGGAGAGCACGTGAACTTAAGTACTTAAATCATGAACAGTGGTGCAGCAAGCTTTCCACTAGCAGTGTTATCCCACACCTGCTGAGATCATCTTTGATTGACTACACCATCTGCTACCTACAAACTCTTCCTAGGCAGCCTGTAACAACCTTCTACAAGGTATTACCTAGTTTTGGAGACACAGCTGGAACCTGCATACTGCAACTGCATGACCAAAACCCCTGTGATGCCAAGTGCAGTCCTGGCAAGACTTCAGGAGACTTCATGCAACACAAGGAGCAGAGAATATAGACCAAATTGTAGAGGTGAGGCTTAAAGTTTGAAGACATAACAGAAGAAGTTAAAAATACAAAAGTTTGACTAGTTTGACTAACGGACTAAGCAGTATCTGTGTTACTAATCAAAGTACTCATCTTTTACTTTTCCTAAGAGGGTAGTAACCACTGTTAATGATTTTCCACATCTTTTTTCCCCTCCCTAGACTAGAAACGTTCATTCAGTCATGACAAATGTGTCATTCAGTGATGACAAATGTTCTACCCCAGAAGCAGACAGGCTATAGCTCAGAGTCAGAAGCCTCTTCATATGAAGCCAAACTTCATATGGGCATAAGGTCACTGGAATGATTTTCTGTAATGCGACAAGACAAATTATGTGATCTCTTTGCCAAGTTTGATTTTAAAATGGCTTTTTTGTTATGTTTTGGTTTTTTTTTTTGGTTGGGGCTAAGGGTTTTTTTGCAGGACACTTTCTGAAATGCAAAATTAACTTCTATAACCTCAGTACTACAACCCTTGAAGAAGGCAGTTCTGCAAAGTATTACAGTAGTAAAGCCATGCTACTGAATGTCAGCAGTTCAAGCTCACAGAGCTCCAACAGTTCCCCTTGATCTTGTTGTAGAAACAGGCCAATAACCTTTTATTCTGAATTGCTGATGAATACATTATAGAAGACAGTGGTTTGTAAAAGCCTAGAAGCAAGTCACAAGTGGCTTGCTCACTGTTTACCCTGTTCAAAGCTTTTACTGCAGATAACAGCATCTGTCCTTAGTATAAGGGAACATGCATCAAATCTCAAGGTTTCAGTCTTAAGATTCAGTACATAGCTCACTACTGAAGAGGGAATAAGTTATGTATACACAATTGCTATAAATTGTGTATTCCCTTGGTGGATGTCAGATAATGGAACCTCAGAAGAGTCCACCCACAGCAGTGCTGGCAATGGAGGCTACAAGGCACTACTCCTATATGCCATTGCAGCATTCCAGAAGTCGCTCAGCCATTTCTGCCTCCTCTCCAAGCTGCTGGAGGGTACAGCATCTCCATCTGCAGTTCTGAATGTTTTGGGACTTGAGTAATTTCAGTGTATGGAGTAGAGAGGTATGATTAAATTTAAGCATACTACTTTCAGTGCACAGAGAATAATTAAACCACGCATGAAGATTTTACTCATCATCTGAGAGGGGAGAAAAAAAAAACAGATATGAGTTAAACCTTGCAGACCTGTTTCCCATTAAGTCACACCACAAAGTTGAGAAATTCAAACTTCCTCAGTTTATTTCCCTGATATAATTGAGTTTCAGCTTAACCAGCAATCAGCTGCACCTAGAGCAACTCACAAGCACAGCTCACCTCAACAAACTCTGGGCAACAGAGTTTGATGGCTAAGCTGAATTTTAAAATAAAACTTGGCAAAACCCATTTGACTTGTGCCTGGTAGGGAAGAATAGCTACAAGGTAAAAGCAAATGCATAAAACAAAATAAAACCTAGAAGCTGTATACTCAAAAGATACAGATTCAGACATTTACTGGTGGGACAGAAACTTAGCTATCAAAAGAGACAATGAAGTTCAGTCTTCCACAGGTAGACTTGATAATACAAAATAGATAATATTAAGAAATACAAGATGAAGAACAGCCTATCAGAAACCACACAAAGCAACTTTATAAAGCTGATTCCACTTGGGGTACACGCAAGTAGGACAAACAAGGCTTAATGGTACTTTCCTGATGAATTCTCTGCTACTGCAGGCATCCATGTCAAGTACACTGACACCTAAACCCTAAACCCAGAAACTGAGCTCAAATACAAATTCTAAGCAGAGTACCCACACTACGTGATTTCTTGTATTTCTTGTATTTCTTGTGTGTTGGTAGCTGCTGTTCTGAGCACTTATTCAGTCTAGAGATACTGGTTTAAATTATAATTACAACTTCAATACACTTTTTTCCTAGTTAAGTTTTGAATTGCAAAACCAACGCACACAGAAGAAACTAATGGCTGCCAATTCTCTGATACCATAATTTGAATCTAAACACCACTGTTCAACTAGCCAACTTTTTGACCCAGTGTTAAGACATCTGCAACTTCATTAGGGAAGAGAAGCAAAGCTAGAATACAAGCAACACCTTCATTAATAACAATACAAACCTGACAGATTCAGGAAGATCGGCAGAGGGTTCAGTGACGAAGACTGAAGTAAGTTAAGATACCTTAGCTCTTCATGACCTTTTAAAGAGACCACTAAAAGATATGGCTAGTTTTGATGTTTAAGACCACAACGCAAAAAAAGAAAACATCAAGAAAGTTTCCAGGTCTTCAGAATTTCAGACTTCCTCAGTCTCATTTAAACACTTTCTGGTTTTGATTTTTTTTTTTAATGAGACATTATATGACACTCTAAAGAATCTTTCTTATTCCTTTTCAGATTGTATTCTGGATCTAGTCAGGGCTTTTTCCTCTTTTTTTGGTGTTTGTTTTTTTTCTTTACTCAGTTCTTTAATCAACAGACCTGGGATTCATCAGTCCAAAGTTAATTATTCACAATTTACATTTCAGTATGCAGAGAAACCGCAGCAGAGCAGAAGACCTCTCTGTTCCAAGGGATATTGGTGCCAACTTAAGAGAAGGTTAATTAATTCTAGGTTGAATTAACACACAAGTTATCTCAGGATCAGAGCTGTGTCATATATTCAGTTCCTAAACTTCTGTCAAATCTGAGAGTAACCCCCTTAGAGACCTTCCTCACTATTACACTGAGGGTTACAATAATCTTCACAAGTTTTTTTCTTGCTTATAGCTATTTAAATAATGCCTTGAACCTACAGAAAAGAAAATGTAGGATTGTTCCAAATCTAGGCTGGTCAAGAATAGAAAGAAGTGGCTAAAAGTGTGAGTTTACAAGCCTCAACTGAAAAAGTTAAAATAGGCAAGTAACACTACAAGTCCTCCCTCTTGAGACCCAGAACTGTATCAGGAAGCTACTGCATTGTTGTGCTAACCAATGCAACAGCTGGACTTCCAGGTCTACAGAAGAGTGACCACAAAACAGTACTGTAAAAGAGAACAAAGTTATAGTTTCTGCTTCTATGGTAATTGCTCATGAGAACATCAGATGATTTTAATGTTGCTGGGTTTTGACTATGAAGCAATGCCACAAACAATAGTTGGGAAATCATCTGTGGGGTTGAAGTTTACCATCTACTCGTTTCACCTCCAGCCTTCCCTGTCTCCATATATATGCATCCTAATCCATCTTGTGTTAATCTCCCCAAGCAGAACAGCAATTCATGCTGTCTCCTCCTTCTTCCCAAAAGTTTGCCTCAGGACTACTACATCTCACCTTGATTCCTGCAAGGCTAGCCTTCAAAGTCCAGAATCTTCCAGCTACTGCCTATGCGCTTTCATGCCTGTGACAACAAGTCCAAACACAATCTTCAACTGAGCACATGCTCTCCAGGTACTATAAACTTCTGCAGAAATGCAGCTGTGACTTGTGACTACAAACAACTAGGGGGACTGCTACCTCCTCTCTCCAGCCTTGCTTCACAGACCTCTTTCTCCTTAAACATCTTATTCTTGTGATGACAAATACTTGCTGCAGATCCTGAAGTTTAAGAGCAGTTAGTCTTTGTACCACACAATAGCATCTCACACCAAAATAACCTTTTATACACAATTTCATCCTCCCTGACTACACACAGACATACTGGTACTACCCTTAGTATGAAGCGTTTTGCAAAGAGAGAACAAGTTTATCCTTCCCTATCAATCACATGAAGAGCCTGCAGAGAGACGGGGCAGATGACTTCAAGTACCAGCTGATTTCTCTTGGAGCTTCCTCCAATTACTTCTCAAACTGAGAGTTTAATTAGCCTTAGAATCATCTTATCACACACAAAACAGTGTACTGCTTCCTGTATCACCAAATACCTGTTTTGAAAACAAAGCTGGAAAAGCTGCTGCTGTTTACATCGCTGGATTTTATCCTAATGCATTTCCATAGTTTCCTCCCCTCCTTCCCCACTATATCAGAGCAAGATATCTGGCTTTACGTCATCTGCAAGAACCACCCCAGCTCATTAGCAGTATTAAATCAGTTATATTAGATTTATGTCCCTTTTGGTCCTTAATGATTTATATATATATATATATGGCTTTTCCTCCTGAGAGGTTCAGCTGCAGCTCTCTTGGAACGGGGAAAATGAAAGCTAACAGAGGAAGTGACCAATCCAGCTTTCCTCCTAAGTACTGATAATGGGGAAAAAGTATTATTACATAGTCTTAAAAAAATTATTGCCATATGCAACTCCTTCAAGTTCCATGAACTATGAATACTTTTGAAGTAAAAGTTCCCTGGGGCAGCTCTACTGTCTCTGGGGAAGAATAATGTGCATCATCTTTAGTGTTTACACTGTAATTTTCTCCTTGAGAGTAGCACAACTGAAAGATGACATTCAGGCCAGCTGCAGAAGCCCAAGTTTAAGCATCATCAGGATTTTAAGTATAGCCTTTAAGACTGCTAACTAATAAGTGATGCATATGCTTTATGGACAAAGCCTGAGACCCTACTGACACTCACAATCCAACAATTCAGAAGAATAAAAATTTCCATTTTACTCAGGAATTAAATATCTGGAACAATACAGCTGTCACCCAGAAGATAGGCCACATGAACTTTCTAGTCCAAACATGCTAAGGAAAGCAGCTTTTTAGCCTCACGCACCTGAAGCTAGAACACTAAGCAAAGTGGGGAAAAGTCCCCATGGTCAAAGAATCCTGCCTGGTTTCTTCCCAACCACAGCTTTTTCAAGCAGTTTTATTGTAGAAAAAGCCTTATTTATTAACATGGAATATTTCCCCTGTCCAAAGTAGTAAGGTCAGTCTTGAAGCTCTTTGGTACAGAATTCACTTACTTTGAAGAATTAGTCTCAGGTAAGAATACAAATTCTGGAAAACAGGGGAAAGAAGAGAAATCACTGCTTTAACATTTATTTCCTCTCACCCAAAGATGACCATGTCCCAGATTCTCACTCCACACAAATATTGCTCCACAACTACCTCAACACAAACACGTATTTTTCTGCTCAACAACAAAAGCTGAGAAGTTCTGCTTATGTTGATACAAAACATCACACAATTCTGGAGCTACATGTGCCACTTCTCTATTTTATTGACTTACTGTAAATTGCAGCTGAGCCATGATCACTACAGTACTACCATTTCTGCACAGCTCTCAATATTTTAAGATACACAAAATACTATTTGCGTTTGGTGGACACTGACCGATGGTTATAAGGTTCAAATACAAAAGCAACTGTCTTGGAGAAATTCCCCATCCTATTACAGCACGAAATCTTAGATGCCAAACTCTAGGGGAGGAAGGGACATGGAAAAAACCCTACCAACATTACAAGTAGCATTTGTGCTAAGCATTTGACCAGTAACTTTGCATAAAAAGGAACTTTTATCCCTGCATGGCAAATCTCAGACCTCATTCTATGAGCCATTTTCTTACACAGTTCAAACCTGGAAACCTTAACCAAAGTACACATTAATTTAGAGAAGAAGTATCAAAATGTGGCCACGAGCCAATCTTCTGACGAACCCTCAAAGCATTTATTCAATTTCCTCTTGTTCTCTCCATCCATATAAGCCACAGTCCTGCTGCATCCTAGGTCTTGCTGCATGCAACAGAACAAGTTTAAAGAGGGTACATTTGTGCAAGATTATTGCTTAGACAGAGAGATGCAGGTAAGATCTAGTAAACTTGACTACTGCAACTGGACACCAGGATTCCAGCTGTGACCCATGATTATCCTTCCCTGAGGGTGAACAAGCCCTAACATAACTGGTTACATAAATTTGTAACTCTCATCACTTGGCTGCTTATTAGAATATCAGTAACAGGATCAATTGCAGATTTCATCCAGAACAGCACAACTACACTAGAAAAATGAGGATTTAATGTTTGCCACAGCAGCATATGGTCATTTACTGTAATCTCTGCAACACAGTATTTTCTATTCAGCTTTTACATATTGGATAGCTCTTACACTGCAACCACATCTGGCAAAAAGTGGTACTCAACTGAGGCACGGTACCTGAGCTACCAAGAGTTGTGCTGGTCATTTTTTTTCTGAGAAGAATGAACCCTCACTAGTGCTTTCCACCCCCAAATCATCTACATTCCTCAGAAAGTAATTTCCTTTTAACAAACTTGTAGAACTGAAACTGCCACTAGCCTATCAACTCTGCCCAGAACAGCAATTTGTAATTTGCTACAAATCTGAATGAGACTGAAAATACATTAGAAGTAGCCTGATGTTTCAGCTGCACTGCTTAGCTGTTGCATGCTGGGAACACATGAAAAAATACGGTGGGAATGAGGCAACGTGAAATCAACTTCAGTGACATGTTAATTAGCTGCAGCCTGTATGCTAGATTCAGGTCAGTTGAGCAGGCAGGTTCAGCAGCTGACACATCTAACTTTCAATATCCAGATCATGGTCCATGTTTTTTCTGCTCTCTCAGCTGGATTCTTCTGAGACTCCAGCTATTTTGTCAGTGGACACCACATGACGACACATGACAACCTGCAGTAATGTCAGCCTGGAAAACAGCCAAACAATGCCAGAGAGCCTGTGCACTCTGCCTTGCTGACAAGCCACCACATGCTTAGAATGGGTTGGAATTCTTAACTGGGAATAAAATGCCCACAACTATGCAGATAGTGCTGTTGAAAACATGGACATATCAGCAGAAGTGTAGTGCAAATTTGTCCATACAGTCAGTTTTCTCTGCTAAAAAAAAAAATAAAGAAGCAAACCTGCAATTTCTTTATGTTCACTCCCCTGTATTATACCAGTTAAACAAGAATTCTGCCACACAGAGAAGCGAGTTTAAGTCTCAGAAATTTTAAAAGAACTAACATCAAGTACCAGTAGACTCTTCAGCATGAGCCTGCAGCCTTTCATATACTGCACACTTCCTGATGTTGCAAAAAAATTATGTTAAATTCAACAGAAAATTTAACTGACATTTAAGAGATGCTGTTAGGACTACTAACATTGAAAATACTGACAATAGTAAGTTGCTATCTAACAGTTCAAAGTCACAAATGCCTCTGGAAGATGTGTTTGCCACTGGTGTTGGATGTCTCCTATCAAGCTATTGATGAGTAAGGAAGCTGGCATCCAACATGCAGCTCACATCCAGGCAGCAAACCTTTGCAGAGAGTCAGATCTCTAGGCTGGAACACTCAGAAATGTCAATTAAAATCCTAAGCACAATATGGAGGTAAATGTTGAAAGGCAGCATCTCATAGTACTGCCTGAGCAATTTCCAGCTTCCTGATAAACAAGAGGAAGTTCTTTAAACTCACCTGTTCCAAACATAGCAAACATCACCTGTTAATACTCCTGCCATTCACAAACAGAGCAATTTGAAGTTAAAAATCAAGCTTAGCGAAACTAGAAAGACTATGTGGCTTAGAAGGAAAGATCAGACCAGGAAGTCACAGGCAAGGCACCTACATGAAAATTGCATTCTGCTTCAGACGCCAGTAATGAAACATCACTGATGATAAAATGTACATGTTTTCACAATACTGGCACACTAGAGAAGCTGACTTCCTCTGGCTTGCTGCCCCTTAGCAGAACGTACATTCTCCTATAAATAGGTTTAGAAGAAGCTATAAAATTTACATAAAGAGCTACAGGTACAGTAACCTTACTTTGGATTCCAGAGTCATGCAGCAAGATCCAAACCCAAGTCTCCATTTGAAAAGGTTAGGTCTTAAAACTCTACAGTTGCTAAGGAACTAAGGCAATGGTATGTTAAAGGTTTCCACCTATCTTCAACCTCTACATAATGAGAAACAGCAGCCTTCAGAGCCAGGAACCAGGCCAGCTGGCTTCCCCCTTTCATACAGGTCCTCCACTCTCCAAAATGAGAAGTGAAAGCAAGAGTTCTTTTTAAAACAGTTCAAACTCCCACTGAAGTGCATCTATGTGGGTTCTTCAATCATGTGTAAAGATGCATGCTCTAGCTACTGCAGTCCTGCACTGTGGCAAGATAACCCATTGCTGCCTTTGAGGACCTTCCTCTAAGCTTGTAAACTTGCATACATTTTAAGAATGTGGGCGAAAAGTCAGCAATGTTTTATTCATGCTTTGAGCAGTCACATCTTCCTCTCACTTCTGTGGAGGACCATTTTGAAACATTCTGTAAGCTATCAGAAAGACTTAAGGGATACAACAAAACTGCCAGAGGCACTAGGCTCCTGCCAGGCTCTGCAGGCTAACCACTGACCATCTGCTTTGGAAGCACCCGCTGTTGTTGTGTCATCCATGCTTGTGCCAAGCCAAGAGTCAGTTTGAGTGATCCACTCCACTGCCAGTAGTGAAGCTACAGCCTTGTCTCACCCCTTGAGGAGAGCAAAGTTTGAGACTTCCTTGAAAGGACATGTTCTTCTGTTCTTTAAATATATAGTAGAAAAAATTTAGCTCAAGAGGACACCAAACTCTCCAATCCACCTTTATCAATGTTTCACATCTCAGCTGTAAACCTAGTCACCTAAATACCTAAAAACAACTAGCCAAGAGCACTGCTTTCTTTTTCAGTCCTCCTTTGACAAAGTAAAGCTGCCTTGGCAAAGCACATGGCTCAAGTGTTTTGTTAGAGCTCTGTGGCCTAAGTACAAGACAGGAGTTCCTGCCAACTTGCTTTCTACCTGTGGTGATTTTGCATATTGGCTTATGACCAAGAAAAAGAGTTAATTGCCACGAGCCAGACCCCAGCTGCAGACACGTCCTGTCAGCAACTTGCAGTTCTCAGTAGACAGGGAGGCAGGGTGTGCCTTCTTGGTGGCCTTCAAGCATGATCATGCCTATGTACTCACAAAATCTTCTCTACAAAAAATATCATAACAAATTTGAGTTTTATCAATAGCTAGAAAAAAACATCTAGGAAAGGCAGCCGACTGACATCCTGCCACAGCTCCAACAGCCAGAGTAGAGATTACATAAAGACACAATGTTAGCATCACACCAGGACTTCTCAGCATCCAATTCCTTTCATTAAACTAAGACACAGATATAATCTAAAACAAAGCATGAGATCACATTATCCTGGGCAGGGAGCAGGAACAGAAGGGTATTTAGTCTTGGTTTGTCAAGAAATCAGAAATAATACAGTGCACTGTCACTTCCAGTATGTGCCTACAACTGAGCTGCAAGCCTCAGATGCCCAGTGGATGCACCATTTCCCAGCAGCCTAGGAAACACTGTTCTAGTATTCCATCTACATTCATTGTGACATTTTAAGGGTGATGTCCAGTATCATTTGTGGTACTAGTCCAGATTGTTGGTATGCACCCTCTCCCAGCAGATCAAAACTCTCAACTGCTTCAACAAATGTGTTTCACAACATAAAGATAATTTTTTTTTACAAGTACAAGCAGCTTACCAGCTACCAGCTACGGCTGCAGAATACATCTCAAATCCCACCCTTTGAAAATTTGCTTTGTATTGATTTCAGTGTTTTCCATCAGCTCTGCAGACAACAAAATTACCAAAACCGCAAGATATAAACTGTTAAAATCAGTTTCAAGGGTCTAGCATGCAGCCTGCAAGATTCAAGAAAAAGCAGACTTAACCATACTCCACAAAGTGACTAGTTAGCCTGTGCCAAGTATTCCAATTGCCTTCTAGGAATTGCCAACATATCCTTTATCCAGGTTTTATTTAAGTTGTCAAGCTCTCATCCAAGCAAAATTTTGGCCAGTAGGAAAACCAAGCAACCATGCTGAGCCTGATGGGGTGGGATACTCTAATCAGCTTACCAATGAAGTTTCACTCTGCAGTCTTGCTGGTACTGCTGACTCAGGGGAACAAAAGTACTGCTGCAAATCCTCTGCTATGGATCACTGCCTGCAAACCTACTAGGAAGACTTCTTCTATTATTTAGTTTGAGTTCAGGGTTCAGCCCCATGCTAGATGGCCCATTCTTTCAGCTAACTACATGTCTGCACTGACATTCAGACCCTGATTTCCTGGCTTCCTTTATTCCTTGCTTTTTAGTTTTCATGGTATTTGAAACTCTTCTTTCCAAGCCAGGCAGAACATTGCTACTAATCTGCACAGCATGTGTTGAAGTCTGGGGATTCAAGTTTAACAGACACACTCACAGGTGAGACTCCTGTATTTCCACGAGGCACACACCAGAACTTGTGCTTTTCCAGCCTTACAAACATCCTGAAAAGAAGCTCCAAAAAGGAACAGTGGATGTTAAGTTAAGGATAATGTTAGACCACTGACTCATCTTTAGGCTGTATAAGACTAAGGAAAGGGCTATAATGTCATGCCCCCCACCTCCAGGAACACTGAAGCCAGCTCCTTCAGCAATACTGTATGTCCACACTTGACTGATGAAGGTCTCTGCCTTTATTTTCTTCAGGGGCAGGAGGCATGCTAGGTTCACATGGCAAGGTTTTGGTAGCCAGGGGGATGTGGGGGGGTGTTGCCACTGTGAATAGTGGTGTCTTACAGAGGCTGCAGGGGATATCTGCTCCAGCACTACAGAGTACCTCCTGCTCCACCTGACCTTGGTGTTCTCTCTGCCATTTCTCACTTTTCTCTCCTCCTCCTCTGCCTGTCCAGTGTCTTCTGTCCTTTCTTAAGGAAGTTTTCCTGAACATGCCACAAGCTTAGTGGATGGGCTCAGCTGTGTCCTGCAGCGGGTTCATGGGTTCACAGCTGTGTCTGGCATGGAGCACACCCTGGTCTCTTCTCACAGAGGCTACTCCTGCAGCCAACACCTTGCCACTGACATCCAGTATGTGGGGAAGGTAAGCAGGGAAGAAGAGTAAAGTAGTCTTGAGGACCTTGAACACAGGCAGAAAGATACCAGAAGTAGGTGTGTCTCTGCTATAGTACCATTTCTTTAGATGTGGGTGCTCAGAGGGCAGCAAATTCTCCTCTTTATCTACCAATTTCTCCATCCAACAAGAAGCAGAGAAGATAAATAGCATCCAAAAATGCTCTGCGTGCTTCAGAGTTATCTTGACTGTCATCTACTTTCAAGCACTTCAGAGGATCCTTCACGGGGCAGAGATACAGAAGTATGGACCAACCACACCAACAGAGCACTTTGTTGGAGACTTCACAGAATTCCTCATTAGCAGGACAGTCCCATCCATGTAAGGCATACAACGATAAAGGGTTTAAGAGCCAGGCTGAGAAATGAGAGGCACAGATCAAATCAAACCACAGGAAATCAAACAGCAGATTTTTTTTCTTGTTTTTTTAAAAGATGTTCAATTACTGACTCCCAGAACCTAAGGAAGTAACACTAGGAGACTATTAAGAAACATACACAGCTACTAAATAGAAGGGATTAAAACTATGGACTGGTCACTGTCATACTGACCATCTCATGAACAAGGGGCCTGAAAGAAAGTCATAGCTACTCCATCATCAAGGTCTACTAATGGAAGTCAGTACAGCAGAAAGACCTGACTTGTCTCAGAAGCTGTCATCCATGACCTTGTCAAAGTATATTTAACAGAAGGATTTTGATGACTATTGAAAACAGGCTAAGAATACATGCCTTCAGCTGAGGAAGAGCCAAGGAGAGGGAGGGTAGGACTAGTCAACCTAGATTTATCAAGTTACACTGTTTGGATGAAAGTTTAATATTACAGTCTACCCACTCTTCTGTTTCCTCATCCTTACACATTGTACCATAAGATGACCTAAAACAGAACAGTTGAGATACAGATCAAGTGATCCTGCCTATGTTTCAACCTCTTTATCTTAACATGAATTCAAACTTCTACCCAGCTTCAAACATTTTGAAAAATTACTACCTAAGTCTTAGTTTAATTAAAAGGGCAGCTTTCTCTTGGTACTACACATCTTAAAACAGTATGTGGCTGTGGAGGGGGAACTGAAAGTTAATGCTACTGAAATACTCAAGATAACTAAACTAAAGAGCCTTCTTACTAGCTCCCCTTACTCATAACAGACATTTCTACTCCTATTCAGAGATCTACACACCTCTAAATGAAGTGAGTCTTACCACTGTTCTGGGAAAAGACACAGGACAAGCTCACAGAAACAGAGCTACTCAACATACAGACTGATGACAGATCCTTACATACACACAAATAAATGTGCTAATCCAATATCCATGAATTAAAGAATTGCTTGCTTGATTTTTTTCTTTTCAGGTTTGAAAGAGATTAATCAGGGGTGACAAGGAGGAGTTCCCAATTTTGAACACACGCCAGCTGTGACAACAAGAACAGAGACACCGTATTAGAGCTGATCTTCAATGCCAACTTTTAAACAAATTCAGTTCTCTCATTCATGGAAACTGACAAATTACTGCAATAGAAAATACAGTGAGACATGCAAAAGGAGTTCCACTAGTAAAATGTGAAGGATTAATTCTGGTTTGCATACAGATTCTGTTCTTGTCAATTTTTTGAAGGTAATTCCACAGCCATGAAGACAAAAGTGTCACCTGGACTGCAGAGCAATGCAGTACTCACATGTCTGCACTGCTCCTGCTAGGAAAGGCCTCAAGTGCCAACAGACTTGGAACACTCCCCACATCCCTTCAACAGTAAACAACTTCTGAAATATGCTTCCAAGCTAATCCTAATAGCCACTGAAGCTTAGTGACTCAAGGTAGCTCCACTGACCCCCATTTCTCCCAAAAAATGAAGAGACAAACATTACCCCTCAGGAATGAGATCGGGGTTTCTAAGACTAAGGTGTGAAATCTAGCAACTTTATCTTTGCTGAGCCTAGGAAAAAAGTTTAACCTATCACTTCTGGTCAACTGACACTTTTATTTCAACACTAGAGACCACAATGATTCAAACTTTTTAGGTCATGCCCAGTTCATAGGAGAAAGGCAAAACAGTGCAGGAAAAAGTATCTGCACAAGCAAAATACTGACACCAGCCCTTGAAGTTCAGTTGCCAGCACAGTTTAAACTATACATTTTCTTTTAGAGCCTTTGTTTGCCAGCCACATACAAATAGGCAAAATTAGACTTGGGATGGAATGATGTTACTACAGATAGACAGGTTATCTGCATAGCCACAGAAAATAAAGAGTTCTGATCTTCATCTGCTTTGTTTCCACATTTCATAAAAATGTCCCAGCTCTTGATTTAGGCCTTCTGAAGGGCCTTCTACCTCACGAGAATTATTTTGAAGAAGTAAGGAGGCACCACGTTGTCTTTCTTCAATACAGACTCCAGAACTTCCTCCAACAGCAAAGCAATTCACTCAACAAAATAAACTAAGGAAAATCCCAGCCATTTTGATAATTTTCAGAAAGAGGAACTTGTTATGACCAACGGCAGACATAACAACCTCACTGGTTTCCAATTCGCTTCCCTAAATGAAAGCTTGATGGTCTAATCCTGAGCAAGAACCTTTATAAAAGGAGCCGAGTTCAGATCTGGCTGTCTGTTCAGATCTCCCTCATCTATTGTGTTTTAACATTTGAAAATCAAGTTATTTCCCTTCTCTGAGAACTCCTCCCTGTTGATACTGCCAAAATCACCCCTGTTCAAGCCTGCATGCTAGCTTTTACTTGCCCCACACAATTAAACCCTCAACAAAGCCTTAAGATACCTTTCAAAACAATTCTGATAATGAAACTTGTATGCTGTAAACTAGGATTGTCCTCCCAGTTGAATTACCACAGCTCATAATTCCTTAACATAGTCCATATATCTCATTCACCTGCAATGGCTGTTCTAACTGCAGCACAATCAAGTTGCTAATCCTTACTTCTTCATGGAAATGCTTTCTTCACTTGCTGTAGCAAATTGTAGCTTATTTAACACAGCATGGTTAGCTGAGGGAGATAAACTCACCACAATTACATGAATTCAATATGACAAGTTTGTTAAGTCCAAAAGAAGTAGAGCTCTTAATATGCCGACTACAACGGCTTGTCCCAAACCATCAGAGCATCCTAGATCTACATTCCTTTTCTCCCCACAGGGACTTGGAAAAGGCATTTAATGCCATCTGGCATGATTTCCCGAAATTGCTTGAGATTCACTAGTGTAAGAGCTGGAATTCAAGAAAATGGTAAATCTTTGTAATGAGTGTATGATGGCAACCTAATCACGCTTCAGTACTTCACATGGAGCCTGTGCAGCACCAAGAGTCCCTGCCAAAGGACAGCCACTGAGCAGCATCCACATGAAAGCCTGCACTTCTTGTGAGCTGTGCAAATACAGACAAATGCACAAAGGTAAACACTTAACAGCTCAGCTTTTGTTCACATAAGACATTCATTCTCTTTTCTTCCCCCTTCCTCACCCACATGTATTCACGCCCAAATCATGCTTCCTATTCCACACAGCAAATTCCTTCTAAGTAGTACTCACTAAAAAAAATAATCCTAAAACAAAACAAAAAAACCCAACACCCCCCCCCAATCCCCCCCCAAACAAACCAGCCTACATCTTGTCATCTATAACCTTTCTTTAACCCTCTGGAACTATTATCTTCTGCAGAAAACATGGGGACAGGCATCATTGTGTCCCATCCTCACAGGACTACTTAACTCATGCTAAATAGCTGATGACTCCATTTAATTTACAAAGCCCAGCTGTTAAGCAGTGTAGTGGAGTTGTGTGACATGACACCTGGCCACTAAGACACTAAACAAAATAACGGAGTTCCCTAAGGACACAGAACCCCCACATGGATACTAGAATTACAGCTCTTCATAAACCATCTCTTCCAACCATTGCCCTCTGGTACCTGAAGTTTTAATCATCTAAATCTTTTGCACTTTGACTCAAAACTTATCTTAATGCATTGGCAAGTTTTAACTTTCATTGCCTTCTCCATGTCTTCAAATGCTACTTATCCAACTCAAAATGCAGTCAGCCACATGGCTCAGATCTACCTCCACCTAGCAGGACCTCTTACCTTCAGGTGAGCATTGTCCTTTCAGAGGATAAATTTGTAATTTAATCTCTCGTTACAATATATAAAGCTCATTTTAGCACTTGTTCACAAGATATCCAGAGTTCAAGGAACTGCCTATTGATTCATAGATCTGAAGAAATGCCTCAAGTTTAAGAGCCTGAGAATATTTTTTCTTTTAGAACCTGTATTTGATTTTCATTTATAGTCCACAATTTTCAATGTGGATCTCCCACTGTCTTTAATGGTACCAGACAGTTAAACCCTCAACTGTTACATACAGCTTGGAAAATAGAAGGAAAACAGAACATGGATATAATGATCATTTCTCTTCCTCTTGTGTGACTTATATGCAGGTGGGTATGAAATTGCATGGAATGCTACAGCTTCAGTCACCCCCACACTCATTTTCTGAAATACTAACATTAGCACTTACATCCAAACACAGACCTTTTCCAGACCTTAATACAAGCACTGGTAAATTACTTCTATCTGACTTTAATCCTGCTTATTCCAGATAGTACTTTTATTTATATATATACACACACATACAGATATATGCATGTGTATACAACACCTGTGTGTATGTATCTATAAATACACACACAGAGACACAGTGTGCTTTTAAGTACAAGTTAAGTTTTGGGTTTTTTAAAGCTAAAGCTTCTAGTAACAGATACAGGACAGATCAGACATTAAGAAATGTCCACATCTACCAAACAGCAACATAGGAGACAGCAATGACAAAGGTGATTTTTAAAAAAATACACAAGAATACATTATATTGAGACTGGTCTATTTAAAAAATGTCTTAAGACTTGAGTTGGCCCTCCACAAATGCTGCTTACATCAGCATCTGTTAGACATATAGAGAAGAGTATTTAGGTACACTGGAAGATCAGTATGATGTTTGCCACTTTAAGAGTTAGCTATAAAGTCATTGCAACTGAAATCTGGAGTTACTTTCCAGAAGTAACAGTACTTCCTTTCAAGAAATGCATCATCAGAACTGTACTTACATGCACCTGCACTACTTAGTAACAGCCAGCAGCCAAGAGACTGCTTGGTATAAAACCAAACTTGAAAATATTTCTTGCCATGTCAAAAAAAAAAAAAAAAAAAAAAAAAAAGGGAAAACCACTAATTTTAGGCATTAAAACCTGCTGTTGATGTACTGAGTTCAATGCTGGACAGAGTTACTGCTGGTAAATAAGGCCAATTAACATCACGTAATTGAATTATTTTGCCATTCTACTCCTTGGTGTCTCCAAGCAGGGGCTGACAATTGAGTGGGTTGAAAAGAAAGAAAATTGCCAAGACAAAACATCACTAGCTCATCGTTTCTGAAGAAGTGTTTTTACTTCAGCCTTGGTTCATGCATTAACTAGCTAATGCCAGTGCAAAACAGATCATACATCTACGAGACAAAGCCACCAGCCATCTTCAATAAAACACGATTAAAACTACTGGACAGCTCCTGAAGTTGCTGTCAGATACGTGGGACCTCAGCAACAGTCCTTAGACCCTCCAAAGGCTATCCCAAACTACAGCATAGCCTTATCCAAGTGCCTTGCCACTTAAGTACAGCATCATCTAAACCCCTTCAGAAGTCTCCTCTGGAGAAGACCACACTCCTGCTGGTGCTTGCCCAGCTCCTGGTGTAGCATTTATGCCTCTGCCAAGATTAATCCTTACCAAACCAGGCAGAGGCATGTCCATTTAGCCCTGTGTCCAATTCCCTCCCCTCTTTCCAAGGCCCTGCTCCACAAAGCACTCTTTCCTTTGGCCTTCCTGGATAAAAAGGCAATAGGTCACGAGATGAAAAAGAAAAACAAAAATGGCCGAAAGAGGAGTATTATGCAATGAGAGAAGAAATGCAATGATAACTCATCCTCTCGTGGGTATTTCTCGTAACTCTCAGGGTTTGCAGGGAGGGTGGCAGCAAGGGCGACAGGCAGGCCGCTGGAAGGCAGAGGACAGAGCCCGAGGGGCAGAGCCCTGGCTCTTGGCCGGGGATACGAAAAGGGATGCTCACAGTCCAGGTGCTTCTTCTTGGGCCCCATCACTTCATGCGTGGTGGCTTTGCAGACGGCTCTGGCTACGGCCGATCCCGTAACGCTGTACTGAGCAGCTGCGATGCGATCTGTCAGCGTCTGACCCGACATCTTCGCTGGCGCGCCTGCTGCTGCCTGCTCTGCAGAGGCGGAACACACGGGAGGGGAAGGGGAGATGCCGGCTTTATTGCCGAAGGGGGGGGAGGACGGGGGGGGGGGCTGGGGAGGGGGGCACACACACACACACACGCACACACACACACAGAGCCAGGCCACACGCACAATGGTCCTCCAGGCAGCCCGGCCCCTCCCGCGGCGCAGCCCCCCCGCGCCGTTGTGTAAGCTTCTGCCTCGCTAGAAGCCGCCGGGGGCAAAAAGGCAGGGTGCTTCAGGCGTTGCAGGGAGAGGATGAAGGAGGGGAAAAAAAAAACAAAACACGACGGTGGCAGAAGGAGGCTGCACACAAATACCGTACGAGCCGCCGGGAAGGGGGAGGGAAAGGCTCTCTCCCCCCTCCCCCCCAGCACCACCTGCCCCCCGAGACGGCCCGCAGGGGACTCGCCGCCGCGCCCTGGCCCCGCCTGGGGGGGGGGAGATGATGGCACCGCCGCGTTATGCCCTCCCGCGGCCCCCCCCACGGGGACACCCCCCGCACTCCGCCCGGGGAAGCGGGGCACGGCTGGGCGAGGCGGTGCCCGGCGCCCTGCAGCACCCGGCGCGCTGCGGCGGGGTGGGGGGGGGGGGGAGGAGAAGGAGAGGAAGCGGGCGCCGGCGTCCGACCTGTCAGCGCGTCCTTCCCTCCCGTCCTGCTGCCGCCGCCGCTCCGGGGAGGGCACCGCCGCCTCCCGCCGCTCCCCGGCCCGGCCCGGCCCGGCCCGCCGCGCTGCCCAGGGGCTCCGCGGCACGGCAGCCCCCCCCCCCCACACCTCCTCCCTCCCTCCCTCCGTCCCCCCGACCCCGGTAACCCCAGGTGCGGGGCGGGCTGCCCGCTGCCCCCTCCCGCCGCCGGGGATGCGCTGAGCGTCCACGCCCGGGAGCAGCCGCTGCTATTTCCAGCCAGCGGCTTAATCCCCCCCCGCAGCGTAATCCCCGCGCTACTGCGGCAGCAGCGCCGCCCTACCCCGGTGCGGGGGGCGGGACGGAGCCGGGCGGGACGGAGCCGCCGCCGCCGCAGGTCGGTGTCCCGGCGCGATCAGGTGACCCCGCGCGGTGCGGCCGGACCGGGCCGGGCCTGGTCGGGCCGCCCGGTACCGCGGGGCTGAGCCCACCCCTCCTGCCGCGCCTCTTAAAGGGGCCGCCGCGCCCCGCCGGGCCGCCCGCTGTGCGGCTGGAGACGGGCCCGGCCGCCTCCGCAGCCCCGCTCGCCTCCCGCTTCCCGGAGGAGGGGGCGGGGGAGGCCGACCCACTGGTCCCGGTGCCGGTGCCAGGCGAGTGGGGATCCGCGGGGCCCGGAGGTTGGCGGGGAGCTGGAATCACTGATGCTTCCCCCGCCCGCAGTGTGCTCCTGTCCTGAGCGCTGTCATGCGCGGGGGATCCCAGACCCGCACACACACCCGCTCTCTCCAGAACCTTTTCGTGGGGATGTCCTAATCCCAGACATCCCACGTACGTTCCCAGCAGGGCTTCCTCTCTGTTTTCTAAGATACCCGAAAGGTCTGGGTTAGGACGCTGCCCAGCGCTGCGGAAGGTCTGTGGCCAGAGCTTCCTTGTGCCATTGGAACCTGACGGAGCGGTGCCCGGCGTGCTGAGACGTGGGCTGTACCCAGCTTGCCATCAACCGGCTGCGCCCAAGTTTTGGAGTGAAGTGATGGAAGTGGGTGGGGTCTAAAAGGAAATGGCACTGGTGGCGACTACCTCGAGCTGCCGTCAGAACAGGTGCCAGAAGATGTTCGTGTGCTGAAGAAAAATGTGTACGGTGGGGATTGGAGATTTGTGCGTGGGAGGTGATGGTTGGGTTGTCTGGCATGCAAAGACCTAAGCACCATTTTCATGTATATGTCAGGAGCAGAATACTGACTAGAGGTTGTGGTCTGTGGGGGTATGAAACAGCAGCTTTTTCACTACTTTTTTTTTTCTGGTTGTTTCTTTTTTGCCTAACAACCAAGATATTTTAGTGCCCTAAGTAGCCTGAAAGCTTGGGAATCCTGTTTAAATAATGCTCAGAAGTTCAGGTTACTGTTTCTGTGGAAAAATCTCTTCTAAAATAACTGTTCAAATGATGCCTGTGTCCATTGAAGAAAGGTGTTTGAATTTTCAAGCTTTCAGTATTGGTTACATCACCTTCATTGTTACTGAGCAGGTAGAGGTGTTTGGGTTTCAAGGTTCAACTGTTTTCTCAAGTGCAGTGTTTGAATACAGAGAATGATTTTATTTTTAAAAAACATAAATGTATGTCACTATCTGCTGTCAGTAAGCATTAGGTGTCTGCAAACTTTGAATGGTCCCATAAGTGAGAATCCAACAACAAGAACATGTTTAATCACAGTGTCCGTGCTCATTCACCCCAATCAGGAACGGGAGGCAAATGAATAAATGCTGGAGTTGCACAGAGAGATAATGTATTCTTCAGCATTGGTGTAGTCTGCCATTCAAGAATAGACAAATGTTAGTAATATGTAGAAATCATGTTTCATTTCCCACAGAAATGTTAGCTTCCATTCCGAGATGTTCAACATGAATGGGACAATTTGGGTGGACTAGAAGCACGTCTTAGCAGAGACACAGTTTTCACTCTGTACTTCCTGGTCTGTTATTGGGGTCATAGTGCCAATTGATTTCAGAGGAAAGAAGCAATTGGGATCTGTAGACACTTCATGTTCCATTACTGGCATGAAGAGGACTCTGAACTCTTCTTGGTAACACTGATGTTTAAAATGGCTTGACTTTCAACAAGACAGGAGGTTTCTTTTGAACTGATATATTATAGGGAAAAAAAATACACAAACTACAAACTGTTCTGGAGATTGCTGATTTCACACAGCAGAAAGTAGCTTTTCTTGCCACATGCAAAATAGTTTTCAACTTTATGCTAGGCAAACTATTTAATTACTGATGCAACTTCTCATTAATGTCTAGTGTACATCCTGGATATTTTCTGAAGTAATCAGCAGATTCTGTCACTGAGATTCTCAGCTGTGTCACCAAAAGCTATGCTTCTTAAAACTCAGTTAATTTTATATTTTCAGATTGTCAAAATATTTAAACATGATAAATTAGACAATCTGTACTATGGCCTTAAAATATATCTATTGCAAACTGAATTTAAATGCAAAGAATAAAGACATCCTCTAGTATTTTGGTTAAAAGCTAGCAGGTTGCTAAGTCATGAGCTGGAGTGTGTTAAAGGGACACATTGCAAGATTGCAGTTTCAGAAGCATTTTTAGGATGTTCATTTATCTGCCATATTCAGCAACAAATGACTGTTGTCATGAATACAACTTACTATGAAAATGTTTCTTATTCTAATCTGTACCATCTTTGGTCAGTACTGCACTACGTGGGGCTCCTCTGTATTAAGTCAGTGGATGGATTTCCATAAAAAGATTTTGTTGAGCAAAACCAGGATCACTTGACCCTGAGAGGTTCAAGAGGTATTTCAGAGAAACTTCCTCCTCAACAAGCATGTTGTCTGAATTCTTGGTGCATGATGATCTTTCTGAAAACTTAAGATGCTTTAAGAGACTGAGACAGGAAGAAGACATCAGTACTCTTAAAATTCAGCGTAAAGGGCTTTGGGTTACCATTTGACAAGGTAGTTTTAGATTCAGTCCTCAAAAGTCACCTGGTGTGCTGGTTCTGTGAATCCCAGGTCCACAGCCTGGCTGGTAGGATTCACTGGGAGGTTGAGAGAAGAGCCATACAAGCAGCTGGAAAGGGTTCTTGCTGTCAGGAATAACCCAGAATTGTGGGTTTTTTTCTTGTCTGTTTGCACCTATGCATTCAACTTCATACTGAAGTTGAGAGAAGATACATAGGAGAGAAGATATATTCATGACAAGCTGAACAGCCATTTTGAGACAAGTGCTCCAAGATCATTCTTAACTGATTTTGAAATGAGAAAAAAAAGGGTTGGTCTGTGTTAATCTCACCTTCAGGCATCCAGGTGGAGGGAAGGTGGCATGTCTGGAGGCTGATTCATCACACCTCATACCAGAGCTATCCACCACGGATGCCTGTGTCTCAGGTGATACAAAGCATGTAGAACTTTAATTTCATGCACTTTAAGTTAGGGGTTTCTCACCATATTTCTTTATGTTCTTATTTCCTGTTTGTTCTGCAGTTTCCCAGTTTCTCCTCTCAGGTCTTCCAATTCTTCATCCAGCTTTGATGATCTTTCATCCTGCCTTCACAGCCCAGGCAGAGGTTCAGACCTTGTCCTGTTTACCTCTAAGTCAGCATCAGACCCAGCACTGCTGGTTTGCTTCTTCTTCTTGCTCTTAGGGCCAGTGGGATAAACAGAGCTCCTGGCAAGGCTGGCTGTAACCATAGTGATAGCAGCAGCCCTGAACAGATCTGTATAGCTCTGGGAAGGGGGGGGAAAGGACTTTCAAAAGGAGGAGCATCCTTCTGACTTTGTATCAGGTTGATGGGGCCGGGTAGGTAGCAGTATTCTCCTTTTATGGCACCTGCAGCAAAAGTTGCAAAACACCAGTAGGTGCCCGAATTATTAAGTACTTAGGAGTGTCTATGCTTCTGCTATTAAATATAACCCCATTGCTTGGTCTTGTGCAGCTTCTGTCCACAACAACTCATTCAGCCTCCGTATTGACTCCCCTTAATGACAGCTGTTCCATTAGTTCTTTTGGTTACTGTGACAAAAACAGGCTGTCAGTTTTCCAGGCAAAATTATGGCTTGAGGAAGATGTTGTGTTCATACATCCCAATGGTTGTGCTTATACATCCCAGTTAGACTATTCCTTAATTTCTGGGGAACCATACCTTTTTCTGTGTATGAATCTAAGGGAATAACAATATACAGTGATAAGGGTACAGGCTAGGAGGTATGAGAACATACCCTACATTGCACATTTTGTGTGTTTGAAGAACTTCCAAAATTTAAAAGATAATTCAGGGAGAGAATTATTGTGAGGGAGAAAGTTGAACAAACAATAGCTAACAAGCCCTTTTACTGGTCCGTAAACCATGTCAAACAGAGGTCATGTCCTGCAGAATATGGAGCAGTTGGCATATTGCAGGCTTAGGTGGTAATTGGCACATGTTATGCTGTTCTGTGCAAGGCAACCAGCTATGTTCCTTCCCCTTATCTAGCATGCTGGTTCCCACAAGGACAACCTTAAAATCTGTATAGTCTTAGAGCCCCCTGTTGTCTGATGCGTTAGTGGACCAGGTCATCCACATCACAAGGAGACCTTTTGCTGATGGAGTAGCTTTTGGCTTGGTTCTGGCAATAACACCGAGGTTAATAGACCAGAAATGGGACAGATGGACACGCATGTCATAAATAGGACAGAAGTCTTGTAATAATGAAAGTCAGTATCTGTGAAATTCCTCACTATCTATATTTGTGTCATTAATTTTATAATTTTAGTAGCCTCCAGTGCAGGAGTCTGGAGTTATGTGGCACAACACTCAGGCTAGGCTTAAAGTTGTGGGGTTTTTTACCTTTTCATTTATACTGAGCACTGATCTTATTCTAAAGGTTTATTTAAACAAGTCTGTGCACCAAAAGCTACCTGACTTGCTGCTTCTATAGGTAATGTGTATTCTAATATATTCAATGTAGAAATAACAGCTTTATATTGATATTAGACAGATGTGAGAATTAATACAAGAAAGTCCAGAGGTCAGCTTAAATACAAATATTTAATATTGCACTGAAGCTGCTGCTGGTGGGAAGGGGAACAGTCAAACAATTTCTGTGAAGTCATGCTAGGCTTCACAGATACTAGCATGAAACAGGTTTGTGGGAGTACTCAGAAACAGTTAATTTACAACAAATTTACTTTTAAAATTTATTACTCATTGACTAATTGATGGTCTGATCTTTGAACACAAAGTAACTCTGAAGGCATTTGTAACAGCTGCATCATCTCCTCGAAGAGTGAAGGATGCTGCCTGAAATGAAGTCCAAATTTAATTTTTCCACATCACAGAAATTGTGATTCATGGAACAGGCAACAGACTTTTAACCTACTTTGGCTTTGTGGTCATTTATTTTTTTCTGTTCAAGCAAACCCTTTTTTTTTTTTTTCCCCCTTCTGTTGGTGAATTGTATTATTTGTAATAATTGTACAATTGTAATAATTGCATTTTAATAGAATTACAGTTGTATTCTGGCTATGGCCATTGTGGCCAGGAATGCTTCACTGGCTGTCACTTGTTCAGCTTCTGTCTGCTCCCCCGGTGCAAACCTTAGGCTGCTGTAGCTTACACTACATGATTTGCAATGAAGGAAGCTTCTTAATACTCTTGCAACAAGAAAAGCTTATCAAGAGAAGGCAATTTCATTAGGCTGTGCTAAATGAGTAAAGTGTAGTTGCCATCCTAAAAGCTAAGCTTGGTCTCTCACTTACTTGTCTGGCTCTTGGTACTTCGTTTGCTGAAATCTACATGGCAAAATGTCCATTTCTGTAGAAGGGGGGCTGCTGTTAAACACTGACTCTAATGTGCTGAATGCATTTCAGTAAGTTATATGTATTTACAGCATGTTTATATTTTACAGGTTGTCCAGGTCCTGTGAGAGCTGAGGGACAGTGAGTGTTAGGTAAAAGCTATTAAGACAGTGCACCTTCAGTCAGGGCCAGGAAAGACAACACACCTCCTGTTGAAGAGCTCTGCCAGGTGACACCAACTGTTTATTGGAGCTTTTTGGCATCCTGGAAACAGGTTTTCACCAAATACAAACTCCTTGTAATGAAGAAGAAAGCTGAACTACAGGGGAGAGGTTTCTGGGGTTCAACATAATGCATTTTCCTCAGTGGAGGTGTGGTACCACCCAAACTTCAGGACGGAGCTTTTGACCATGTACCATGTGCCCTGCCAGCTGCTGTTCTAGACTCAGAAATACACAGCTGTACAGGGAAGTGACAGCAAACTATTGTCAGTCTGCTAAGAAATTGCTGAAGTTATAATTTCAGTGACAAATTCGTTCAGCAGAGGTTCAATAGATGTCAAATATATGTCAGATAAAAGTAAAATTTTCGACCCAGAGGGTAGACTGAAGTTTTAAGCCAATAAAGATAATCACATATTTAATAGGGGGTGACAAAATATGACATCTGTTCACTTGAGAAGAAGCTGGATTAGGCGACTAGATACTTGGTGTTTACTGAAATGTATATATGCAGATATATACATATATATCATAGTGATTTTTTTCTGGTTTTAGCAATACTTAATGCCTAATTTTTTAATAGTTCTGGTATTTTCAGTGCTCATTATAATTTTGCTAAGGCCTCTGAGCATAAAGCTCAACCTGCTAATGTAAGACCAAACCCTTCAGCTGTGTGTGTGAAGTGGAAGTATGTTTTCACTTCCTGCTCTTCCAAGTTTGAATTTGCTCTTTAACTGAACCTGTCCACCCACAGGACACTTTGGATTGTATGGACCTCCAGTGGCAACCTAAGGGCCATTTTGGTGGTGGAATGTAGTCAGTCAACTCCTTCTACTTGATTCCACACACTATACATTTAAATGGTCTCACACAATGTTGACTGTGTCACAGCCGTAAGAAGGACTAAGCCCTTCTGATTTTGGATTGCTTGGTAAACTGGGATCATTACCAACACTTTAATGCAGTCGAGTGCATATATCTAGACACAAATCCTATAAGATTACTTGCTGGAAAGCTTTTACTCTGAAAAAGGATTAGGGGTCATAGCAGGCAAGCAACATATTTGAACTCCCAGTATGATACTGTGTGAAAGATCAGACTTATGACTTTATAATCAGATACCAACAACAGAACCAGAGTGTGATTTTCATGTCTGTGCATGACCCTGGCACTACAAGGCTGCTTAAATTCTGATTTTTTTGTGTCCTCTTTGAAGCGTTTTGGGAAAATGGACTAGAGTGTTTGGAGCCTTTTTCTGTCCTCTTGATAGAGAGGTCCAAGTCTATCCTCATGATAGACACGTGGACCATGGCTGTAGAGTGCTTTCCATAAAGGGGAATAATTTCTCTACTTCTTTAAGTTAGCTTAATCATTTGAATAAGAGGGAAGCAGAAGAGAGCAAATAGTTTTGTCAGGACCATCTATAAAAGGAAGGACTTTATTTCTGGTATTTTTTTCTGCCCAGATGTAGATGTTGCTACTATTTCTGTAGAAAGAAGCCTCCTTTTGCAAAGGATGGTTGGCTCAAGCTGCCTCCAAGACAAAAGAGGAATTTTCCACTGGCTCTCACAGGTCCAGGACTGTATTCAGGCTGTCTGCAATCTCCAGTCCCACACAGTGAACTGTAATGAACAGTGACAAATGGAAGTTCCCCTGCTCATTCCTTTTCTGGCTGTGCAGCCTGATAATGACCACTTACTTGGAAAAAACATGTACTCCAGTATTTGGCATAGGCATTGCCCAGTGCAACCCTGATGCTTGCTTCTGCTCTTCCTCCAGCAGTTCCATCCCATGCACCTAATGGGGCCATATTTGCTTGTCTATGGGGCATTCCCCATTTCTTTTTTTTTTTTTCTTTTTTTGGTATCTTCTGGTTGTGTGATGATCTTGTCATTTTGTCAAAGCTGCTTATACCTGAATAGAAGTCCAGAAAAGCAGTCCTCAACTTCTTGAAAATCAGGACTATAAAAAACAGATTTGGCACAGGCTAGGCAGATGAGTTCACTTGCTTCTAAAGCCCATGGTAGAAGTGATTCCTCACAGGCTATCACAAAAAAGCAAATTTTCCACAACAGGTGCAGAACCTGACTTTAGTTAGTAAACTAAACTACTACTTAAAGAATACATATCAAGGTTATTTCTTTCCTGAGTTTTATCCATTTGAGTAAGAACAATGTTGACTCCTCAAAATCTACAAAAATATACCAAATACAAAAAGATATGTTTAAACATCATCTTTTACTAAGCCAAACTGTGTTTATCTGGCTGCTATATAATACTCACCCTAAGAGGAAAACAAGTACCTGTTAATTACTATGTTCAAAAAAAGATCCAAATGTTTCCTGATGCCATGTTTAATTCAGCCTGTGAGAAGAAAGCTCCCAACATGACTGAGATTTGTCAGTATCTGCTTGGCTGTCTGGGACAGCCTGTTTTCTAGAAGTGCTGAGTGGCAGCTCTCCCTGTTGAAGTGGTGGTACTGTGGGTGCCTTCCAGTTCAGGAAAGTTTTCATTTTTTGATACCGAAAGATTGAGAGGAGCAAATTATTGACCCTGCCTCAGATTAGAAATGAAATACGTGGGAGCAAATATTGTGCTAAATTTGGGGTGAAGCATGGAATCCAGGTCTAGAACTAGAAAATGTGATGCTCATAAGCATGCACAGTTGCATATGTAGCATGCTCGTTTTCATCAAGAAATGCTGCTTACAATGGACAGAAGGGCAAAAATTACCTCTAAGAGGAACTGTGATAAGGGATGTGGCTTGATAATCAGGTATTCCTAGAATAAGGCCACATAGAAGGAAATTTAATAGGATCTGGAACACCAGGAGGCTTAAGATGATCACAAATTCTTACGTTTTAGGGAGAGGAGCAGACCCTGGAAGCAAAGGAGCATCAAGACAAAGATGTGGACAGAGATTGCCTCTCTGACCAGGTCTACTGGGCTACTTCTTGTTTATATCCCCAGGTATATAATTAAGTGGAAGACTTCAGTCTAAAATAATAACTGATCCAAATCTAGCATGAGTCTCATTTCCGTGTGTTGCTAATAGAAAAATTATGGCTGCTATTGGGTAGTATTGATTGTTGACATTTTCACTTCACAGTGTACTTTGCTTTAGCCTTCAGTTCTATGGCATCCTCCATTCAAAGAACTCCAAGTACTTCACAAGTGCTAATTTAACCTCCCAACTCCTCTGAGTGGAAGGTAAGTATTATCACTACCAGGGACACCCTTCTCTTTATGTCAAAGAAGTGGTTACTACATTGCTGGCACTGCCAGAGACCTTCTATGATAAACGGTTTGTGGCGCTAGAGACTTAAGGAGCAAAATCCATATCTTTGTTCAACTCAAAACAACTCTGCTAGCAAATAAGTCTCTAAGCAGCAAGTTCAAAAATGGGCAGGAAAATGCAGCTGCATGGAAGAAGTAATTAAAAAAGACACAGCAACAATGTAATATAGAAAATACATATGCCATGTTATACTCCATTTACATTTTGGTGTACAAACAGTAGCAATAAGCACATGGATGTATGTGTATGACTTTCAGTTGTGTAACTGGCAGTTAATAAGTCTTATGGCTGTACTTAACAGTGGAGAACATGGAAGTTTATCCTTTTGCATCTTTTTTGCATTTACAGCATCAGACTTGGCAGATTTGGGCAGAACACTCAGTATTTGTGGGTGTTTCATCTTGATGAGTTTGAGTGGGATTGCTGTAGAGGTAGGCTAGCATTACACATAATGCTTGTGTATTTATATGTCTTTTCAATAATTTATGATGTGCATTTATGCCTCTTTAGTAAGCATACATAGGAATAAATAGCCTGGGTTAGACACTGCTTTTTACTTACACTGGATTTCACTGGCGTCATAAAGCTATTCGAAAACTACTGATGAAAAAGACAGAAAGTGCCCACCATTCCTTTAAATCTGGAATGCATGCATTTCCTGTACATCACTAGTAGTATCTTTGTTAAAGAAATCAATTTTTTGGTAGGGTGAACTGTTCTTTCTCTCTCAAGGCTGACATTGGACAGTTCACCAAATCCATTATGAAAGTCTGATGTCTGGAATGCTTGATAGTCATTCTGATCTCCAATAATGACATTGGAATAGATGTAATGAAGTGGAACAACTCATTTGGACTGCATCTCGTCAACATCATTAGTAATTTTAAACACCCATTTTTGAAGATTAAAAGTAGCTGTGAATGATTTATATTGGCTAACAAGGAACAGAGTGGAACAGTGGGTCTGGATATCCAATCTGCTGCTGCCCTTTCATGCCACTCCATAAAGGATCTGGAAAACTACCAGGATCATCCCACAAGTATTTCTGTCAGCATAAAAACAATATATGGATGGCATGCTGTCTCCTTCCAGCCTTTGGGTAGGAAAGATGGCTGATCTCAACCATGAATGACAGTAATGGGGACCACTGCAGCTCTTCATCATGGGTTTTCTACCCTATATGGGGCATCAAAGAGCATTTTAGTGGTCACTGCAATGCATCAAGTAGACCATAGGTCAGCTGTATTGATGAAACTAGGCCTAAATTATGTGGTAAGCCTTTAGACTTTTTGGATGATATGAGACAATGCAGAGATGCCCCTGCATCCTCTGATTTTTAGTGTGTTGGTTCTCCACTGCACTCAGACATCCTTGAAGCATTACTGACCTGCCTCCAAAAATTCTGAAGGAAGAAAAAGAAGTTTGCTCCTGTATCACCTGCTCACAAACTGGGAAAAACAAAACAGAACTCTTCAAGCTTACTTTTGTGCACTGTCAGCAAAATGTCACGAAGCAACAACTCTTTATCCATATAACTCAGATACAGGCAGCTTTGCCTGTGCGTTCCACACACACAATTCTTTGCACTGGTAACCTAGGAGGGTTAATGTCTGATTCCCTTGTTTTACAATTCAGCCATGCTCTGGCCCAGTATTCCTATAGAAGGTTTTCATATAGATACTTTATGAGAACATGGAGTCTAAGAGAAGGGTATATAAAAGTACAGAATATAAAATGTTATAATTTAGCAATTTTTCTGTGTTTGATGCAGATGTATAAGAAGAGCCTGGGTCTCAGAGGCTTCATTCAAAATCAATGGTCTTAGTTACAATAAGTGTAAAATCTTGCACAAAGGCTCTCCAAGGATGATGAGATTTTACTGAGGCAGAGTGGGGTTAAGGAAGACAGAAGTGTCCAGGAAAATCATGCACATTCTCTTTACGATGGAAAATTCCACATGGATGCAGGAATCTGAAGAATATGGATACAATAATGTGGGCTTTTTTAAATTACAGTTTTGTTTTTTGCATTGCTGTAGAGGTTTATCAAAACCTTCTGAAATTTCTCTATTCATGGGTCTGGAATTCAGGTTTAATTATAGCCTTTCCTGTCAACCTTGACACACAAAAGTATTAACAAAAATTATCTCTGAAACTCACTGAGCCACCTTTAAGCTTTGCACTGAAGTTTGCTGATTCTGGACCATTGAATGAGATTATTTCTTCAAGACTGCTAAACACTGTAAGTCTATAAACTTGGTTCTGGCTCATGTTCAGTCCACAGCAACAAGAAACTTCTTGTGGTATTTTATGGGAAAGTGATATAGCTGAGATATCTGTCTAAGTGCATATGCATCTTCGGGTTGTGGTTTTTTAAAGCAAGGATAACAAAGCATTTCTTCTTTATGTAACATACATAGCAAATAAATGATTAAATAATACTTTTCTGCCTTTGGATATATTCCAGTTTGTGTCCTTACATCTCTCATCTCCCAAAAAGAGCATACGAAATTACAAAACTTCACCGCAAAGAGGAAAAAACAGGGTATTCCTAAAACATTCCTAAAAACTCCAGTGAACCTGCTTCAAGCAACCACTCAAGGGACAAGTAAAAAACCAGCTACTTAACATTTAATGATCTAAAAAAAAAAAATTAAAAAAATTTAGTCATACTCAGCTTGAGGTCGATTGAGGATACTTTGGGGTAGTTTCTTGAGAGGAGGTTACCTAAACAAGGAATACTTTCATGTTGCTTTTTACAGTACCTAACATGTAAGAATTGTTTGGAAAGGAGTAAACAATGTGACTATTTTTTAGAAAAATAACCACTGGGGGGAAAAAAGGCAACAAAAAAACAAATAAAAAATGAAAAGAAGCCATACACTTGTAACTGGGGCAGCACAAGATCATTGCAGAAACCTTGCTCTCCATTTCTCACTCAGAAGGGTGATGTCCTTGTCTCTGGCTGTTGCTGTATACTATAACCTTTCTTCAAAGTGACATGTGGTGTAAGTTCTCATTTACACTCCTGTCATCATTACAACAGAGGACATTGCTCTGGCAATATCACAGGTTAGAAGAGATGGAGATCTAGCTTTAGGAGTGTCATTCATTTGTTGAACTGTGGATGTCTATCTGAACTGTTTATCTGCTTTTTAGCCAAGAAGTGGCAATTCTGAGGTACAATCCATCTTATGAAATAAATGTCTCCATAAAGATCAGATGAATCCTGCATATTTCTCTGCCTTGACAATAAAGGCAAGCTGGGTAAGAAGCTCACACACAATCCATGGTGTAGGCATCTAAAGTGACCTAAGATGAATCTTAGTCCCATTTTCACTAATATAATTAAAATTCTGTGGCCTTTACTTCCCTGTTAACAGTGTTGTTATCCCTGAATTAATGATGCAAAACAGAGTGAATGGGATAGGACACTTGACAAGTATTACCTCTGGAAAGCATATAACATGCTGGAACACCCCCAGTGTCTTTGTATGCTTCTGCCAGGGATTTCAAGAGTGACACCAGTTCCTTATAGCTGAGAATTTTGGAAACTGCTGAAGTGCAGGATGGACACCTGGTCTTCAGCAATAATAAAGGCTCCAGGATGTATCAAAGGTCACAAAACCTGAAACCTGCTGAGCTGCTGAAAATACTTCAGATCATCCTTGGTTGCAGTCCTCTTTTAAAAGGAAAAGACATTTTAAAGAGGGAGAAATCTGAGCTCTCCACAAATCTGAGTAAATGGGTTTTAATATTCTTCCTTGAAACTGAGTGGGAGAGGTGGGGGAAGAGAAAGGAAAGGAAATTCCCTCCGTTTTGCAGAAACAGATTGAGGAAGAACAGGACATCTGCTCCTCCAGCAGGCTGCAGCAGTGGCTAGTTCCCTGGAAGAGACTGTCAGGAGGTTTTCTGACCTACTTGTGCCATGTCCTTTCATCTCCTGCAACTTCCATGACCCAGTAATACTAGAGCAGAGAAAGTTACTGTGATTTAGTGAGGTGTCTACATAGTTGTTTCAGGGACTCCCCTCTTGCACTGCTCAAGCACCCCACAGGCTAATCTCCTGTCCTTGGGGCTGGGTAGGACAGGGAAAAAGTTTTTACCTTAATATTGCCATTACCCTCAGCAAGTCAACTTCAATATGACAGATTTTACCAGAAATACAGCCCTGAGATCTTCACCCAGTGTGAATCAGAGTTGATTTATATTAGGAGAAGAAACTGTGACATTTAGAAAAGATGCTCTATATTGTTGTACCCCATTTGGTGACATGTAGACCTGGTGGCACCTCTAATGCCTTTTAGCTAACAGGAGTGTCAGAAGAAAATTTAGTGAGAGAGACTGTGTGTGTGCCTGTGCACAAGTGTGCAAAGAAGCACACATAACGTGATGGAGATTTTAGAGATCACAGCCTAAACCAAGCAGGCATCACCACATGTGGGAAGCGTATGGAGATGTGCCCACATAGGAGACCTCAGTGCTTTTCCTGAGCTCATATAAACTTAGAAAAAAAATATTTCCTTGAAGGACAATAAAATTTAATTTGCTTATATGTAAGCACTAGGGAGGCAAGTAGTAGGAAGGATGCAGGTCCCTGTGTGTATCTACTGAGAAGTTCCTTGTTGTGGAAGGTGACTGCTGGCTGTGGAACTCGAAAGGGAATAAGCTGTTCTTTGATGTGAATAACAATTTCAGAATCTGAACCTAAGAGAGTACCCTGAATGTGTTTTGATTTCTTTTCCCCAATTTTTGAACTTGGATAGGAGTGGCAGACATAGACCATCACAACATACTCTGTCCCAAAACTCTTGCAACAAATAACTAATGTATAATCTTTGAGAACTTAAAATAGTATTTCTTTCAATAGTTGTCTCTACTATTCAGTACTTTCAAGATGCTTTCAATTGCTGGCTAGCTTTTATGTATTTCTTGTATTTAGTTCTTTTGGTTTAAAAAAACAATGCTTTCACTTCTGGGAAGTAAATTTTGATAAATACTATTTGGCAAATACTATTTTACCTTCTGACAAATAATTTGCTTTTTTTGTTTGTTTGTTTGGGTTTTTTTGTTTGTTTGCATACTGATGGATAATTAGTAAGGTAGATATTTCACTCCAGATTACCATGTCATGTTTATGTAATAAAAGTCACAATTAGACTTTATAATAGTTCTACTTTTAAAAAACATTCTGGAACTATTCATTGCTCTAAACCCTGAATTCAGCCCAGTCTGTGCACATTTGGGAGACCTTTTATTTTTATTTTTTTTTAAATTACAAATCTGTAAGACCAAAGAACAGAATTCAACATGACATCGATTTTTTGGGCTTGCTTTCTGGCTCACTTGTGATGGCAGTGCCAATCAATGCTTGTTTAACATGATTTACATAGTTATTCCTCCTGATCGTTTTCCTATAAAATCCAACTCATCCTGTCATTTCTAGGACCAAATATTGAAAATATATGTCATTGCAGTTATTATGATAAGGGTATATGTATTTAAAGAGTTATTAAAATAAACTATAATTTAATTCAGAGGGCTAGCAGTCAGTAAAGGCCAAGTCTTATTTGCTTTACTTATGCAAGTTATTACATTGCAATCAGATTAGTCACCTAAAATAAGTAGGAGTTGGTTCTGTAACAAAGCTGCAAACACAGACAAAAAATGGTGTTAATCCTGAAATACCATTTTTAGCTTGCTCTCATTGTGTCTCTTTAATATTATAGAGGTCTCCTAGTAGTGACAGTTTTAACCCTGGCTCTCCTGCTTTTTGAGAGATGAAGTCAGCCCTTCATCTGAATGGTTTTTTCATAGTTTAATATCCTCATCAGTTTTACTTGAAAGCTAGGCTTAAAAAATGAATAATAAATGTGATGAGATCTGGTTAAAGAAAGCATTGCATTGAATTTGGATTGCTCCCAGCTATCTGAATTGAACAAAGGGAAAGTTTCCAAATACACCTTCTATATTGGCTGACTGCCTTAAAAGTCATCTGAAGCTAAAAGAAAAAGTCCTTCCTCTCCAAATTAAAGCCCATAATCTAAAAAACCCAAACAACTATTCATATCTGTTGTATGAGGTTAAACCAGAAATAATATAAACCAGATTACTTCATTAATAAGTGACATCAGAATTAAGCTATATTATATATGTGCTTTGGTGGAATACATGAGAGGGGTCTAATTTCAGTCATTGTGTAATTTTATATATGGATTAAAAACCTGATCTTTAAAGGCAGAAAGTCCTGTTCTTGTTTGGGTAGATGTAAATCAGTAAAAGCACCAGCACTGTTTCCTAGTGGAGTGGAAGTCAGTCTGCAATGTCTGGCCCCAAACTGAAACAGGGGCTGCTGATACCTGGAAGCAATTGAAGAGAGCCGGCTGGTGGCGTCAAAGGAATCGACTGGAGCTTGGATTGTTTTACTGTCTACAGAGAAGACAAATCCAAAATGTGGTGTTTCAATGAGCTGCATCATCCCTGGGAAATATTACCCTGTAGCCTGTTGTAGCCACAGGTCTGCGTAGCCTGTTTTCAAGCTGCAGCTGAGACTATGTGGTAGGTAGGTAGGTTGATGACTATCAGTAAAAAAATTTCAGTCTTTTCATATTGGTCCTTTCTGACAGCTGGATGGGGTTTCTGCATCCCAAAACTGCCAGAGAAGTTCCTCTGGTGATGAGGACATCCCATGGCAGAGAAAAAATGAAGCTTGTGGAGGTCAAGCCTTAGGAGCACTTTTCCTGGGGCAGAGGAGCAGCAGCACAGTGGCTGTTAGCAGTAGCCAGCATCCTTCCACCTTACCCATTTTGAAACACAAGATCCATATATCAGTGAGCAAAAATCCCTTTAAAATAGATGTGTTCTGGTTTTGCCTCATACTGCCAAAACCCACTGGTGGGATGTCAAGGACCTTATGGTGATTGCTCTGGAATGCTGCCCGGGCAGCACTTCTGTAACAAGGCAGCGGTTTGTGTGTCGCATGCAAGAGCCTGTGTTCCCACAGGGAGACCAAAGATTTGTCCATATGGAAAGCATATACCAGCTTCTCAGGAGCAGCAGCAACATGTGATTTTCATAATCACTGAGAAGAGAATGGCAGCACAAAAAAAGTACTTATTTAAAACAAAGGTATGCTGTTGATTGTTATCTAGACATGATGTTTCAGTCTGCTCACAACAGCAGTCTGGCCTGTCTTCTATCTACATCATTCTCTGTACTCTTCACATGAATTGCAGGTTCATGGGAACTGGTGTTTATCATTGAGTGTGTGGAAAATACAATCAAATTATTCTGAAAAAAATAATATATGTAGAATTTAGTATGCAGAGCTATTTAAGAAAAGAATGTTAATGTTTTTATTCAGCCCCTTGAAAGTTAGGCAGTGCCAAAATAAAGAGAGTAACTTGAATTTTGCTCACTTGTGAGTACAGTTAATAATACTGTACCTAGTCACACAGTCACATCTATTCCCATGGCATTCCTGCCTCATTTTGTCTGGAGGATGGACAGATCTCACTGAGAGGCAAGCTAATAAAATATTCCCCTTTCAGTAGGCTCCAGACTTACTTACACATTAACACAATTGTTCAAATCCTCTCTTGAATTATTAATCTCCTCATGAGATTTGCTACAATGATCCCTTTGCAATATTATCACTGTTTACCAACATTAATTAATGTATTCCTACAGCTCTATTTGGGGTTACTCTTCCCACAATTTTATGCCCAAGGACCTGAGACAGAAAGACCTGAAGAGCAAATGTCAAACCTAGAATTATCAAGCATTGTCTAAATTTGGGTGCCCAATTTTAGAAGCTCAGCAGCTGATTTTTTCCACGTGTTCATGTTGCAGATAGCAATTTTAAGTGCAGCTGTGAATGTTCAGCCCTTTTCTAATTTAGACCCAGATGTCTCCCGTTGGGCCACAAGAAAATGAAAAATGACAGAGGCAGGGATAGCATCAACCTCTCCAGGGCAGCATTCAATTGCCTGCAGTCCCCTGCCTCATTCACTGCACATTTTATAACTTCTGGAGCTAGTGAAGCAGGAGCCACACTGACAGCAGCTAGACCAGCAACAGGACCCTGGAGCCCTCTTTAACTACATGATTGCCTGTGATTTCTTTCCAGTTATTTCTAATTATTTGGTGCACAGGAAGAACTACCTTCAGAAAAATATCATGGTTTGGTTGCACATAAACCTTCATTCTAACATTTCCCAACTATTGAAAGCCTGACTTTGCAAACCCTTCTTTCTTTTACTGCAAGCTACCTAAGCCTTCTCCAGTACATCAATGCACTAGCATCCTGGGGGCATCTCCATGCCCAATACTGAAATGATTTCTTAATAAAAGGTATAATATTTTTCCCCACATTGTTACACTCTAGAGAGGAATGATCTTGTGGTGAAAGCCTAAGGCAAGGAAATAGGAAATTTAGTCCCAGAATTGGTTCTGTCCTAGACTTTCTTAGTGACCTTGGGCGCTCCTTATCCCTGCTGTCATTCCCTTTCATCATCTCCAGGTCGGGAGTAGCACGAGGTCTGCTTCAGGGCAGTTTTGTGGAGCTCGACTTATTATTCTTGGTAGAGGTCAGATTCTCAGGTGCAACGTGCTATGGAAGTGTGAAGTATTATGCAGTAGTGTGCTGCAACAGAAGTGTGAAACACAAAGTGGTGGTATGAAACACCAATAATGGTATAATTGTATTAGGAGACACACCTTTATCAATTGTTTACCTGCTGTAAAAGATATCTTTATTAATATCACTATTTCTCCTTATCCTGACCATGATGATGAGGTACCAAGATTCTGATGGCTGGTATAAAATGTCCAGCATCACTGCCTGGCTTCAGAGCTGTATTTACCCAGAACACCAAGTAAATACATACAGGTTGCCATTAACTGGGTTGATTTGGAGTTCAAACAGAATTTCACTGTAGTTTCATATATTTAATACCCTGCTTCAGGCAAATTCTTTACCTTTTGTGTGTACTTCTACAGCCTTAGCTTTGTCAGCTTCAGAGGAGTCTTGGTTACGGAGCCTGGCCCCACATACTCCATTTTTCTGTGAGACTCCAACTTTGGTTGATAAATGTAGCTATGTGATTGCCACCTGAGAGACTTTTGTGAGGACACTCACCTGACTTTCCAAGTATGGTTAAGCAGTAGAAAATACCAGTAAAGAGTATTAAAACAGGATTGAGAAGAAGATAAATGAAGCATTTCAGAATTGATCTTGAGGATTGCTTTGGGGATTACTATCAAATGTGGGCCTTTCTAAGGGGGCTGTACACAAGATGTATGGCTGCAGCACAGGCAATGCTCTCTGTGATCTAGAGTGGATCTATAACACTCCTGGTCTGCAGAGGACAGGCCTAGCAGGATGGTGATGAGGAGCACTGGGCTATTATACACATCAATCTGAACTATTTGATTAACTGCAGAAAAAATTATTGTAATATAGCCCAAAACAGACTTATATATCTGGAACAATGGACTCAAACTATGTCTGTACGAGGAAGATGTGTCAGAGAAAGTTTGTAAGGACCACAGCAGACAAGCAGCCTGCTGTGAGAACCCAGCACCACACAGTGTGCTTGGATGGGGTTGCAACCAGCAGAAGTGTGGGAAGATGATAATGTAGGTGGAGCTGGTGAGATGGATATTGAAACACCACACAGGGTCCTCTGTACGTATCTTTAGAAGCTATGGAGGAATGGAAAAAAATGTGCAGGCAAAAGACAGAAATGAGAGAATTTCTGGCAAAGCGCTGGAAATTGTAGTCATTATTTGGGATAATTAAATATGTTAGAGTTTTAAAAAGATATTATATTATAGTAAATCAACATCTTTCTGAGGAAAATGTGATAGGTAGGATAAGTGTCTTCAATTTGGAAAGGAAACCTATAAACTGGGCAAGATTAATAGGATAAAAACTTGGATCTTCTTTTTATAATGGGATGGTAACTAATCATGGGACCATGTCATGACCAAGGATAAAGGTAGATTTTCTGTTCCTTTGGATTCACAGCTTGGATTCCATCTGGAGGATAGGCAGTAGTCCAACAGAACATCAATATCAGTGATATACCAGATGACCTAATGATCCCTTTTGGCCTGATACTCAAGGAACTGAAGTTCATGGGAGTTCTGCCATTGACTTTAACAAAGGCAGGATTTCATCTTCTGTTCCTAAGGCTTTAATAATGGAAAAGGTATTAATTACCTCTGCTCAAATGAACGGAGGCAGAGTGAAGTGCAGTACCATGGAGGAAAGCTGCCAACATAAAGCAGTAATGATGCAAGTTGAAACCATCTTCTTTTTATTTTAAATATATTATTTTTTTTCTAAGTTTAAACTGCGTAGTGTCTTGAAGCACATCTGTGTGATCAGTTCTAATTATAGAACACTTCTGGGATGTACAGTTCTAACTATAGAATACTTCTGGAATGTAATCCCATGTACAGTACAAACCCGGACTTCATCATAGGCTTTGGAAAGCAGAAGATGAGGTGGGAGATCCTGATGATTCAGATTTTGCCAAAAGAACGGATGCAAATTTGGTAATGGAAGGCAAGTGCAGTTGTCTGAAATGGGGCAAACTGAAGGTCATCTGTGTTCTCAGTGAAGGGAGGCAGGTTTAACAGCAGTGGATAATTCTGGGCTTTGGAGATGACTGCATCTCTGTCAATGAGCCAAGATAAAAGATAGATTCTTCTGCTTCAGTGAGGTTGACTATTGCTTCAACTCCAGAAACTGGCTTATTTGTATAGCTGCATTCAGATGCCTTGCCAGAAGTGAGGCTGCTGGCTATGTACTAGTTTCTTTTAATAAAGACATGTTGAAATGTTACAAATCTGCAAATGTTTCTTTCCTTTTTATCTCTGCAGAATATCTGCACATAAAAGGCTGATGAATTATTTAACCCCTTCCCTGATAAGAAGAGCTAGAACATTTGCTATAATAAAAAATATTCTGTGTTTTGATGTCAAGTACAGCAAAAATTCTGAAAAGGCTGCAGTTACTGAAAGCATACTTTTGATTTTCCTGTTTTCACTTAGATTTGCATTTTGAGGCACTGGATCATGAAAGGCAAGAGGTCCCCCTAGGGTATGAACATGATCCAGTAAAATATGGACATATATCCAAGATGAATGTACACCTACAGGCAAAACCACAAATGTACAATTGATCAGAGAGTCTGTGAAGTATCCTCCAAAAGGATTTGAACATCAAATATTTCAAATATTTTTGTTAGTATGTGCAGTGAAGCCATCAGAGTAGTCAAACAATAGTGATTGATTTTATGCTTTGGTTCTTTGAAAATACCAGTTCCTCATGAGAGCATGGAGAGATAAAAACGCATAAATGAGTGGGGTCCAGGTTATCAGTCCTCCCTGGTATCTGCCTTTCTCATTCAGAAAACCGTTAAATTCCAAATTCAACCTCATCCTGGAAAAAAGATAATGTGAATACCCCTCTGCCCTCCAAACACAGAACTTGGTCACCTTGGTCTGTCTTGGGAGGCAGAAGCCTTTAGGAGCTGGTCAACAGTGTCTAAGTTTGCCTTCTGACAGGGGTACACTGGTGTGTACACACTCAGGATGTACGTATACCGAGGGCTGTCTGGTGCAGCTGAGCAGAGACAGAACTCAGGAAGACAAGACAGACTGCTTAAATGACTGCATGACAGCTGTGTGAGAAACCCTCCTTCCTACTCTTATGGGTCTGTTGTGTGAAAAAGGTCAAAAGAAGGGTAGGTTGTGTTAAAAGCAACATTTTGAAAGAGCCAACAGATGTTATACCATCATACCATCTACTATGCATCCCTGCTGGGGCTACAGATCCCAGACGGGGTCACCCTGATGAAAAGAGACAAATTATAAGCTCCTTATAAATGGACAGGCTAAAAAGTTCATCATCTAATGACAGGGAGGTAAATGTCAATCCATAAATCCATAAAAGAAATTCTAGGACATGTTACAGCCTGTTTATAATGCAGTGATCAGCCTAATAAAAACCAGTGAGAAAATGCTGAGATCCAAACAGGAAGAGAACACAACATTCATTTACTTGAATTTACTTTCACATGTTTGATTTGCATAAAATAGCTGTGTTTCTTCATGGTAATTACACTCAGAGAGTATGAACTCTGCATTGTTCTTTCTGCCACCATCTATGATCTAAAGGATTCACTTAGTCTTAAGGTCTCTTAATCTCCTCACCCAAAACCAACAAAGGTTTTCCATCCTGTTGAAATAAATGCCATTTTAAGTGCCAAGCATTACAATCCTGTTGTCTGAAGAAAACAGAACCCATAATTTCAGGTGCATGTTGCTGGGGCTGGCCACAGTGTTTACTACACTTAAAGTAATTGCACTTGTAAAGCTTGAAACATTATTTCCCTGACTATTTGTTGATCAGCTTGATTTTCCAAAGCCAGACACCTCTTCAAGGCCTCTATACACCACACTTAAACTGCAAACAATGCCAGTTATGCCATACCAACATGGTCACTTCAGGGAAAATATCCGTATTTCCAAAGTTCCTTGTTCCTTTGTTTCTCCTCTTCTTTTTTTCCTTTTCTGTCAGGCAAGAGGAGAATGATAGCATATCACAGGGGTCTGCCTGGCCCAACCTTCTGCCTCCAGTCCAAATTAGGAAACAAGAGGATAGTTGAGTAAAAGACATCTTAAGAAATTACTAGAATTATTAGACTATTAAGGGCTAGTTTTAGTATTGCTGACCAAATTCAGACACTGTTGACAGTGCCACATCCAGTGTTATTTCCTGTACTTTACATATTACACAATATACCAAAGTTCTTTGTAAGTACTACTTTGGTGTTGCACCTACTCACCTTGCAAAGAAAAGATCCCAGTACTACACTCTTTTTGTCATTTGAGACCTTCATCATATTAAACTCTCTCTTTCAGTGATCCTGCACCCACTTTTGGTATATTCACAGTCAACTTATTTTTCTCTTTAATATTCATTCTTTTTGTTTTTATGTAAGCAATACTCATCTGTTTTCTTCTTTTCCCCCCCTCAGATTGGTTGATTGCATTTCATTCCTACAGGTGCTGGAACACTTGGAAGCAATACCTCAAGACCTCTTTCTAAGTATTATTATTTTCTATAATTTTGTGGCTCTGTGCTGGACTCTTTCAAGCAGTTCCCTGTCCTTGAACTGAGGGGCCCAGAACTGGACACAATATTCCAGATGTGGCCTCACCAGGGCAGAGTAGAGGGGGAGGAGTCGCTCTCCCAACCTACTAACTACACACCTTGTAATACACCCCAGGATCCCACTGGCCTTCTTGGCTACCAGGGCACATTGCTGGCTCATGGTCATCCTTCTGTCCATCAGGATCCCCAGGTCCCTTTCTCCTACACTGCTCTCCAACAGATATTACATCAAAAACTTCACTGATGATGTCGGGAGATGGGCTGCATGAGTAAACATCAGATGAATGAGACTACAGATATGGATTTGTAGATAATTTTTAAGTCATTTGGCTATTTAAATGATCAGTTAAAATACCCTTCTTTTAAATTCAGAAGTTCCCTCAGCCTAAATTGACTAACCAGCACTGCAGCTGTTACTGTTGTCACTGGAAATTATTGGCTCCTGTAAAGTTTCTTAACTTCATACCCCAAATTAATATACTTTGACTACAAAGGCCAATCTGGAAAATATTTATTAACCCCAAAAGCTACTAATAGCCTTTAGGAGCTCACTGGTAGCATCCAACAGCTGGCAGAGAAGTGATGTGTTAATATCCATAGATGCATTTATAATGCATGGTATACCAGTGCAGCTGCTGATCTCATTGAAACACATCTGCATGCTTGCCTTCCTAAAATGATCCTGGGATGTGTGAAGGAGTTTCAGTGTCTGGCCGTAGATGGCACCACACAACCACGAGCGGAGCAATAATCCCTTCTTGCTGCTGGAGCAGCCGGGCTGGGGCTGCACCCCGGGACAGCCCCAGCAAACAGCCTGGCTGCCGCGAGGTGCTGGGAACTTCACAGCTTCTTCTTCCACGACACGATTCTGCATATCCTCAAAAAATGAAATAGCCTTTCTGAGCTTCACAAGCATTTTTTCCTGTTTAATTCATCCCTAGTCAATAATACTAATACTAATACTAATACTAATACTAATACTAATACTAATAGCAGCACAAAAGAATCCCTGCCACGGTTATGGACACTCTTTGAAAGGGCACAGGAGGGAACCATTGCTGTTCTGAAGACCTGTCAATCTGACTAGGCTGTTGTATAGCATTGTAAGAGGCTTTCAGAGTCATGAAGGCTACATATTTTTAGCTTTTGCAAGCAATTAGGCAAAGTAATCCTATCCATAAACTGACGAAGCTCTATCTTAAAATTGCTAGTTTTTATTCCCACAACAACTATTGGGATGGAGTTTTGCTCCTGTGCCTCTCTGAAGCTTAGATATATTGTGGACATATTATCCTTTTTCATTCCTGTACCAGCACTGTGTTTTACTTTGTATAGCTTTTCTCCCTGCCTGATATTTCCTGCTTAACAGAGCTTCCCACCAAGGCCATTAGACTGTGTGACTCCCAGCTACATGCCCACAGGCATAGGAGGAAGAGCTTTTTAGCCTTCATCTCCCTACCCTGAAGATATGCCCAGAGATTTTTTCCTCAGCTCCCAACAAAATGCCCAGCTACCGCTGGGGCTGGAGCATCACAGCCTGGGCAAAGGGCTTAGACATAATTTTGCTGAGGGCCATCCAGATGGTGTGAGCCAGGTGGGGTTAAGGTGTAAGCAGGCAAGGAAATAAGTGAGGTGAGGGGATCTCTGAAGAGACAGTGGGTTGGGCAGCAGCACAGACAGCTTGGGGCAGACCATGTCTCTCTGCCTTTGGAGACTTCTGCCATTGCTTGTTATGAACATAACAAAGAGCTACCAAGTTGTTGCAAGGTCGAATGGCTGAGGGAAGTGGGGTTGTTTTGTTCAAAGAAAAGGAGGTTGAGGGGACACCTCATTGCCTTCTACAACTACCTGAAAAGAGGCTGTAAGGAGGTGGGTGTTGGCCTCCTCTCCCACATACATAACAATAGGACCAGAGGAAATGGCCTGAAGTTACAGCAGGGGAGGTTTAGATTGGATATTAGGAAGAATTTCTTTACTGAAGGAGTGGTCAGGCACTGGAACAGCCTGCCCAGGGAGGTGGTTGAGTCATCATCCTTGGAGGTATTCAAGAAATGGGTAGATGTGGCACTTCAGGGTATGCTCTAGTGGCTGAGGCAGTGGGGTTTATTTTGTGGGTGCTCTTTGGTGGGGTACGTGTGGTGTTTGTGTTTGTTTGGGGTTTATTTTTGTGCTGATGGTTGGACTTGGTGATCTCCTTTCCAACCATGAAGATTCTGTGATTCTGTAATGCTGGCAGTCTTGTCCAATGATAAGCCTAGAAAACCAGCATTGTAGAAGCACATGAGGCCAATGTATCTCTCAATTCAGTGCAGGTTATTGTTCTGGAGTTTTGCCATTAGAACCATCAGTCTCCTCCAGTTTAGTAGCCAGGTGCTCCCCTGACCCCTTGGTGTCCTACAACTGTGTCCACCTTGGTGCACGCCCATACCCCAACTTGGCCACTGAACAGGATCCCAGTGGTGATCTTGCAGCACTTCTCACAGGGCTTGCCTTCAAGTACACTGAGCTGGTTTTTCCCCATATCTCCTTCTCCTTCTCTCCTCCTCAGCTATGGCCACTTTGAAACTCCTCTCACTGTGCCTTCCTTACACAGTTGAGCTAATATTTTTTCCTTTTGGAGAGCTTATTAAATACTTGATAGAAGTCCAGTCAGGCCTCTCTCCTCAGAAATGGTTCACTGGTTTTGAAAAGAGGAAAGTGAGACTAAACAAGATTAAGCAACAACCTAGTGTACTGACAACACTGGAGGTTCATTGCAGTACTTACCAGAGGTGGGAAATTTGTCCCCAAACATAGCTACTGTACTTAGGTACAGATCTACTACTCTTCTTGCAAACTTAAATGCACACATGGAAGGGAAGTTTTGTGTATCCTCAGTTGAGAATAGGAGCAGGGATGTTTGCACATTGCTGGATCCAAATGTTTTCATAATCCTCAACTCAGATGTGCAGTGTTCATCAGAGAGGACTCCTCTCCTTTCATTGCCTCTCCATTTCATTTTAGTCAGTGAATATTGACTGATACTGAGTGATTGCTTCTGGGACCAAGAAGAAAAAATTGATACAGAAACTGGCTTGGCAAATTTATTTTGCAAGCACAAGTTCAGATCTTTAAGACTTTGTTCAGCACAGATTTCTCATCAAGCACACGTTATAAGCTCTAGAAAACAGGATTGTCTTGTGTATTCTGTAGCACATTATAGCTATGAAATCAATAATAATTCTATTGGGAATTTTGTCTCAGTAAAGATCAAACACAAAGTACAGAATGAGATGAAAAACAAAGCTCAGTTGTATTCCATGCTCATAGGTTTTCTGTAATCTGTATTACTATATTTTATTCTTTGAAGTGCATTCCTCCATTACTGTCCAACAGAATGAAATGGTGATTAATGGCAGCTCACTATAGGAAAACAGGAAGGAGAGGTGGGATAACTAAGCTGGCCACTACCCTTATCTGAGCCTGCTGGAGTTAAACAACTATTTTCTATCCTTCCTGTTTGTTTATTAATGTAGTAGCAATTTTAATTTATAGCTCTCCCTGAACTTCATCTGTTTTTCCATTCCTTTTAGCCAGTCTTTTTTTGTTGTTGTTTTGTTTGTTTGTTTGTTTTGGGTTTTTTTGCTTGGTTGCTTTTTGTTGTTGTTGTTGGTTGTTGTTGTTTTCCCCCCTTCATTTTCTGTGTTATGAATGATCCTCTCTGAATTACTGTTTATACAAAAAAGCTGAACTTTTTCGCCTTCAGTTTGGAACTCGGTTTCTCTCATCTCCTCCACAGAAATGAAGTCCAAAGCAGAGTACCAGATAAATTCACCTGCCTTTCTGCAGGAAGTTTGATACCTGACATCAAACTTTTGCTTTTTAGATTGGCTAAACATTACTCCTTTTTCCAAAACCTGGCAGGACTGAGGGGGAGGTTGTATGATCTCAGGCAGTAAAACCATTTCCACATGTACAGGCAGGTAGAAAGTTCCCCAGGTCCCCAGTACACCTGAGCTCCTGGAAGATGAAAACACTCTCCCGTCAGGTTCAGGAAAGATTTGCAACATATACCACTGGTAGCATGGAATGTGTTATTTTTTCCTGAACCTGAAGCCTCGAAGCATGAGATTTGATTATGATCATTGTCCCGTTGCAGAGCTGCAATAGTTATGGGCATTAAGAGCACAGCAGCATGTTTCTCTTTCTGTAGAACACTGCTAGTGGGTATATGGGGTGAGCCCCAGATTTCAGATGCACACACACACGCTCAGTGCTTTCCTTACTGTATCCACAGGCAGGAGGGAGAC